>NW_021604782.1:2083986-2159201 GCF_004785775.1 Grammomys surdaster
CCTCTCCAGACACCAACAGGCAGTACACACACACACACACACACACACACACAACTATCTTCATATCACAAAAAAATCTAAAAATGATAGAAAGTAAAAAATGGAGGTCTTATGAGCCATTGAAAGTGGTACTTTCTGTGTGACACAGAATGCATGCCACTCACTGGTGTGCCTCTTACAAACATGAAATACTTAATGTAATGAACTGATAATCATAAAGATACTGTACAAGTATAAAGAATGTTCATAATAACATAAAGACTTTATATGAAGATGGAACACATTCAACAACTGTTTGCAACATTTAAGAAAAAATAAAGGTGGAGGGTCTGAGTAGGGGTGATCTAGGTGATGGGAAGGGTAGTTCAATGTGTATATGGCCCAGATTCATTGGATTCATGTATAAAACTGTCAAATAATACAGCAAATGTTTTTAAATAGAAAAGACAGTTTTAATATTTTTAAGATATGTGTCAATAAACCATCTACCAATCATAACGCAGCAGCACAGGAGACAAATATGTTGAGAGGATTGCCAAGATCATAACTAATAAAATATGATATCTGAGGAAATCTGTGTTGCTGTGAACTCCTTACTAATAGGATGTGATGGACCAATAAGACTCTTCTGAAAAGGAGATGGATCTTACTGGAATTAGGCATGCTACAACAGAATGGCTTCTGGGATGTGCTCTGTAGCAGGCATAAAAGAGTAGAACCTTAGTGATAAAACCAGGCCATTATTATTTGAACAAAAGACAAGAATCACACTGTGATAGCTATTCCTGATTGTCATCTTGACTGTAGATGGAATTAACTACAATCCAATATTGGAAGGCTCACCTGTGATCCTGATCTTGAAGTTGGAATACACAAGTTCCTGACCTGGATCTTAACGTGGAGATCTTAAGGCACAGTAGCCATGAAAAGCTTAAGCCCAGGCAAGGTAGAACATACATTTAATCCCAGAAGATTAGTCAAGGAGATCTCTGAGTTCAAGGTCAGCCTGGGACAAAACAAGTCCCAGATCCAGGCATGGTGATATGTACCTCTAATCTGAGACACACCTTCTGCTGGAAACCTACATAAGAACATTGGAAGAATGAAGATTTGCTCTTCTTTATCTGTTTGCATTTACTTCCCAGCACATCTATTGAAATCTACTTCTATAGAAGACCACCTGAAACAACCAGCCTCGTGGGACTGAGCAACTATTAGATTCTTGGACTGTCCATTCACAGCTGACCATTGTTGGGGTAGTTGGACTACAGACTGTACGTCATCACAATAAATTCCCTCAATATAGACAGACATTCCATAAGCTCTCTGACTCTAGAAAACCCTGATTAATATTCACACTAAGTTCCTGACTGGGCTCACAAGGCTCTTGTAGAGGCTGCTTACATGTACTGTAGGGAAGCTACAGCAGATGACAATTCTGGAGCCCTTGTCTCCTGTTCTGTTCATTTTCCAGCTAAAGTCCTCACCATACATAGTATTTATACTTTTCCAAAAGTGACTTACGTATTCATCTATGTGACCAGAATATTCTCAGACCATTAAGCAGTACGAATGAGACTTTATTGAACAACACATTAGTAGTCATGAACAAAACCATGGGGTGGAAGGTTTTCAAAGTGTTAGCAGATAAGGCAAGACAGAAAAAAGGGAAAAGGGAGAGTAAATCTTAAATATAGCTCATCTTCAAAATACCTTTACTTTTTTTTTGCAGGTAAAATCCTAAGGTTTATTTATGTATGTCCCCTATAATATAGCTAAAATATATAGAGAAGGCATAGGCTACTAACTATCATCCTGGCATCACAGTGCTGAAAAAGGTACAGAAGCTTTATAACAGCATCTTGAAACATGTCTAAGAATGTCCCAAATGCCTTCTTAACAATCCCTGAATAAAATATGTATGATTTCTTCATTCAAGGTGGGTATCACTATGAAGCTCATTCCCAAGATATCTTGGCCCTGTTTTGGGGGGAGGGAGATAGGTAATACATATTTCTATAGTCTATCTCTTGGCCCTGTTTGTTGGAGTTATGCATTCACCAGGTTGTCAACCTCCTCCACTGAGTTACAAAAAGAATAAAACATAAGCAACTGTTGCCAATGTTATCAATGTTTATACTGTAATGACTGACTACAGTGACCCATACCACCTTGAATGTCTCAACCTTGAAACTGCAATAATGTTCAATGAGCATCATAAACAAGACAATGAATTTCAAAGGTTGTGCATGTCACAAGATTAAAAGTTGAATTCTGACCTCCTTCTTGTCCAAATTTGTATCTCTAGACTCCATCAATAATCTGGAAAGATAGATATAGAAGTTTCTTTGTACACCAAGTTTGATTTGTTCACTTATTGGTCTATGGTAAAATAGACAATGTGGTTCAGAATCTAGATGATGCTGACAATATAGGTGATTAAGATGATGTTTATAACACAAAAAGGATGATAATGTCAATCAACCACCTATTTTCCAATGTTGGCTTTCTGAAGGTTCAAGGTCCTAAACTATCTTCTCACTCCCAAAATTTTAGAAATGTAGCATGTAATTTTCTTCATATTATGTGTATAAAGTATATGTGAACATAGTATACTTTGTGCAGGCCTGGGTTCCATCTCCTTGCTATATCATTAAGTCTGTAAAGATAGTGTTGATTCAAAACACTCTTGATTCTGAGTATTTATATAACATATACTCAAGACATTCACATTTAGAAACTCTAGGGGCAAAGTCAAATTTCATTTCTATCTTTAGATTTTTCACATATCACAAAATATCATTTAAGCTTACCTCTCCATCCAGGTTTCAGATATAAATGTAAGTTACAGAGTTGAAAATACAATGATAAATAACTACATTTCTCCATCCTTTGTTTTGATTGACATCTAACAACTCAAAAGAAATTTAAGGTGTACTTTTTATACTTCTTTTTCTCTATGTGTAATTCTTCTACTGGCATTAAGTTGACAGATCTTCTCTGCATTTGAAGAATAAAAACCATGATATGAGTCTTATACAATTATTTCTTATTTTATGAAATAACTCAGTAGAAAATATTTTGAGAGTTTAATATTTTTTTCTATCAAGGCTAGGCTTTCAAGCTATTCTTTTAACTCAGAATCTAGTTTGGGGTATTAGAACCTGAATATTGATATTTTCAATCATATTGACTCTCCAGTGTAACAAAACCAATTGCCATTCATAAAAAATATTATTTTTATATATTGGATGAAGCAGCATGAATATAAAATGCATAAGAGATAAGAATTTAATATTTTTCTAACTATCATTTGTACTATACACACACAAACATAAATAATGCATGCCTGATTTCTAACTCATGAATTTCTGGTTTTGCCCCATTGTATTTATTGAAAGCTAACATTCAGGCTCATTACTGAAGCTCTCCTAAAGTAGTTATTTCCTTCTAAGGAAATAAGAACCAAAGTTCCAAGATAATAACACTTTCATGACGCTTGCCTGACTGGCCCTCACTTACTTCTAATATATATTCTTTCTAAACTGATATGGCTCAAATTTACCTCCTGAGACAGAAAAGACAGAAGAAGCTATGTATCTAACATTATAATTTTCTAAAAACAGAAGATCCAAGTGTTTTATGTCATTTCCATAAATAAAATGGAACCTCTAAGGTTATATAAGAATTAAGATTATAAAACAAAAACTACAACAGCAAACAATAACAATCTATTGTACCAAATACTACTAGATCTATATATTCCTTAATATTGAAGCTCTGATGAAAGATAAGGCAGGTTCAAGTCTTGAAGACAGTCAAAGATGAAAAGAACATAGTATGACAAAGAATATATTGCCAATGTACATAAGAAACTCAATATTAGGACTTGCACCTTGTCAAGACATACTAACCTGTGGTGAAGCTTTGCATGTTTGCCATCTTGTCTAAGGATTTTTCATGAGATCTATTCATTAATCTAAGAAACATGAGACAAGAAGTTAGAATATGTCAGGAGATATCATTTTACATGTAGGAATGTAAGAGCATTGGTTAGACTACTCTAAAATAGCATGAACAGAGGTGATGATCAAGTAACATAGCCTTTGAAGAGTACCAGAAAGTTACAAAATGTTAGAAAGAATATATATCATATCTACCCAAGAACAATTCTCTGACATTCTGTAAGCTTCATATTACTGGCATGCCTTAGTATTGGCCCCAGAACTTCATGGTAACCTTGAAACATAACACTTTTGAAACCACATTAACAGCAGATGTAGAAAAAGTTATTTGTAGTTATTAAAAATGTGATTATAAGGATGACTTATTATTTGGACTTACATGGACTATCCCTAGAATTCCCCCATTCACCACACTTGTTTTTAGTCTGCCAAATTCAATTTTGTGACCAAATTCAACATCTGGAAAACGCTTTTTACTGCATATATTTATAGCAAGAGGACACATTAAGTACAGTATATATACATCTGAATCATGGAAATAGAATCATCAGGACTCTGATCAAAATATTTAACATGGAAATCCATGTGATTAGCTTTTCTACATGTAGGGCTGAAAATCTGCAGCATATTCTTGAATATTAGATGTATCTCTGTGTATAAATGGCTCTGTATACAACTCAAAAATTCAAGTATCATCCTAAGTATCACTCTGTGAGAGTTGTAAATGAACAACATGAGATCTAGCATAGATATAGAAACCACGGAGATATTGAGGGTCTTTTCAACATAAAGAAAAGCCCTTTATCTATAGATGGAGCACTTATTGGTTTAAGGAATTCATTAAAAATCTCAGTCTAATCGTTATCTGACCACTGCACTAATCAAATAGTGAGAAAGACGTTAGCACAATTAAAACATTCTTGATTAAAGAACACCATTCAATAAACAAGACAACAAACATTCTATAAGATCTACTTCTAAAGTCATACAAACATGTTGAAAATATCTGGTTTTAACAACAAAAAACAAGGTGGAAAAAAGAATGTACTGTACCCAGAAATAAAATCAACTAGTAGAAAACTACCCTTGTGAATCCTGATGTTGTATTTATTTTAAAAGAACTTTAGTTATTATGATCATATTCAAAATCCACTGAGTTTATGTCATTCAAAGTAATAGCAATAAAAAGATAGAAATTATGACAACAAACATATATAAATAATGAGAATGAACTTTACAAAAAATAATAACTCACAGTAAGATTCAATAGAATAATTATTATTTAAAGATTTTTGTTTGTTTGTTTGTTTTGAGACAGGGTTTCTCTGTGTAGCTCTGGCTGTCCTGGAACTCACTCTGTAGACCAGGCTGGCCTCAAACTCAGTAATCCACCTGCCTCCGCCTCCCAAGTGCTGGGATTAAAGGTGTGCACCACCACTGCCCAGCTCAAAGATATGTATTAACTCCTGGAATTTTGTTCAGTTTGTTGTGCTTTCTTGGATCCTTTTAGTTAACTATACTGTTTATTTTTATTTTTTTTTATTTTTTCACATATATTTAGGTTATATTTCTTCTCCTCACACCTCTCAGGTCTCCTTTTCTCTATCCACCCAATTTCATAATCTCTCTTTAATCACAATATAAAAAAATAAAACTACAAACAAACCAAAAATACAGAACAACAACAAAAGGCATAACATCTATTTTGTGTTGTCCAGCTACTCCTGAGAATTCACCTGCCTCTCCTGTGGATGATACAGCCAGCATGATTTTATTGTTTTTGAAATTCAATAATGGATATTTTAATAGCGAGAAATATATCGCTCAAAGCATGCAACTTCCTTAAACTGAGGTTGGCTCTTCAGCAAGGTGGAAGATGTATAAGAAATCAAATGTATGTGATAGAAATTTATAATAGATATCGAATCCAAAATGAAAGAAATTTCTTCTGGTATGCATTTTATATAGTCATAGTCATTTTGGGCACAAATATCAGTTTTCTTTGTAACACTTTTAAGTTTTCAATATTATTTTAATGGAAAGATCCACATTATTGCATGGTTCAGGCCCCTCTAAAATTATTGAAGCATTGAACTGATATCAGACTACAGTGCTAAATACCATAAGAGCTTTTATCACTCTGTGGACCACTATGATGTCTTGAGTTGTGTTTGTTAGTCTTCTATATTACAGAAAAGGAATATAAACCTGCATGGGTAGATAACTAGAACTTATTTCATATTAAACTTCATCTACTAACCTGCAAATGCTCCTCTGTTTATCCAGCTTGGGTGAATCCACTTCTCCCATTTTATTTCATAATGAGTCTCCAGTCATGCCATACAACAATATTCTCACAAAGAGTTACAAGACAGCCATCTTCTTCCCGATAAAATTGTATGTTTCTCGTTTAGCAGCAAATTCCATATAGGGTCAAGTAGCCTGAGGTAGAATATGTAAGCTAATTATGAAGTTGATGAGATCAGAGCTCTAACTCTAATTAATCCACTTCTTGCTTTAGAATCATAACTTGAAAATGATCTATATGCATGAACTTTAAACTATTACTTTAAGGTTCTGTGACCCTCAATTTTTCAACAGTCTAATAGAGTAGAAAAATTGATAAAGTACAGTTCAAGAAGTATGTTCAACTATTCAATCACTGTGAAGTTTTAGCCAAGCATAGAAATCTAGAATAAGTGTGTGTGTGTGTGTGTGTGTGTGTGTGTGTGTGTGTGTGTGTGATTAGAGAAATTAAATTCAAATGATTGAGAAAGGAAGTGAAGAAAATAACCATATAACAGTGAGAGAATTGGTATCATTTGAGTAACCCTGTGATATAAATCTTGTCTCAATATTCATGCTATAAATATCTCAATTTCTTGTTTGTAAAGCAAGGGAATCTATAAATTAAACAACACACACTAAAATCACACTAAAATATTAATCTCCACATTGTTACTAAGTAGTCTATCTGTTTGCATTGATGTTCCAGCAACTATACCTGAATGTTAATATTTCTCTATCATATTCTTTCTATTTCACTCCTTAATGTTTTATTCTTTTCAGCATTTGGTGACATTCATACAACTGTTCCTCTCATTTGATGGAATCCAACTCAATAACTTTAGAAGACTTTTTCAAGCAACTGAGATAGAATCACTTTAGAAGTTGCCAGTTTCATGCTTAGCACAATGCACTTTAGGGATCTCACATTGGCTTCTTTTCAGAATGAACATTTTTCAAAACATAGGATGGTTAAATGCAGAGTATAACAATTACAGCAAATTAAAATGATATTCAGTTGTACGAACACCTTCATATAATGTATGCACATATTTTAACGGAAACTACCAGAGAGTGCCCGTATCCAGTTTTGAGAAAAATATATTGTTAAGATATCCTTAATATCCCAAAATATCTAGCTAGCCAAATCAACATATAATTTGTCTTAATCTAAGCTGGCTTGAAATTAAGCCTTAAACTTTATAACAAAAGCAGTGGTGAGACTAAAATAAAGCTGACGAGACTGCTCAATCTTACTCAATAACATCACTCATAAAAACATTCCCTGGCTTCACTTTCAATTAAAATCACAGTTTGACTCTCTCATTTCATTGCTGTAGCTGATACTTCCTTAGAGACAGACATCTACTAGCCCCTAGGCTTATCTGCTATTCCTCTCAATAAATTTTCTGGTTTCAGATGACACTTAGCTAATATAAATATCATTTGAAATGCGTTTTGAAATACCACTTAACTGTATTCAGTTCATCAAGAAATATTTAGAATATCAACTGGGACTCAATTGCCTTCCTCTTTGGCTCTAGTTGGCATCACTAAAATAAATATCAATGAAATAAAAGTGAAAAGGCCAGGTTGTTAGCTTGACACTCATTAACTGGGTCTTTGCAAAGTATTCTAACATTTGTTTTGCTTTCTGTGAAATGAAGATTTTATTAGTTTATATCCAAATTATATCTTCAATTTTAAAATAGTACTTTGACTGTCATGCCAAACTATGAGGTATTAAAATTTTATTATTTAAGGATTATTTTATTTCATTATTATCAAGAATCAAATAAACATCATATCTGCCATTGTACTCTAAGTCTCTCTCTATATATATTGTATGATTATAAAATACAGACAAACATACACAGAAAGAGAGACAGAGAGAGACGAGAGAAAGAGACTTCATTTATTTACTTCATCTTCTGTTCATGTGTACTCAACTGGTTAGTCTTTTGCCATCTTAAATACAAGCTAGGGTTGTCTAATATAGAGAAACTCAATTAAGAAAATGCATCCATCAGATTGGCCTGTCTGGGGGCCTGTCTGTAGACAAGTCTGGGGGACATTTTCTTGATGAATGATTGATATGGATGGGCTAAGTCAAATATGGGTAGTTATGACCCCAGGAGAGGTTATCCTGGGGTATGTAAGAAAACAGGCTGGACAAGGCAAGATGAGTAGGCCAGTAAACAGCATTCCTCCATGACTTCTGATAAAGTTACTGCCTCTAGATTCTTGCCCTGGCTTTCTTTAGCAATTGACTAGAACGGAGTCAAATAAATTCTTTTGTTCCCCAAGCTGCATTTGGTCAGTCTGCTAGCACAGCAATAAAAAGAAAACTCAGACATGTGATGAAGGAAAACTTCATGGATAACGTACCGCTCTGTTTACGCATAATTCATTTCTGTAACTTGAAGATGGTGACATCTGTCAGAGTGGGCAGCTTATCGAAGTCAACATCTAAGGTAGTCAGTTCTAAGAAACTCTTTTCTGTCATGAGCATACTCGACCTGTAGTTGACAGGAAAAATGATCAATCAGAAATGGATGAAATTTGGAGTAAAGAAGACTTGTTACATAAACTGATCCCTGCTGCTGAGATAATCAATAAGGCTTTTAGTTGTTCTCATTTATTTTTTCAGATTGTATTTTAATTATAGCATTTCTCCCTTCCCTTTCCTACCTACAAACTATCATAGTCCCTTCTATATTGTCCTTCAAATTCAGGGACTCATTATTTATCAAATGTTGTTGTATGCATAAATATTCCCAAATATAACTATTTGAGTCCATATAAGGTTACTTGTATGTATGGTTTCAGGGTTGAACATTGGCACTGAACAACCAATTAGAATGCTCTCCTCTAAGGAGGACTGCGTCTCCCACTCTTAGCTTTTTACAGTTGCTTGTAATTGTTTGTGTAGGTTTGTGGCCACCTGGGCTTTTCCTCATGCAGTTTGGCATGGTCACTGGTTCCTCCCTGTTCACCTCATGTTTAGGCAGCCTTGTTGGTTCCTGTCCAATAAACATAGTTTCACTATCACTAAGAGGTTAGCTAGATTTCCAGGACTAATCATAATATCCCTCTTGGTGATTGGGCCTTAAGTCCAATTGGAGACCCATCAGATAACACCAAGGTATGTGTACCCCTACTGCACCTGTAAGGTTAGTGTGGCACACTGCTCATTTGTTTGGTTCATAGGCATCATAGCTGAGTGGGACTACTGGTTACCTCTCCCCTTTGAAAGTGTTCATGGTACCATTTGGTACCGTTTTCTATCTCCAGGGTAGTCTCCCTTTGAGATTTCTTTATTGTTCTACTTCCATTTTTTAGATCCTGGATGATTTTGTTCAATTTCTTTACCTGTTTGATTGTGTTTTCTTGCAATTCTTTAAGGGATTTTGTCTTTCCTCTTTAAGGGCTTCTACCTGTTTATCTGTATTCTCCTGTATTTCTTTAAGGCAGCTTTTATGTCCTACTTAAAGTTCACTATCACCCTCATGAGAAGTGATTTTAAATCTGAATCCTGCTTTTCCGGTGTGATAGGGTGTCCAGGACTTGCTATGATAGGAGAACTGGGATCTGATGATGCCAGGTAACTCTGGTTTCTGTTGCTTATATTCTTGTGCTTTCCTTTCACCATCTGGAGAGCTACCTGCGCTCACTGTCTCTGAGTGGAGCCTGTCTTTCCAGTTATCTTGTTTGTCAGAACTCCTCAGAGTTCAGATGTCTCTGTGATCTTGTGATCCTGAGCTCCTGAGTGGAAGAGTTCCTGGGACTCAGGCTTCCTCTGGGATCCTGAAATCCTGCTGCTCTAAGTGCAGTGGTTCCTCTGCTGCTCTGAGTGTAGTGGTTCCTCAACTGCTCTGAGTGCAGTTGTTCCTCTGTTGTTCTGAGTGCAATAGTTTCACCACTGCTCTAAGATGGTTCAGGATATGGTGTCTTCACAGGAGCAGACCTGCTAGGTGTCTGCCCCAGCCAAAAGGAACAAGCAAGGGGTGGAAGGGGATTGGTATTCTGGAGGGGCAGGATTTGGGTGGGTGGTGGGTCAAGCGTGCCCCAGGCTCCCAGTTGCAGTAGGGTTGTGGGAGGAGGGTTCTTAATAGCTGCTCTAGGAAGGATCAGGATAAGGTGTCTTCAAGGAGCTGACAAGCTAAATGTCTGCCCCAGCCAAAAGGACCAAGTGAGGAGTAAGGCTTGTTTTGTGTCTGATTATATGGTCAATTTTGTAGATAGTACAATGAGGTGCTGAGAAGAAGGTATATTGTTTTGTCTTAGGGTGAAATGTTTTTAATATATCTGTTAAATTTTACATGCATGTCTGAGTACTATGTGTCTGCTTGGTGCCTAAGGAAGCCAGAAGAAAATATCAGATCCCCTGGAACTGAAGTTAGTGATGGCTATGAGCTACCTTGTAGATGCTCAGAATTGAACCAGTTTCCTGTAAAGGAGCAGCTAGTGCTCCTGACCAAAAATATCATCTCCCGACCTCCTGGTTTGTTTTCTGTTGCTGTTGCTTTTTCTTTGTTTGCTTTAGTTTCAATATCTTAAAAGAGTCCTGCATGCTACACTGGCTGCCAGAGCATTCACTATTAACACAAATGGACCTTGAACTTCCAGCAATCTTTTTGTAGCAACTCCAAGTGTTGGGATAACAAGACTACCATCATTCCTGTTTGAATTGTTACCTTCATTTTCTTAATGTTATACTTTTTTTCTTTCATTCTTTTTTTTCTTTTTTTGTGTAAATCTTTTTTGGATACATACAAAGTAAATGATTCTTTTCAATCAATGTTCCTGCTTCATATTTTGTGAAATTTCCCTTTTAATAGCACAGTTTCAAATGAAATACACTTCCTTGTGGAAAATTTTTAACGACAAATATAGACATGTTGAGACATACAGGCTGATTGAGATTTTTGAAATCAACTTTACTCAGGTTGAACTAGTTGCTTCTCAAACATTTTTGTTATTGGAGCTAAGTTATGCAATGTATTAAGTGATAATCTATTTTGACAAACTCGATGCATTACACTTTCAGAGGTGTTTCATTAAATTTCCAAATGGTGATTTTCCAGGATCTACCTCATTATGGTTTAGAGATAAGGAGTTCCAAAAGCTTCTTTGTTTGAGGTTGGTTCCTAGGTGGAAATGCTCATGAGAGGTGGCTGGGTCACAAAGATGCTAACATCATCAATAGGCTATTGGCTTATTAGGAGACAGAGCATGGTTGATGGGATTTAATGTCTTAGAAATCTTCTTGTGCCTAATTCCTTCCTGTGTTCTATAGACGCATAAGATGAACAAATTTTCTCTATCATGATGTTCTACATGGTGCCTAGACTTTCTCAGAGGTGGCAGCCAGGTATAGACTGCAATCTCTGAAACTCAGTCAAAGCAGCCACAATTAAAGCTGAACAGTATTTTGTTACTGATTTCTGATTAAGTTCAGTTTAACTTTATGGTGTAGAAAATGTATTTAAAAAAAATAGGAAGAAAGACAGAAAAGAAAAGAAAAGAAAAGAAAAGAAAAGGAAAGGAAAGAAAAAGAAAAGAAAGGAAGAAACTAGAAAACCCAAACCACAGCCTTAAGTGGTCATTAGCATTAATTATCAGATTTATATAGTCTAGAATCATCTGAATGGTAGGATTCCAGCCAAGTCTATGGGGGATTTTCTTTCTTCCTTTTTTTTATTACATGTTCTTTTTATTTATTGGATGTTTTATTTACATTTCATATGTTATCCCCTTACCCCATCCCCCACCCACCCAGGAACCCCTTAACCCCTCACCCCTCCTCCTGCTTCTTTGTGGATGTACCCCTACCTACTTCCCCACTCCCACCTCCCCACCCTCAAATTCCTACTCCCTGGGGTGTCCAGCCTTCATGAGACCAAGGATCTCTT
This sequence comes from Grammomys surdaster, assembly GCF_004785775.1. Classification (NCBI taxonomy): domain Eukaryota; kingdom Metazoa; phylum Chordata; class Mammalia; order Rodentia; family Muridae; genus Grammomys; species Grammomys surdaster. The sequence goes on from NW_021604782.1 coordinate 2,096,153, forward strand.
CTCCCACCTATGCCCAGCAGGGCCCTCCACCCTTACATATACAGCTGAAGCCATGGATCCCTCCCTAAGTGCTCCCAGGCTGGTGGTTTAGACCCTGGGAGCTCTGGTTGGTTGGTATTGTTGCTCTCCTCATGGGGCCGCAAACCCATTCAACTCCAACAGTCTTCACTCTAACTCCTCCATTGGGAACCCCATGATCAGTTCAATGGCTAGCTGTGAGCATCTGCCTCTCAATATGTCAGACTCTTGCAAACCTCTAAGGAGACATCTATATCAGGCTCTTATCAGCATGCACTTCCTAACTTCCACATCAGCATCTACCCCACTGCACATGGGATGGATACTCAGGTGGGATGGTCTTCAGACGGCCCTTCCTTCAGTTTCTGTTCCTCACTTTGTCTCCCTATTTGTTCCCTTGAGTACTTTGTTGCTCTTCTAAGAAGGACTGAAGCACCCTATGGGGGATTTTCTTTATGACACTGACTGAGGTAGGAAAACCTACCTATTGTACATGGTACCCTTTACTACCTAGTATATTGGACTGTGCAAAAATGGAGACTGAAAGCTGAGCATTAGCATCCATTCATGACTCTTGGCTGTAAATACAATGTAACTCACTGCTTCAATTGATCTCCTCACAATAGAACCTGGAATTGTGAGCCAAGTAAATGTTTTCACCCTTAAGTTGCTGTTGTAATGGTGTTTCATCACAGCAATGGGAAATGAAACTAAGATGTCTCCTTTGTTGAACACTTTACCTGCAACTAAAAATAATGTGTATTTGGTTTCTATTTGTTACATTGTTCTGTAAATGTTCTTTAGGACAATTTGGTTAAAAGCATGTTCTTAACATTTCTATACTTATTCTTTCTCTTCTACTTCTGATACCAATGACTAAAAAGTTATGCTAAACTGCCTTGTATATCCAGAGCTCGGAATAATTAAATTATACATAATGAGCTGTGAATGCAGTTTTAAAGAATTGGGAAACACAGAATGCCATTTAAGCGTAAGTTTTAATTATAGCATTTATACAGTTAGATTTCCAAAATGATACATATTGAGTATGGTTGGTGTTAGGGATTGGTTCTAATGCTTTCATTTAATTAGGAATCTGTGTGTCCAAATGCTGAAGGTCCTTGTCCCCAATTGGTTTGTAATTGATCAATAAAGATGCTAGTAGCCAATGGTTGCCAAAGGGAGAGAGGGTGGAACCCTTAGATTTGTGTGAGCTAAGTCACTGGAGAGAGGAAGAGGGAGAGAATTGCCGCTGGCTACTTCCCCATTGGGTCTAGGGTAGCAGGTGGAAGATTAAATGTGCCCAGCCTTTGAGGTAACCAAGGCATTTAAAAATTAAGTACCGTGTGTGTTTGTGTGCATGTGTATGTGTGTGCGTGATGTGTTATGTGTGTATGTGGTGTGTGTGTGTGTGTGTTTGTGTGCCTTTCTTTAATTCTGTTGAGCTGTAAATACAACTCTACTACATATATATATATACATATATATGTATATATATACATATATATATATGTATATATATATACACACACATACACACACTTATACATATATTTAAGAAAGACTAACCCTATGCTGCTAAGATCTGAAAAGGGAAAAGAAGACCTCTTTTATTACATTTCAAAGTCTATTGGAGACTTCTAAAATATACATTCTATTACTGTTGGTCTTGGTTAATCCCCAAAGGCGAACATTAAGACCCCTTCACTGAAGACAGCCTGCACTTCAGAAGCAGGAGCAGAGATCCCACACCTGGAACTGACCTGAGATCCTCCTCCCTGAGACCCAGCTTTCATGGTACCAAATGGTACCATGAGTACCATGGTATCAGGAGTCATAGATGCAGGCATCACCAACAGAATACAAGAGATGGAAGAGAGAATCTCATGTGCAGAAGATACCATGGAAAACATTGACACAACTGTCAAAGAAAATGTAAAATGCAAAAATCTCCTAACCAAAAACATCCAGGAAATCCAGGAAAGAATGAGAAGACCAAACCCAAGGATAATGGGTATAGATGAGAGTGAAGATTCCCAACTTAAAGGGCCAGTAAATATCCTCAACAAAATTATAGGGGAAAACTTCCCTAACCTAAAGAAAGAGATGTTCATGAACATATAAGAAGCCTACAGAATGCCAAATAGACTAGACCAGAAAAGAAATACCTCCCGTCACATAATAATCAAAACATCAAATGCACAAAACAAAGAAAAAATACTAAAAGCAGTAAGGGAAAAAGGTCAAACAACATATAAAGGCAGACCTATAAGAATTACACCAGACTTTTTACCAGAGTCTATACAAGCCAGAAGATCCTGGACCGACATCATACAGATCCTAAGAGAACACAAATGCCAGCCCAGACTACTATACCCAGCAAAACTCTCAATCACTATAGATGGAGAAACCAAGACATTCCATGACAAAACCAAATTTACACAATGTCTTCCCACAAATCCAGCCCTACAAAGGATAATAGATGGAAAGCTCCAACACAAGGAGGGAAACTACAACCTAGAAAAACCAAGAAAGTAATCTTCCAACAAACCCAAAAGAAGATAGCTACACAAACATAATTCCACCTCTAATAACAAAAATAGGAAGCAACAATCATTTTCCTTAATATCTCTTAACATCAATGGACTCAATTCCCTAGTAAAAAGATGTAGACTAACAGATTGGATACATAAACAGGACCCAGAATTTTTTTGCTGCATACAGGAAATGCACCTCAGTGGCGAAGACAGACACTACCTCAGAATAAAGGGTTGGAAAATAATTTTCCAAGCAAATGGTCCCAAGGCCCAAGCTGGAGTAGCCATTCTAATTTCGAATAAAATCGACTTTCAACCAAAAGTTATCAAAATAAATAAATGAATACAATATAAGCAAGGACACTTCATACTCATCAAAGGAAACATATACCAAGACAAACTCTGAATCCTTTACACCAAATGCAAGGGCACTCATATTCGTTAAAGAAACTTTGCTAAGACTCAAAGCACACATTGCAAGTCACACAATAATAGTGAGGGATTTCAACACCCCACTCTCAGCAATGGACAGGTCATGGAAACAGAAACTAAACAGAGACACAGCGGAATTAATGGAAGTCATGAACAAAATGGATTTAATGGGTATCTATAGAACATTTCATCCTAAAACGAGAGAATATATCTTTTTCTCAGCACTTCATGGTACCTTCTCCAAAATAGACCAAATAATTGGTCACAAAGCAGGCCTCAACAGATACAAAAAGATTGAAATAATCCATTGTATCCTATCAAATCACCATGGACTAAGGCTGGTCTTCAATAATAACAAAAACAATGGAAAGCCCACATACAAGTGGAAACTGAACAATGCTCTACTCTATGATGACTTGGTCAAAGAACCAATAAAGAAAGAAATTAAAGGCTTTTTAGAATTTAGTGAAAATGAAGGCTCTTCATACCAAAACGTATGGGACACAATGAAAGCAGTGATAAGGGGAAAACTCATAGCTCTAAGTGTTTACAAAAAGAAACTAGGGAGAGCATACCTAGCAACTTGACAGCACACCTGAGAGCTGTAGAACAAAAAGAAGCAAATACACTCAAGAGGAGTAGACTGCAGGAAATAATCAAACTCAGAGCTGAAATCAACCAAGTAGAAACAAAGAAAACTATATAAAGTATGAACAAAACCAGGAGCTGGTTCTTTGAGAAAATTAACAAGATAGATAAACCTTTATCCAGACTAACCAGAGGACACAGAGACAGTATCCAAATTAACAAAATCAGAAATAAAAAGGGAGACATAACAACAAACTGAAGAAATTCAAAAAATCATCAGATCCTACTATAAAATTCTATACTCAACAAAACTAGAAAACCTATATGAAATGGATGATTTTCTAGATAGATACCAGGTACCAAAGTTAAAATAGGATCAGATAAACCATTTAAACTGTCCCATAACCTCTAAGGGAATAGAGTCAGTCATTAAAATTCTTCCAACCCATAGAAGCCCAGGACCAGGTAGGTTTAGTGCATCATTCTATCATACCTTCAAAGAAGACCTAATACCAGTACTTTTCAAACTATTCCACAAAAGAGAAACAGAAGAAACACTCCCTTTTAATTCTATGAAGGCACAGTTATGCTGATACCTAAACCACACACAGATTCAACTTAGAAAGAGAACTTCAGACCAATTTCTCTTATGAATATCGATGTAAAAATATTCAATAAAATTCTCACAACCTGAATCCAAGAATAAATTAAAATGATGATCATTTACACGACCAAATAGGCTTCATCCCAAGGATGTAGGGATGGTTCAATATATGGAAATACATCAATGCAATCCACTATATATACAAACACAAAGAAAACAAAACCACAAGATCATCTCATTGGATGCTGAAAAAGTCTTTGACAAAATATAACATCCTTTCATGTTAAAAATCTTGGAAAGATCAGGAATTCAAGGCCCATACCTGAACATAATAAAAGCAATATACAGAAAGCCAATAGCCAACATCAAACTAAATGGAGAGAAAATTGAAGCAATCCCTCTAAAATCAGAGACTAGACAAGGCTGCCCACTCTCGCCCTATCTATTCAATATAGTACTCACAGTTCTAGCCAGAGCAATTAGATATCAAGAGGTCAAAGGGATACAAATTGGAAAGGAAAACGTCAAGATATCACTATTTGTGCATAATATGAGATACTTAAGTGACCCCAAAATTCCACCAGAGAACTTCTACAGCTGATAAACAACTTCAGCAAAGTGGCTGGATATAAAATTAACTCAGCTTGTTTTCTTCTAGAACCCAGGACTCCCAGTCCAGGGATTGTACCACCAACTGTGGGCCCTCCCAACCATGATCACTAGTTGAGAAAATACCTTACAGCAGTATCTCATGGAGGTATTTCCTCAAGGGAGGTTCTTTTCTCTGTGATAACTCCAAACCACAAAACCAGCCAGGGCTTTGAAAGTTTATGTAAAAACAGAAAAACTCAGCATTCTACATCCTATTTAACAGTGGTAAGTAATAGCTAGCAGTTCAAAAGCTTGGAAGTTGCTACGAATTGAAGTTTTCACAACTTAAATATTCACAGGAGAGACCGCCTGGGTTTTGCATGATTGGCAGGACCTGTTTCTGCATTTACATGATTGTCCTTGCCCTAGATTTCATTTACTAACATTAGAGAATGGTATTTTGATGAGCAGCCTGCAATTTCAGGTTAAATTCTATCAGTTAACGTGATATTTAGTATATTAATGTAAAGAGTCACAGCCAATAACTCTATTATAACAGTCTGTATATCCTTTTAAAAGGGTGATTAAATAATAAAATACTTTTTGTTGATTAACATTTATTTTGCCTTAGTAAACTAAGTCATTGGACCTTTGAGTGTTTCTACCCTTCAACATTTTTCCCTGAAAATACTGTTCTGTAATTAAATTGAATTTTAAGATATATCCAAAAACAGTTGATGTTACATCATATGATCCAAAAGGTACATTTGCTTCAAGATAATTCAGAACAACATTTTCTGCAACACCTGTGTTGATTAAAAATCAAACTTAAGTCATATTATCTTGTATTATCTTTTGACATGTGTACCAGGTATACTAAATTCAAATGTTATTTTATTTTTATTTCTATTAATTATCTTATCTGTCAGATGGACAAAAAAATAAGTGAAGAAAATAAAATCTATGAGAGTAAATTTTCAAATTTGAGTCATATATGTATATATATCAAACTGATTCACTGGGAATAGTTTAATACACACACACATACACACACATATATGCCATATATATCCCTATATATAAATATAATATATATAAAACACATATATAAAACATATATATATATATATAACTTAGTTATACAGTCTCTTGATTTTAAGAACTACTTTTCTTTATAAACAACTTTTAATTTTCATTCTAGAGAGATATAGGCAAAAGACCTAAAGTTAATAACCTCAATTTATGCCTGTAGAATAAATTCACATATTAGCATACAAAAAAGAAAATGTGAAAAGAACGTAGGCAAGGGTCTACAATTATCTTAGCATCACCCATAGCAACCCTATACATATATACTTTTTACTTCTCCCTTGCAGGTTTTTCTTTTTAACTTTATGTTTTTATGTTTGTGAGTGTTGTGCCTGATTATGGATCTGAGCACCACAGGGAAGCAGTACTAACAGGGACCAGGAGAAGATGCTGTATACCACACTATATACAATAGAACTGGAGTTATAAATGGTTGTGAGTGGCAAAGAAACAAGTCCCCTTATAAACTGATGTGTCTCTGTAGCCTCCAGATCTTGAAGGATCTCTATATGCTGTATTTTGATCACTAACAATAATGAACAAAACTATATCATTGATATTGTTTTCTGCTCAACTTCTGTATCCTGTCCTATGTCCCTCATTTCCCAAGTCCCTAATCACTCCATTGCCAGCTTCATAGGGGAATCTTTATAGGAGAATATTCTGCTTTCTGGATGCAGAAAAATACACTAATATCTGAATACATTTTATTTTGCAAATGATGGGATGATAGATTCCTTACACACACATATATATGAAAAACTTACCAATAAAAAATACTGATATCTCATCTGCCTGTCAGTAAGTGAAAGTTATTGCAGTGTTGAAAAGAATGTGTCTCAAATGTAAGTTATTCACTCCTGATAGAACGTTAAATCCTACTTGATTATGAAGCATTTTATCATTCATTATTAATTATTAGAGGTTTCTATACTCTTTCAATGCGCAATTGGTTGTGTTTAAATGTATTTTAGAGCACAGTTTCTCTTGTTTAATAGTCATCTGTCTCAGCTACCTCTTTTCTTCCAAATGACAAAATACTTGCCAGAAGCAAATAAGAGAGAAAGGATTTATTACAGTTTGAGGGAGCAGAACTCACCATGGAGGACATGGTATTCATGGTAGAAGTGGACAATGAGTGTTTCCCACAGTGGTTGTATTAAAAGGGCAAAGGAAGGTCAAAAGTTCTGTCCCATGTGTCCTAGATCTGCCAACAAGACCCACGTTCAAATGTTTCACAACCTCCCATAACTGAAGACCTCTCAACATGTTTATTATTTCAGGTCATTTTTTATATTTCTTATACAGTACATGCCTAATGAGGTTTCAGATGATGGGCTTGAATACACAGGGCATACGCAGATGCAAAGCCCTACACAGAAATAGTGTACAACTTTTATGAATATAAACACATAGAACATCCTATAAAGGAGATTTGAAAGATTCTGTCGTTTTTAAAATATAAACTATAACTCAAGCTATCAGTTTTTATTCTTCAAATATGTGTTTGTGCACATACACACAACAAGTACTCAAAACAGAACAATTGTTACACTCAATTGTGGAGCTGTAGAAATCCTGGGGTGTTTGGCCACGCCCCCAGAACCCAGAGACCTAACATGCAGTGGGTCATGTATGGCATAGGTAGAGGGGCATGAAACAGGTCTCTGCCTCAAGATTTACGTATTAATGAATTACCTAAAGGCCTGGGTGGAGATATCTAAGTTTTCATCTCCATAGCCCGTCCTTCCCTCCCTCCCCCGTCCCCAATATAATGGAGCCCCTCCTGGCATTTTGTGGGAGAGCATTCACATCAAGATACAACTATCATGGTCAATAAAATCTCCATGTCTTCAATTCCACGTGTTTCCTGAAACTCTGGACTCTCTTTGTGTAAGTGGGAAACTTGTGGCCTCACGGCCACTCCCTGCTGCAGCTGCAGGGCATTCTCCCTGCTCCAGCGGTCTGAGGGGCTCCCTGCACTCCCTAGCAGTGGCGGTCTGTACACCCGAGCCCTCGCTGGCTGCCCCATCTATGCTCTGGGGACTCAGCCACTGCTGCGGGGCGCTCAGGATCACTGCTCTCCTGTCCCAGCCATCTGTGGGGCTCCCTCTCTCCTCTGCAACCGCTGGTTCCCGGGTCTGCTCGGCTGAGCGGGGCTGGCGATTTCGAACCATCAGCTGGGACCACCTTAGTGCACTGGAGGCTGGAGCCGGCTCTGAAGACCACCGACTGAGCCAGGGTTCCAGGGACTGTGATGGCTGCAAGGCGCAGGCGCCCCCGACCCCACCCACGCCCCGCACGAGTTTTGAACCACACTCAATAAACTTATCTACAAGGTGAAATCATACAAAACTATTAAGACTCTGGCCTACCAGTAGCCTTTTGATGGGAAGTAACTGTGTTATAGAAAACAATTTGCAAAGAATATGTGCAGACTGAAGCCTATTTTTAAAAAGGTACATATTAATTATATGAATCATCCCATATATCAAAGTACAGATACTAAACTTTTAAAGTTGAGGTTTCCAGACACTATTATTTTTCACTTCTGAATTATTGGATTTTGCAAGTCTCTCTTATTTTTCCAATCAGAAAAAAACATCAAGCTGCTTTTTAAAAAAGATATATGGCTGTGTGTTAGTTCTTTGAGTTAATTAAAGAATTTTATATTGTAGTTCAGATTTATTGAGCCACTAGGCAGAGAAGCTAGGAGAATGCAATTACCCAGGGAAGTCCTGCAGCCTATTGTTCTGTGTAACTTGGATACTGAGCTGAGATGGAACTATGCTTACCAGGAAAATGAATCCCGTTAGCCAGGCGTTTTGTGGATGGATTTATTTTTATGGTTCCCTTAGTGTTTGTCTGAAAGAAGAAAAGACATAACATGAGAATGGGAACAGTAAAAATATCTCATTTTGTACCTTCCTTTATTGACAGGTGTAATACCTTGTGTTTACATATCACCTATTTTAGAGAGTGACGTATATTTATGGATGTCTATTCATCACCAGCCCATTCTTGTTCCTGAATTCAGAGATCTACAAGGTGACCATTTGAGTAAATCCAGTCAAACAATTACTTAATGGCAGGTCATTCCTTAGGTTTTTGGCCAATTAAATTCAATGTATTTTCTAATGTTGTGAATTGTTGTCTTGGATTGATGCACGTTTGTGTGAAAAATACAGTAATTAGTTCAATTACTGTTGTTTAAAATACCTTTGACTTAGTAATACTTAGTTAAATTAAAATACTAATTCTGCAAAGCCTGTTGTCTCAAATTTAACAGATACATAATATTTTAGAAGGTTTACATTAGGAAAACCTTGAGCCCTCAACTTTCTTTCATTTAACATCGACAGGAAGCCCACTATCAGACCTGGACTGGTCCTGCTAATGTTATCTTTCAAGGAATGTAGCTTATTTCAATGTAAAGACATCATAATAAGATAAGAAGGAGAGTGCTTTGGGTCTGGTAAGAAAACATGATCTTTTAAACTCAGCACAGCTCAGGCAAAATGGACAGGAAATGTATTCTAAACATGGCAAATGACTTATGAAAAGGGATAAAACTGCCTTCCACTTGCAAGAGTCAGCACCTACCGTGGCTAGGACAGAATTAGGAGAAATGAGTTGACAGTAGAAGAGTCCTATGTTGTGGTCTCATTTCCAACCAGCATCTCTAACAGGCACCCTTGAAACATAAATAATCTTCCAGTATATTTACCAATGGTAATAATACAACAGAAAGGCATAGTCAAATAGGAAACTATATTTGCATTAAGAAACTGGTTGTTCTCAGTTTAAGTACTACATAAAAAAAGGTGAGGTAAAGGTTGGAATCATGATAGATTGTAATTCTGGAGTTGTCCCTGCATGAGATGGTTGGAAGTCACTTTTTATTTGCTCTGAGTATTGAGTTCCTCATCTGTGGAAACAAAATTGATATTAAAATTATATTAGGGTTACTATAAACATATACTCTTTCAGAACAGCTAAAATCCCTTAATATCTTTGTAAATATTTAGCTTGGGGTTTTACTTCTTAATCTTCTGAAAATTCCCTAATAATTTTATTAATGTTTCAATAATGTGCCCTCTTTTTATATCAAAATATTTTTCCTTGCAACACAGCTCCCAGTGGCCACAATACTTTCTTTATACTACTTTTCTCTACTCTGTTAGAACCCTTTGTGGTCATGTGGTTCATATTTTGTTAGTCTTCCACTTGTGCATGCTTTATTTTTTTAAAATGCCTATCACTAATGTAAACTAGTTTATACTTCTTTTCAAACTGGTATAAATGTTTGGAGAAAGCAACAATAGGGTCTCTAAATCTCAAATGGAGAGAGCAAAAACAATGGATTCTAACTGCATAACAAAAGTATCCTGAAAAAAAAAGTATCTTGAACATTCATATTTGAGAAAGGTAGAGGATTCTAACTCTACAGACCAAGACTTTAGGAACTGTAGCATAAATGGAAAGAATTGAATTAACACAGTAGATACAATATACCAGAATGTATCACTCCGAACAATGAAATAGGAAAAATGAAGGTTTTGTACAACAGTAAGTAGAACATATATGAGGTTAAAGAAAAACTGAGACACTTCTTGAGAATTTATTATTTATTTATTAATTTATTTAAGAGCTTAAGAACTATTATGTGACTTTTGGAGAAGGGAGCAAAAGGATTTGGGTTATTGTCTCCAAGGAAAATGAACTGGAAAACATGAGATTACAGAATAATACTGTGTGTCATTTATGAATCTCTTTTGTAGGACTGAAGGCAATAATGTGACTTTAGTAGCTCTTTCTAAAGATGATACCTCATCCATTTGTGGTGTCTGTTGCTTCTCTGCCTCTTTTTTTTTTGTGCTATGTTTATATGACCAAGGAAACTGGTCTTTGATTGCTGACCAAATAAGGAAAAGCACATAGTGGTTGAAATTTCCTTCTGACTTTAAAGGAGGCTGCAAGTGAAAGCATCAGGAGCCCTATGACTTAAAAAGTTGAATGTATAAGACATATATAGAATAATAGGGACAGAAATAGATTAGCTATAGATGAATGATAGTCAGAGGATATATGATATATAGGTAATAGATAGTAGGTAGATGATAGACAGACAGACAGACAGACAGACAGACAGATGTTATAAAATTTGGCATTCACTCTGAATTTCACTTTGCAAAATCCTATCTTCTCTGTATGAACATTAGCATGTTCCACTTACCGATTGAACCCTGGATGAGAAGCACAAGAAAATTTATAAGAAGCAAATTTTAAAAAGCTAAATATGCAGGCAAACTTTCAATATTTTCTTGTATATTTTCTAAATTGTTATTATAGCTAGGGTAAGACATCTCAGGTGAAATGTCATTATGATCAATAATTTAACAACACTGCTCTCTTTTGTTTGTAGTTTAACTGGCTTTTTCGCAATCTTCAGGGTCCTGTTTCATTATTTTTATTAGCATATCACAAAAGACAAAACAGCAAATAACTACAAACCAACTTAAGGCCAATTAAAAGTTGGCTTGGATTGAATTATTATTTACCAGCAGTGACATCGGCTTTTGAAGTTTGCCAAACACTGTGAATGACCTGTGTGTGCATCATCCAATTTAATAAACATAGTGATCTCATTCATCTTTGCTGGAAACAGTGCTTTGGAATATAGGATACCAAAAGACAAAATGAATCTTTAGACTGCCAAATGAGATACCACAATTTAATGAACTGAATTTCCCTTTGGGGTTACAGTAACAAGTATTGCTTCCCTCTAATTATCCCTGCTGTAAATTAATTTAAAAATTAAGTCAGGTACATTCAAGAATGTGTTTTCTGAAATACCCATTAGCTAACATCCTGGAGAATCTCTTATGTGACTATGTCTTCACTCCTGGCACTGAGGGACACAATTTATAGGTTAATTTTGCATGCTGGGAGATTAGTTTCAGCTCAGCTTTTCTAAACCCCGGTCTATGTAGAATATTGAACAGACATCAGAATAAGCAATAGCATGTGGCATCCCACAGATTAGTCCTTTAAAACTAGGAGTCAGAGAAGGACTAATAACATGTTATCTCATTAACCTATTATTGTCCACTAATTTAACTCTAATTAGGAAAGGGAATCATGTATATAACACCTCATTGTCTCTTTTATTTTTCTCTAATAAACTTAGAGAAAATCAGAACGACTTTTAAAGTGCGTATATCCAGAGATGCAGTTTCTTTTAATTTTGCTTTGAAATTTAGAAACAAATTTTATTTAAGACATGAAGTAAAACTCCTGCCACACAGTAGTGCATTGCCTCTGTCCTGTTAGAACCTACATTAGATTCAACTACAAAAACCAGGAAACTAACCACATATTTCAATCATTGAGCAAAGATTGAAAGAGTGCCTATAGGTCAACATAGATTACTCTGCAGAGACGGGTTAAACACCAGTGGGGTTAAGGAGGGAGGGAGAAAGTTGAACCTTGGCCTGAGGAAATGAGGGTTTTGTCATGTATATTAGTCCATATCTCAGTTACCCCCTAGCCTTTCTTGCTTGTTCTTCTGCATCTGCTGCACAGATCCTAAAGCATAGATCTCAACAGAGTCAACCCCACATCTTCCTGAGAGACTAGGTTCAAGATTATCTGTGCTTGAACAGTCTGATACCTTCCTTCCTTCCTTCCTTCCTTCCTTCCTTCCTTCCTTCCTTCCTTCCTTCCTTCCTCCTCCCTCCCTCCCTCCCTCCCTCCCTCTTTCTTTCTTCCTTCCTTTCTTTCTTTTAAATATTTTTCTGGTACCTCTTTCAAACCAGTTCTTCTCATTCCATTTTCCTGTGTTATGCATTTGCTGGACTCTTAAAGCTGTCTTCTTCAGCACATTGTTATTTGGGAGCTTGAGAAGCCTGCTGTTAGAATGTCATTCAGCCATGCTTTTGTTCCAGTCAACTATATTCTACCTTTCCTTCAAAGACGTCCTAGTAGCTTCCAAGATAGGATCATTAATATCTTCTGGGATGGTATGGAAGGATGAACTGGGAAACCCAATCCACCATTCTGCAATGAGTAATGGTTCTGTTATCAGGGTCAGATCTCCATATTATAAATTTAGCTTTTTTTGATGAGGACCTAAAACACAAATCCAATTTCTTCAAGCAGCCAACATGTGATCACTATTGGCTGCTGAAAAAAATAGATTTTCTTCCCACGGTTTTCTTTAATCTCCCTCTATTCCACACGTACCATTGTGAAGTGTAGAAATCCATCTCGTGCATATGCCACACATCACTTAATGCTCCTTCTGGTGAGGGGAATCTGGAATGATAAGAAACTGTGTCTGTGTTATGGAAACAAAACAATGAAGGGTATCTTCTCTGGTATCTGTTGAAGATGCTTATTTCAAATAGTTAAGATAGGAGTTTTGTGGCAAAATTGCATGTGTTTGTAATTTTGATAAGTATAACAAAACTGAACTCTAAAATATATTTATTAAATCACAGCATAATCATAATACAAGTGAATTCCTTTCTTTGCCATTTCCCTCTCTCCCTCTTTTGTTTCCTTCCTTCTCTTTCTCCCTCCCTCTCTACCTTCCTCTTTTGTTGCACCTTCCCCCAGAAACAGTTTCATACATCTTAGACCTGCATCAACTTCCTACATAAACTAGGATTATCTTGATCTTCTGACTCTGTTCCCCATTCCTTCCCATTGATATACTTACAAGCATGCATAGTGCAGTGACAGGGATATGATCAATCATCATGTGGGCTATGCAAACACTCTATTATCTGACCTATTCCCCAACCCCATCGGTACCTAATGTAGTCTGATTATGTTGTTTCTGTGACTGTCAACATAAGTTACGGTATATCTAAAAGTCTGTTTCTTTCTCACCAATTTCAAACAACTGAAAGAAACATTAAAACAAAAATCTCAGAGTTTACATAATTAATGACATAATTAAAAAGTATAAAGACATTTAAACACATATCTAGGAATGGTTAGAAAAACTTTATTCCCTGGAAAAACTCTATTATTCCTATTTTAGTAGTATCTTCTTATTTTAATTTCACATAGAAGCATAAAATGCTGAATTATTAAGCACTAGAATACAAATTTTATACTTGAGATAAGCCCAAACAAATGACAGCAGATTAGCTAGAGGCTTTGGGGTTAGTTTAAATTTTATAAGTTTATTATTTATGATTTGGGAGTAGTTATACTGGCTACCTCCATTTAAATAAAAATTCCTGAAACATAATGCTCTTAAAATAATTAAAGCAGTATAATAAACCCACCAAATAGCAATGTTGATGAGGAAAGATGCCACAAATAGATTTTCTTAAGCATAAAAATTTAAAACAAGCATTGAAAATGTTGCAGGAACTTAACAGTATCATTGGAGCAGATGCTTCGCTCTCCCCTCATTACCACTCATTTTCCTCATGTGTCTTCACTCTGACTTTTTTTTTAAGTCTTCCTCCTGTGAACATTCCAAGAACTTTAAAGGTGAAGTACATTTGTGTATAATATTCTTATCTGTGGTATGGACTGCTGAGTTGGTTTTCTGTTTTCTTGGCATCTAACATTATCCCAATATCCCATACTAGTAAGGAAGCAATAATATTGAACTGTGAATTTTGAATGGAGACCAACAAAAATTGCCAGTGTCTAAATCCTTATAGAACTCCACACTTACATGTGTATTTTTTAATCCCAGTTATTTCTTGAAATACAAAGAGTGTACCACAGTTTGATAGCCAACACAAATAAATAGCATCTTATAGCCATCCAAGAAGATACAGGGCACCTACTTAACTGTACTAAGCATTATAACACATAATAAATGATATGTAATCTGTAGCGTCAGTTACTGTTTGTTTTGTGCTCAATTTTCATTTCTCCTTCTCCTCTATCCCTTGCTTTCCAAGTGCTAAATTCATATGATCTAGAGGTGAATTTTGAAATGTCTGGAATTAGGAAGAGGCCTCAACTACAGAAACATCACATTGAGGTGAGAAATAACTAAAAAAATAGAGGTCTATATTTTATATGTTTTTTAGAAACATTAGATACTCTTATTGGTTCTTGACGTAAAAACATCTATGGAATTACCAAAATAAAAAGCCACACAAGAGGAAGGAGCGGCTGCTGGCAATTCTGCCCTGATTTTTACAAGAACTCTGAAAAATTGGCATTAAAAACAAAATAGGGGAAACAGTACTCCCCCAGAAGGAGTCCCTCAAAATACTCTCCATAATGTCTTGTTCATTTTAATTCTGTAAAACTGAAAGCTCATGGCAAATTCTTCTGCTGACTGCCACTGGCACCACTGAGACCAATAAAAACTATGCCACAGCTATGTGGAAGGACCCTCTTACCCTTAAAGGGAATGGCCCGGACCCAGTTCTCTCATGGGGCAGAGGATTGATATGCCTGTTTGATACCACAGAAGGCACAGCTAAATGGCTGCCCAAAAAATTAATGAAATAAATAGATACCCCCAGAAAACCAGCCCCAACCATAAATAAGATGAATAATAATTGACATCCAGGGAAGCGAAATCTCCCTGAGAATTCCCTTCTTTTTCCTTTCCAGGTAAAAGTGAATCACCCGTGATTTCTGCTGTTAGAAGTTCTAATCCAGATGCTGGCCCTTCGACAGGCCATTAACAAGAAAATTAAACAGCTAGAAATTGACATCACTAATCTGAAGAAATCCCTCATTTTGCTGTCTGAAGAGACCTCCAAAAATTGCAAAGGACTTTATTAAACTTGATTTACTCTTTTACAATAGAAAAGACTGTGTACAGCTCTTGACTGTGTACAGCCCTTAAATAAGAATGTTGCCTTTACATGGACAAGACAGGAACAGTTAAAAAGAGCATGAAAAAGGTCAGAGAAGGCCCTGAGAAAAGACAGAGAGAGAAAGAAAAAAAATGAGAGCTGGTACAAGAATTGGTTTTCAACCTCTCCATGGTTGTCAACCCTATTTCCTCCCATCTTGAGACCATTAATTGGGTTATTTTTGCTTATTTCTTTTGGTCCCTGGGCCTTAAATAGGCTGACTAACTTTGTGAAACAACAGATAAATTATAGCAAAACCTATTCAGATATATTATCATAAGTTAGCTATGGAGGACCATGAGACTCAAGATGAGGTTGTTACTCTATCCAGGGTGTTCCCAAAACCCATCTCCACCCAACCTAAAAGAGGGGACTTCTGCCCATAGACCAAGCAGAGAGAGGCCACCCAGAACCCCCTCTGACTGGTGATCTGAATTCTTGCTTAGGCTGTGAGGCTAATCACTGCAAGGGAATATAAGTAAAAGTTAAAAATATCTCTTTGGGTTCCCTGAGGGACAAGCCTGACTGCATAGAGGCTGATGTCAAATGTATCCCCTTTCCAAGAAAAAGACATCAGGATGGGTATGGCCCTCATGCCTCACTGGACAATGACAGGGGGACCGGAGCCATTACAAAGTCCCCTTCAATTACTGGAGGTCAGGCCTCTATCCCCACCTTCACAAGATTAGAATTGCCACAGCCCTTCTATACTTAGAGAAGGGAGGAGATGTCAGGGGCAGCCCTGCTTATACACTGAAGGCCTAAAATCAGCCATAGGCCTAACATCAGCAATAGGCCTGTCATACATATATACTAACACCAAGTCTTGGGTCTCTGTGGAAAAACATTGAAACAGAGAGCTATAAGCTATTGTAAACAGGCAGCTTTTGTGGAAATTTACCAGCCCAAGTAGTCATAAACCTTGTAAATAGGTAGCCTTGGCAGATAATAACAACTTAGATAAGGACAAGTGAATCATAGGCAGAGTCATAGTGACCTGTCCCCTGAACCTTCACCCAGCGGATACCCTGTTCTGAAAGATATCTGTATTCCCCCTGAACACCCATGCTCCAGTGTCATCCCCTTCCCTATGTCCTGCTTTTTTGTGTTTATAACCCCTGTGTGAATAAGTAAAAACTACAATTTAATTTTTAAAAAAATAATAATAAAAAAAAGAAAAAAGCCATACAAGAAATTTATCTTTACGTAATTATTTCTAGCCTTTAAAACATTATATTTTTGGTAATTTCATACATGTATGTATATAATATATTTAAACAATTTACCCTTTACAAGGCCATGCCCTGAGGCACTCTCACAATAGCGTTTTTTTTCTAAATCACTGAGTTCAATTGATGTTACTCATATGTGAATAAGTGGAGTGTCCACAGCATCTCAATAATTGCATTGCAGAAATCAAAGCACTCAAACAGAAAACAACAACTCCATATATGTTTTTTTTTTGTTTTTGTTGTTGTTGTGGTGGTGGTGGTGGTGGTTCAGATTCTAAGAGCCCCAAGGGTCAGGTTAGTTAAATCTGTTGATCTTCCTGTAGAGTTACTATCCCCTCAGGTCTCACTCACATGTGAAGCAGATATGCAGTATTGCTTTCATATAGGTTTCAAACAACTGAAATAGGGGCTTTCTCAAAAGCTGTTGCCTGCACATGGGATATGTTTAGCTAGCTGGGCTTCCTTGACTGGACTTAGTGGGAGAGGATGTGCCTAGTCCTACAGAGACTTGAAATGTCAATGTAGGAGGATACCCAAAGGAGGGTCCACACTCAGAGAAGAAGGGGAGGGAGAGAAGAATGGTTTGAGGGGGTTACTAGGAATGGGGCAGTGAACAGGATGTAAAGTGAATAATTAAAAAAATAAAATTAAAAAAAAGCAACAACAAAACAACAACAACATTCCACTAGAAGCCATTGGATATCTATATCTCTGAGGGGATCATCCCAGATCCCTCTTCTACCCATAGTAAAGTGTTCCTCACTTCTGGTTCTTAAAATCATTTTGCTTTCTCTTCCATAATATTTCTGAGTCTTGAAGAAGACACAGTGTGTTATAGCAGTAGAGTTGAAAACTCTACATTTACTTATTCTTTCCACCTATGCATTCAAGATTAGCTTCTGTCCACTAAAGAAAAAGAAAAAAAAAAAACGAATCTCTGAAGCATAGGGAGAAGTTCACTAATTGATGACTATAAGTATAGGATAGTTTGCTAATACTAGGAAGTAATCCATTTAGGAAAATTATAGTAGTAGACTCTTCCCTTGGGCTTCTAATGTCTAGTCACAGGTTCTTGCTCCATTACATAGTACCAAAGGAATTCCCTCCTGTGGTCAAGGCCTTATATAAAAATTTAAATCCTTGCTTACACTGATGACCTTCATGACTATTTTTTATCAGGCTTCTCATTACTGATGCTTACAGGGTTTATAGCTACATAAAACTGTTGATGACTTTTCTACCTTGGAAGGCTGCATATCACCATTTGTTGCTATGCCATCATAGAGGAAGCTTTCAGACATGTAAAAGATTGATACCCATGCATCCTATGAAGAAAAACCATGATATCTTCAGCAATAGGGTTTTACTATTAAGCTCTGATGGGCATCAGAGAGCAATGATCATAGGCTATATTTTTTTTTGATTGGACTGCTGTGAAAATTCATGTTGACTCCAATATTAGAATGACTGATATCATCCTCCACTGAGTTCTCAAATTCTGCGTATACTTTTTTAATATTTTTCTATTCATCTATATACATGCTTAAATATGCAAGAGAAGTGAAATTTTAAATATTTTATCCATATTGCCTAATGTAGAATAAATATTTTATAAATTAGATAATTTAATCAAGAATTATTAATATTGTGGCTGGAGAAATAACAGAGAAGATTAAGGTTATTCTTCTACTTTCTGAAAACTCAAGATCGAAAGTTCTACTCCCAGCACTTACACTAAACGGTTCATAGCTGCCTATAATTCCAGCTCTGTTATTTGCAGAAATCCACATATAAGTGGCCTACATTCAAGCAGAGACACATAAACATGCACATAAATATTTTTAATCTGATAAATGAATTGTTAATATGAATATAGATACCACACACACACACACACACACACAAAATATCACGTTTTTGTGTAGTTCAAATGATTAAATACCATGATATATTAGAACTTCCAATGGAAAAAAAATAGAATGTAAGAAAGTTTTTGGAATAAGTATTCTGTAGGATATACAGAAGTAGGTAGAAGTAAGTTGTAAGGACATTCAGATCCCAAAACAATGCAAGTGAGGGATAAATGATAGTCAGAAAAAAGATTGGGAAATAAATAATCTCACATTCAAGTGATTTTTCAGAAAATGTATCACTCAGGCCACCAGTGTTCTGAGATAAAGGCTCTGATAGAACGTTCTAGAATGACAAAGTACTACTACATCCAGCATGCTGGACTTTAGCAGACTGAACAAAAACAAAGTTGAATCTGGTGATATCTCAGATAAATAATCAAATATCCTCTCCAGAGTAGTTTCTTTTTGGAGGTTTTAGACATAGCGTCATAGCAACATTAAAATGTAACATTTAACCTTATGTAAGACAAATGTACCAAACAACTCATTGAAATTTAAATAATTATTTTGTAGATATTATCATGTTCTTTAATTGTTTATAAATATCATAAGTTATGTAACTTCATCTCTAGTTTTGATGAAAGATAAAATCAAAGTCACCCATCTATGTATTTTTCATAATTCTTGCTTTAAAAGACAGGTTAATTGTGATAATTACAAATGGTTTGAAAGATGTCTACTAGAACTTTACTGACACATACTTTTCCAAATTCAAAAAATGAATGGAACCATATAAATGCCACAAGCCATTCAGGTTGGGGTGTGGCAGCCAGGGTTTCCATGAAGAAGTAAAGCCAGAGACCCAAACCTGCAAACCAGGTGTCCACAGGCATACAGAATGCTATGCCTTCTGAACTCTTTTGAGAAGACATGAAATCATTTTTGTTTAATTTCCAACAAAATTGTAACACAATTTTTACAGACCTTAAAAGAACAATATTCAATTTCATATGGAAGAACAAATAGCCAGGATACTTAAAGCAATCCTGTGTAAGAAAAGAATTTTAGGAAGTATCACCATTCCTGATTCAAGCTGTACTATAGAGCAATTGTAATAGAAACTGCATGCTTTTATTGGCATAAAAACAAACAGGTTGATCATTGGAATTGAATTGAAGACCCAAAAATAAACCCACATAACCACATATAAGCACTTGAATTTTGACAAAAAAGCTAAAATTATGAAATAGGAAAAAAAAGTATCTTCAACAAATGGTGCTGGTCTGATTGGATGTCTGCAAGTAGAAGTATGTAAATATATTCATATTTATCACTTGCATAATGCTCAAGCCCACGTAGATCAAAGACCTCAAAATAAAACCAGATAAGATCAAAAATTAATTAATGGAATTAATTTAAAACTGGAAAGATTCTGTAAGGCAAGGACACTGTGAAAAGAACAAAATGCCATTCTCTTGAATAGGAAAAGATCTTCATTAACCATACATCCAACAGAGAACAAATTTCCAAAATATAACCAAATTAAATAGTGGGGTATAGAAATAAACAGAATTGTCTTGATAAAGGAATTCCTAATGACAATGAATCACTTAAAGAAATGTTCAGGATCATTTAGTCAGGAAGAAAAGGCAAATCAAAATGACCCTGTGATTGCATCTTACGCCTGACAGCTCATGTTGTTGAAGATGTGGAACTCCTCTATTGATGGTGGGAGTGCAAACCCGTACAACCTTTTGGAAATAAATTTGGAAGTTTCTCAAAAAAAAGAAATGGAAATAGATATACCTTAAGACCCAAATATAACACTCTGTGGAGCTGTGGAAATCCTGGGGTGTTTGGCCACGCCCCCAGAGCCCAGAGACCTGACACAAGGTCTCCATGTAATATGCAGTGAGTCATGTAAGGCCCAGGTAGAGGGCAGGGGAACAGGTCTCTGCCTCAAGATTTACCTAAAGGCCCTGGCCCCACCCCTCTTCCCCTTCCAATATAAGGAAACCCCTTCTGGCATTTTGTGGGAGAGCTCCATCATTTAGAAGCTTCACCATGTCAATAAATCTACATGTCTTCAATCCCATATGTGTCTTACAATTCTTGACTCTATGTAAGTGGAAAACTCGCATGGGGGGGAGTCTTCTCCGCCCGTCTCTGCGTTCTTTGTGCTCTAGCGGCCGGTGGGACACTTTCCCCTTACAACAGCCTTCGCAGGGCTCTTGGGAGACTCAGCTGCGACCGCAGGGCTTGCAGCATCCCTGCGCCCCTGTTGCCAGGACCCTGCTGTCACCGAGGCGTGTGGCTCTAGCTCTTTCCCCACACCCTCGGTTTGCCGGTGGTCTGCGCTGTTGATTCCCGCCTGGAAGTGCCGTAGCTCCCGCACCGTGCTACCTGCGCGAGTTTTAAACAACACCACTCCTGGGTATATACCCAAAAGATGCTCCAGAACTTCACAAGGATACTTATAAACTATGTTTATAGCAGCTTCAGTTGTAATAGCCCAAAATTGGAAACAACTTATATATTTATCAACTGAATAATGGATAAAAAATGGGATACATTTATATATTAATCAGCTACTAAAGAATGACACAATGAAATTTGCAGGCTAATGGATGGAACTTGAAAAGATCACTCTGATTGAGGTAACCCAGCCCCAGATAAACATGGTATGTACACACTAATAAGTGGATATTAGCTATAAAATACAGTATAGCCACACTACAAATCACAGACCCAAAGAAGGTAAGTAATGAGGAAGGCCCAAAATGAGATGCTCAAATCTCACTGAGAAAGAAAAGATAGATAGACATAGGGGCTGGATGGAGAATGTGGTCAGTGTGATATAGTGGGTGGGAATGGGAACAGGAGAGATCAGGTAGTGTGGGATGAAAGGAGAGATTATTGGGCAAAACAACTAGAAGAAGGAGAATTTCTTGAACAACTAGAAACCTAGCATAATGGAAACTCCCAGGAATCTGAGAATGGCCCAAACTCCTAGCAATGAATGACTTGGCGCCTGAACTGGCCATCTCCTGAAACCAGGCAAGACTTCCAATGCAGGGATTGGCACATCAACCCAGCCATGAACCTTAGACCCTCAATTCATCTTGCCTACAAGAAATTCAGGGGTAAAGATGTAGCATAAATTGAGAGAGGGGCCAACAGATGACTGACCCAGTTTGAGATTCATGCCATGAAAGGGATTTCACCCTTGATCCTACTAATGATATTCTGCTATACTTACAGACAGGAGCGTAGAGGAGGCTTAACCCAGAAACTGATGGAAACAGATATGGAGATCCTCAGCCACATGTTAGGTGAACCTTGAAGAATCCTGGGAAGAGGGGAAAGAAGAATTGAAGGGTTCAGAGGGGTTAAGGACACCACGAGAAAACCTACAGCATCAACTAACCTGGGCCCACTGGGGCTCACAGACACTGAACTGCCAAACAGAGAGAATGCATGGGACAGATCTAGGTCCTTTGCACATATGTAACAGACATGAAGCTGAGGCTCCTATATCGGGAAAAGGGTTTGTTTCTGACTACATTGATTGCCTTTGGTTCCCTTTCCCCTAACTGGAATACCTAGTCTAGCCTCAATAGAAGAAAGTATACCTAGTATTACTGCAGCATGATATGCCAAGACATTTGATATTCATGGGAGGCCTCACCTTTTATGAGGAGAAAGAAAGTAAGGTGGATGGAGAGAGGAGAGATGAGAGGACAACTGAGAGGAGAGGAAGGAGCCACAAAGTAAAAAAGAAAGGAAGGCAAGAAATTTATTTTATGTGGAAGTTTCCTGTGTGACTATCAAAGACACTAGATGTTTTACTAATTCAGTAAATATTTAAAACATTGTTAAAATCAAAGTATACCCACGGTGTGTAGAGCAATGCAAATACCACAAAATGAACAAACAAAAAAGTAATAAAATGTCAAGAGGACATGAGGAAATTCTGCATAAATCCATTCCAAAGTATTCTGAACAATTACAGAATGAATTGTAGAACTATGCCCTAAATTATACCAGTCATTTAAACTATAATGGTGTATTGGAATAAAGCTTTAGACAAACAAAATAAACATGCTGCCAAGGTGGTTTAAGCTAGGGGTTTGTGGTAAATAAATTTGCATGAATATTACAATTACTACAAACCTTAAATACAATCATATAAATTATAAATATAGAGAAAACTTAAATGTACTGATACTTTACTCTTTATATATAGCCATGGTTTTCTAAATATTAAACACATGTTTTTTATCCTCAGACATAAAGAGAGATGTCTTTCAGATGGAAAAGGCATGATGACTCTCACAAGTGTACCCCCACCTTCTCAACAGGAGTGTGGTACATACATGAGGATCTGGAGCACAGGATCAGCTTCAGTAGTATAGTGAGGTTGAGGATAGACTGGACAATAAGAGACCCTGTCTCAAAATTACAACAATAAATAAAAATTAAATGAAAGAACATTTTGCTTTAAAATGACACACGAAGCGTAGTTAGACTCTTCACGCATTAGATAAAAATGGTTTTCTTCAGACGGCCCCTCCTTCAGTTTTTGTCCCTCACTTTGTCTCCATATTTGCTCCCTTGAGTATTTTGTTGCTCCTTCTAAGAAGGACCGAATCACCCCCACTTGGTCTTCCTTCTTTATGGGCTTCATGTGGCCTGTGAGTTGCATCTTGGGCATTTCAAGGTTCTGAGAACTTTCCACCTGAGTATACATCCCATGTGCAGTCACCAAAGGTAGATGCTGATGTGGAAGTCAGGAAGTGCATGCTGATAAGAGCCTGATATGTATGTCTCCTCAGAGGTCTTCAAGAGTCTGACATTCAGAGGCAGAAGCTCACAACTAGCCATTGAACTGATCATGGGGTTCTCAATAGAGGAGTTAGAGTGAAGACTGAAGGAGCTGAAAGGATTTGCTGCACCATAAGGAAAGCAACAATACCAACCAACCAGAGCTCCCAGGGTCTAAACCACCAGCCTGGGAGCACTTAGGGGGAGATCCAGGGCTTTAGCTGAACATGTAAGAGTGGAGGGCCCTGCTGGGCATAGGTGGAAGAAGAGAACCTTGACCTCATGAAGGCTGGATGCCCCAGGGGGTGGGAATTTTGAGGGTGGGGAGGTGGGAGTGGGGGGGGTAGATAGAGGTTACATCCACAGAGAAGAAGGAGGAGGGGTGAGGAGATTTGGGGTGCCGGGGGGGGTAGGGGAAAGGGGGTAAGGGTACAACATAGGAAATGTAAATAAAACATCCAATAAAAAAAATGGTTTTCTTCTTTTCAAACTGTTTTAAAGCAAGAGATATTGTAGAAAAAAATAATAACTATGTCTGTTCAAAGAGATTTGAAATAAGTTTTTCTGGTTTTTGTACCATGAAGTTGTATTTTAATCAAGAATTAATCAATCAAAACATCTTTCTTTCAACAGTTTTATTGTAATTGAGCTGTAATTGCTCTCTGGATTTGTCAGCATCACTGATGGATGGTTTTGTCTCAGGATCATTTTCTACACATGTCTGTTCTCACCTCTAATCACTCTAATTTCAGATGCTCCTAATTCTGAGAATTAACCCAAATGGATCTCAGTCATGCCTGATTTTAAATTTTTCACTGGAGTAAGAAATGCAACAGAAAGAAAAAATGTTAAAATTAGGTTCCTTATTAGCGTAGTTAACTTGACAGAATGTAGAGTGAACTGAGGTTGTTCTGTGGTCATGTATAAGGGGGTATCTTGAATATTAATTATTGAAGTATGGCCCAGACATATGACAGTATGAGACCAGGCAAGTGGTCTCAGGCCATATAAGGAAGTGCTAGCTCTGCACAACTCAGGAGGAGCCAGAATAATCTAGGAAGCAATATTCCTCCAATAGTTCTACATCAAATTTCTGCTTCAGGTCATGCCCTGCCATACCTTAATGATAGACAGAGACATAAAGTATAAACCAAATAAATCTCTTTCTCCCTTGATTTGAGTTTTGTCAAAATTATCAGTCACAGAAATTATACCAGAACAATTAGTTATTGCTGTATGTTTTCCAATATCAAAGTAGAAAAAGGATTATGAAAAACAATGAAATTTCAATAGGAGAAAAAGGAAGATGACAGAGAGCAACGGAGGCTAAAGATAACCAAAGATTCAGTACACACAAGTATAAAATTGTTGAAGACAGGAAAACAAATGAATAAATTAAATCAGTAGTTGTCCTCACAAAGTCAATATCTCTAATATATTTTAATTTCTCATATCCCAGTCTCATTTAAATGTCATTTTCAACTGGGTCTGGAGATGCAGGTCTGCAATCAAAGCTACTCAGAACTCTAGGACAGGAGAAATGTATATTCAGTTTGTCAAAGCTCAATTGTCAAGGCTCAAGTGAATTCAAAGCCATTCATGGAGATGTTATATCAAAGTAAACTGAAAAGAAGGCCAATGATATACAAGGACTATTATCTTATGTAAAATAGCAAAGGAACGGTAAAAAAGATACAGTATAAACATCAATATTTAGAAAGGATTTTGATAACATGACAAGTTATATCTTTTTTTTTTTAATTTTTTTATTGGATGTTTTATTTACATTTCATATGTTGTCCCCTTACCCCATCCCCCACCCACCCAGGAACCCCCAATCCTCTCACACCTCCTCCTTCTTCTTTGTGGATGTAACCTCTATCTACCCCCCCACTCCCACCTCCCCACCCTCAAAACTCCCACCCCCTGGGGCGTCCAGCCTTCATGAGGTCAAGGATCTCATCTTCCACCTGTGCCCAGCAGGGCCCTCCACTCTTATATATTCAGCTAAGGCCCTGGATCCCTCCATAAGTGCTCCCAGGCTGGTGGTTTAGACCCTGGGAGCTGTGGTTGGTTAGTTATATCTTATCTCATAGGCTTGTATTTTCCTATTCAGAGTCCATTGCTGGGTAAGAGCATACATGACTATTCTCTTTCAGCACATTCAAATACTATGAAATCTAGCCAGTATGGAAATCATTTATTACTAACCTAAAGAGTGAGCTCTGTGCCCTGTAGCCAAAGTCTATAATGTCTTTACCTCTAGGGTCTTATCATCTGTCCATTGTGGGCCTGTATTGGTTTGAGCTCGTATAGAACATCCCTGACCAACAAATCAGATCTAGATAACTATCTCTGGCACTATGGTCTTCACTTAATAACCAGTATCCTCAGTGACAAACACTGTTCTTCCATCAGGGTATCTTCTATTTAATTGTATTTTTAATTGTCTTACAAACTAATGAGTTTTCATAAGGCTTCTGTACCATCTTTAGTTTTATTTAACAGCTCCCCTATTCTAAGTGGAAATTTAATACTTTGGAATGATGGTTAGATGGTGTTTTGCTGGGGCAAACACCTGAAGGAATGTTTGGCTGAAGCAGATATAAAAAGGATATTCTACTAAAGCAACCATGTGAAAGGAGACATGATGAAGGATTCTTCTTTATTGATACCCATGTATTGGTTGTCTTTACATTTCATCATTGAGCTGCATTTGTTGTAACCCCATAGAGAGAAACTCACTAAAAGTCATCTGGTCACGTGTTACAGTTTCTTACCACTTCCACTGACTAGCAGACTGATGTCCACTGAGACAGATCCACTGATGCAAGACACACACTCAGGCAATCCCTGTTGAGGACAAATGATGTTTGAAGGGTATTGATAAGACATGATGGGCAGTGACAGAGGCAGAGCTAGGCTTGCTTATAGAACTAGCTGTGCAGCATTAGTGGGTCTCCTGTCTTCCCTAAAATACACTTCCTTGAGAAAGGCACAGCTGAGAACTTTCTGGTGTTCCTCAGGGTCCCTTGGGTTGACTCGTGCCAAGATGAGGCCTGGTTTTTGCTGCTAGGTCTTACCACCACTGCTGTTGACCTGATATTTCCTTGAGGCATTTGTGAGTGGAGTGAACTGAACTGACAATTTCCAGACAACACAAATGGGACTTGCTCCAAGGAATACTATCTAAATAGATTCACTTCTGCTGTGGAAAGTGGGAAAGGACCTCAAACACATTGGCACAGGGAAATATTTCCTGAACAGAACACAAATGGCTCATGCTCTAAGATAAAAAACTGACAAATGGGACCTCATAAAATTGCAAAGCTTCTGTAAGGCAAAGGACACTGTCAATAGCAGCAACCAACAGATTGGGAAAAGATCTTTACCAATCCTATATCCAATAGAGGGGTAATACGCAAATTATACAAAGAACTCAAGAAGTTAGAATCCAGAGAACGAAATAACCCTATTAAAATGGGGTACAGAGCTAAACAAATAATTCTCAACTGAGGAATACCAAATGGCCAAGAAGCACCTAAAGAAATGTTCAACATCCTTAGTCACCAAGTAAATGGAAATCAAAACAACCCTGAGATTCTACCTCACATCAGTCAGAATGGCTAAGCTCAAAAACTCAGGTGACAGCAGATGTTGGCAAGGATGTGGAGAAAGAGGAACACTCCTCCATTGTTGGTTGGATTGCAAGCTGGTACAACCCCTCTGGAAATCAGTCTGATGGTTTCTCAGAAAACTGAACATAGTACTACCTGAGAACATATTTGCATATTGGGCATATAGCAAAAGATGCTCCAACATATAACAAGGACACATGCTTCACTATATTCACAGCAGCCTTATTTATAATAGCCAGAAGCTGGAAAGAATCCAGATGTCCTTTAACAGAAGAATGGATACAGAAAATGTGGTACACTTACACAATGGAGTATAACTCAGCTATCAAAAACAATGATTTCATGAAATTCTTAGGCAAATGGGTGGAACTAGAAAGTATCTTCCTTAGTGAGGGAACCCAATCACAAAAGAATACATATGGTATATATTCACTGATAAGTGGATATAAGCTCTAAAGCTCAGAATATCCAAGATACAATTCACAAATCACATGAAGCTCAAGAAGAAGGAAGACCAAAGTGTGGATGCTTGGTCTTACACAAAAGGGGGAAAGAAATAATCTTGGGAGATAGAGAGAGGGAGGGATCTGGGAAGAAGAGAGTAAATGGAAGGAAAATGGGGCAATTCAGATATGGGAGAAGATGGGGGAGAAATACAGAGGATCAGGAATTTGAAAAGAGGTATCAGTGAAGGAGGGGGAGCTGGGGGTAGCCACTAGAAAGTTCCAGATGCCAGGGTCCCAAGAAGTTCCCACAACCCAACATGGAGGACATTTGGAGAAGTACCAACAAAGGGGAGATCGAACCTGTAGAGACCATATCCAGGGGATAGGCATGGCCCCCGGTTGAGGGATAGGGCCACACACCCACCTCAAAAATAATAATCTAGAATTCTTCCTGTCAAAAGGAAATGGAGGGACAAAGAGTGAAGATGATGATCATTTTTACTATTCTAATTATACCGATCCATGAGCAAGAGAGATCTTTCCACATTCTGAGGTTTTCTATGTCTGTCTTCAAAGACTTGAAGTTCTTGTCATATGTATCTTTCACTTGCTTGTTTAGAATTGCACCAAGATATTTTATATTATTTGTGATATTATATTATATTATATTATATTATATTATTTATATTATTTATTTATATATTATAATGTATTATATTATTTATATTATATTATAAAATAATATTTTATATTATTTTATATTATTTGGGAAGGGTTTCCTTTCCCTAATTTCTTTCTCAACTTACTTTTCCTTTGTGTAGAGGAAGGCTACAAATTTGTTTGAGTTGATTTTATATCCAGCCACTTTGTTTAAGTTGTTTATGAGGTATAGGAGTTCTCTGGTAGAATTTTTGGGGTCCTTTACCTATACTACCATATTATCTCTAAATAGCGATATTGTGACTTCTTTCTTTCCAATTTGTATCCCTTTAACCTCCTTTTGTTGTCTAATGACTCTAGGAAGAACTTTTCACTACTATACTGAATAAATAGGGAGAGAATAGGCAGCCTTGTCTTGTCTCTGATTTTAGTGAGACTGCTTCAAGTTTCTTTCCATTTAATATGATGTAGGCTGATGCTGGTGAGGATGTGGAGGAAGAAGAACACTCCTCCATTGCTGATGACATTGCAAAATTACGGTACAACCAATTTAAAAATCAATCTGGCAGTTCCTCAGAAAATTGGAAATAGTTTTACCTGAACACCCAGTTGTATAATTCCTAAGCATATTCCCAAAAATACTCCAACATATAACAAGGACACATGTTCCACTATGTTCACAGCAGCCTTATTTATAGTAGAGAGAAGCTAGACAACCCAAATGTCCATCAGTGGAAGAATGTATACAGAAAACATGGTACATTTATGCAATAAAATATATTCAGCTATTAAAAATGATGACTTCACAAATTTTGTAGACAAATGGATGGAACTAGAAAATATCACCCTGAGTGTGGTAACTCAGAACCAAAAAGACATACATGATGTGTACTCACTGATATGTGGATAATAGCCCAAAAGCTCAGCATATCCATGATACGACACACAGACCATAATAAGCTTAACAAGAAAGAAGGCCAAAGTGTGAAAGCTTCAATCTCACTTAGAAATGAGAACAAAATAATCATGAGAGCCATAGGGAGGGAGGGATCTAGGTGGGAGAGGGGAGAGGAGAGAAAAGAGGAGGGGCAGGACCAGGTATGGGAAGAGACAGGTGAGAATTCCAGAAGGCAAGGATAGAAATAATAGAAATAAGCAGCAGTGAGGGATTGTGAGCGGAGCAGTGGAGGCTACCACTATAGACTTCCTGATGCCAGGGATGCAAAAAGCTCCCAAAATCCAATGGGGATACATCAGCCGAAATATCCAACAGTGAGGAGATAGAACCTGAAAAGATATACCTCCAGTAGATAAACGAGGTGGAGAGGTGAGGCCACCCACCCACCACAAATTTTTTAAGCCAGATTTATTCCTTTCTAAAAGAAACACAGGGACTAAAAATGAAGCAGAGTCTGAAAGAAAGGCCATCAGAACTACCCCACCTTGGGATCCATCCCATCTACAGACATCAAACTCTGACACTATTGCTGATGCCAATAAGTGCTTGCAGACAGGAGCCTGGTATATCTGTCCTCTGAGATACTGTGCCATGCCAGTACCTGACTAAGCCAGATACAAATATTCACAGTCAACCTTTGGACTGAGCTCTGGGACCCCAATGTAAGAATAAAAAGAAGGACTAAAGTTGCTGAAGGTGATTTCAATTCCATAGGAAGAACAACAGTGTCAACTAACCAGACCACCCAGAGCTCCTAGGGACTAAACCACCAAACAAAGAGTATACATGGGTGGGTTCATGGCTCCTACTACATATACAGAAGAGGACTGGTATTGATGGGAGAAGAGGTGCTTGGTCCTCTGGAGGCCTGTTGCCCCAGTGAAGAGGATGATAGAATGGTGAGCTGGAAGTGGATGGGTGGGTGGAGGAGCACCCTCTTAGAGGCAAAGGGAAGGTGGATGATAAGGGGGATTGAGGAGGGGAGACTGGGAAGGGGGACAACATTTGAAATGTAAATAAAGTAAAACAGGCATTTGAAAAAATTGAAAGTATGCTATTTCCTATTTTTCTTCAACCTTTTTTTTTCACCTGTGCCTAAAAGTTTAATCTCTAGAATCCCTATTCTTCACATCACATGTGTTCTACAATTCTGTTTTACTACATAAGCAGCTTCTTATTTCATAGAGTGGCAGAAGGTAAAAGTATCTACATATTCTAATGTGGTGACTTGTTCCAAAATATTCAACGTACACATCATTTGCAAAGCTACATTCTAAGCCTTGTTCTGCTCTGTAGACATTCATTTTCATCTGTGAGATAAACAGTAAATATCTCATGTAGCATACAGCTTAGATGAAAAAATGAAATAATTTATTTGTAATGTTTAAAAAGTAATAAAAGCCATTTAACACATACTTCGTTATAAATGTGTAATGTGAATCATCCCATTATCAAGCATTATGCAGCCAATCATGACATTATAAATATCGACATGACTTTCCACAGGATTATATGCACTATAAAGAGACAGTCAGGACTATCAAAGTCATTAAAAAATCCAGTGAGGTATCAATCAGCTGGTTAGCATTTTCTAGGGATAGGGCATGTATTCCTTGAGCTATTTGATTTTAGTATTCATGTTTATTAACTTTGACATTGCAATAGTTCTCTTTCCTATATGTTCACATTTGAATACTCTTGGAAATATATTTGGCTAAGTTTAATATTATTAACTAAAAAAGTCCTTTGTTGAGATTGATATATGATTTCCATATGTCTATTGTTTTATAAAACATTATCAAGTGGTTTAGAAATTTCCCAGAGGCTTTTAGAAGGCAACTTGAATGTGTTTAACTGAGAAAAATCTTTCAGCACCCTGTTCAACATTAAAACATCAAAATTTTCATTTTGATGAGTGAAGAATGATTTGCTTGTCATTTGGAATTTTTGAGCTATAAACATCTGACATGTGAAAGGTATACAAAAATTCAGTGACCTTTCCCTTCAATGATAAAAGTAGACCCTTTGCAATAAATTTCTCCTCAATATACCTTAACAATGCTCTTCAATGTTCCAGCTCTGTAGAGCTATTCTTAATATACAGGTTAAATCAAGTTAACTAGGGATGAGTCTTGAAGTAGGTTAGAATCACCTTCTCCAGTTAATGTTAAATAGAAGTTGGGTCCTGCATGCTCCAAGTCAGAACCTGAATGCTTTCCTATTGTCTTCATCATTTGATCACATCTTATCCCCGCTCCCACTAAAATACCACTTCCATTTCTTCTTTCCTTAAAAAAAAACAAACAAACAAACAAGAAAAACCAAAAAACCCATCGTTCCCCTTTAGAATTTTAGGAATTTTACACACACACACACACACACACACACACACACATTTTTTTGAAGTATGGATCTTTATGTGGTTTATAGCCATTTCTGTGATTAGCTTAGCTATATCTAGATTTTTGGTTTTTTTGATTAATGAATAACTTTTAAATTACATTTGCCACCCACTGTGGCTGAGCCACCTAAGGCCATGGTACAAAGGGTCAAAGCCAATATTCAGACATCATGATTATGCCCTATTCCACTTCTTATAAGGAGGGTGTAGGTGAGGGGGTAGAGAAGTGTCTCAAGCTTGTCTGTGAGAGAATTCCTGATTTTCCAGAGAAGTCCATTTGTGAAAAGAGGATTCAATTGCGCTGACCTGGGTATGACTACCTTTCCTTTCTGCCCCCAAAACAGAGTTATGCCACAATGGCAATCATCATCACACTCATACACAAGGTTTCTAACTTTTGTGATGGGCGTTATGTGAAAGAGAGTTGGTCAGAATCTTTTTTTTTAATTGGATATTTTAATTACATTTCAGATGTTATCCCATTCCCCCGTTTTCCCCCACCCAGGAATATCCCATCCCCCTTCCATCAGCTTCTATGAGGATGTGCCCCCCCAATCCCACTGCCCCACCCTCGAGTTCCTCCACACACAGCACCCAGCCTTCATGGGACCAAGGATCTCTCCTCCCACCTATGCCTGACAAGGCCATCCTCCCCTACATATACAGCTAGAGCCATGAGTCCCTCCCTAAGTGCTCCCAGGCTGATGGTTTAGACCCTGGGAGCTCTGGTTGGTTGGTATTGTTGCTCTCCTCATGGGGCCACAAACCCTTTCAGCTCCTTCAGCTCCTTCTCTCTAACTCCTCCATTGGGAATCTCTTGATCAGTTCAATGGTTAGCTGTGAGCATCTGCCTCTGAATATGTCAGACTCTGGAAGACCTCTGAGGAGACATCTATATCAGGCTCTTGTCAGCATACACTTCCTGGCATTCACATCAGCATCTACCTTTGGTGACTGCACATGGGATGGATACCCAGGTGGGATGGCCTCCAGATGGTCCCTCCTTCAGCTTCTGTCCCACACTTTGTCTCCCTATTTGCTTCTTTGAGTATTTTGTTCCTCTTTCTAAGAAGGACAGAAGTGCCCCCACTTGGTCTTCCTTCTTCATGAACATCATGTGGTCTGTAAGTGGAATCTTGGGTATTGCAAGCTTCTGGGCTAATATCCAGTTTTCAGTTAGTGAATATTATGTGTGTTCTTTTGTTACTGGGTTACCTCACTCAGGATGATATTTTCTAGTTCTATCCATTTACCTAAGAATTTCTTGAATTCATTGTTTTTAATAGCTGAGTAATATTGCATTGTGTAAATGTATCACATTTTTTGTATCCATTCCTCTGTTGAAGGACATCTGGGTTCTTTTCAGCTTCTGGCTATTATAAATAAAGCTGCTATGAACATAGTGGAGCATATGTCCTTGTTATATGTTGGAGCATCTTTCAGGTATATGCTCAAGAGTGGTATAGCTGTATCCTCAGGTAATGCTATGTTCAATTTTCTGAGGAACCATCAGACTGATTTCCAGAGTGGTGGGACCATCTTGCAAGCCTACCAACAATGGAAGAATGTTCCTCTTTCTCCACATCCTTGCCAGCATCTACTATCACCTGAGATTTTGATCTTAGCCATTCTGACTGGTGTGAGGTAGAATCTCAGGATTGTTTTGATTTGCATTTCCGTGATGACTAAGGATGCTGAACATTTCTTTAGATGCTTCTCAGCCATTTGAGTTTCCTCAGTTGAGAATTCTTTGTTTAGCTCTGTACCTCATTTTATTGGTGTTATTTGGTTGTCTGGAGTCTAATTTCTTGAGTTCTTTGTATATTTAGCATATTGGCCCTCTATTGGATGTGTTATTAGTAAAGATCTTTCCCCAATCTGTTGGTTGCCATTTTGTCCTGTATATACATTTTTTAAAAGATATTCATCCCTTATTTTCCTTTAAACTGGTGTTTTAGCATTGCTTGGTTTATACACCTATCCATGCTTTCTCTGTGCTATCTTCTATTTGTGGTTCTGTGGTTCTTCTTACTGGGCTCTGCAGAGTTACTTGAAGGCTAAGAAAAGGTCACCTGTTATGTGAAGATTTGTTAAAGATTCTAACCAGCACCTCTCTTTTGCCCTCCTTTCTTCCTTTTTTCCTTCTCTCTCTCCTTTCTGTTTTAAACTTTCTAAAACATTAAAAGATTCATATACTGAATACTGAAGAAGGATTCAATTTTTAGAGTTTAAATTTTTCACAATATCAATTTTCCAATGTTTGCTTGTTGAGTTTTAGGGATGGAGAAAATCAAAAGCAGAGGGGCTCAGGGGATTTCTCACGTGTATGCAGCTATGTAATAGTGGAGACTCCATTCATCTCAGATACTCAGAAGGTGACACCTATGTTCTCCCAGCAACCATAGCAAACAGTAGTTTTATTTTGCATCTTAATTATCTAAATGCCTAACTTTTGCTCTATGTAAGTCCTCGGAGTATATATCAAATCTTATCTGTCTTTTCTATTTTTTTTCAACACTTAGCAACATATTTCTCACATCCTGAGATAACAAATATTAACTGAAGCAGGATAGTTTATGATTCTTCATAAAAGCGTGACTGCTATCAACCTGTATCAAATAGAAATCAGAACGATTGTTTCTAGAACGCCAAATATATATAGCTGTAATTTTCACTTTCCTGAATTATCTCTATTCTTTTCCCAATATTTCTCATGAGATTGTCGTCAGAACCTGAGGTTTTAGTTAGTTTTGCTTTATTTGTAAATGCCATTCTCATGGAAATTCTAAAGGAACTCCATATGGACTCAGTCAGTTGTAGCCACACTCAGAAGTTCATCTACTCTTATGTATGTTAGTACATCATATTTGTCTCAGAAGGTCGTTGGCTTTGTGAGCCTAGGGACACCACACAATCACTGATTTGCATCTCACCACCTATCCTGAGCAATACCTCATCCCACTATTTAAGGACCTATTATACTTTATGTGCCCCATCTACTCTCTTTTTTTTCCTTTATATCCAACATAATCACATGCAGAATATTTTCACTTGAACTGTGTGGGAAACTAGAGCACCAACTATTTTAATAAAAGCACCCATGATGCCCTACTTTTATTCTGATGGTGAGTTCATTTAATTTATCCCTCTATTGACCTTATTTTTTTCTCAAGAACAAATGCTATTATCTAAAAATATCTTTAGCAATATTATTGGCCAGCTGGCACCTACCTGGTATTTGCATTATGAAAGGAGACAAAGAAATCAATAAAGCCAAGCTCAAGCAAAACTAATAAAGGTATCTGGAAAAAAATGACAGTCAAAATGTAGTCATCACAGGCTGTTGGAGGCTCTAGACCTATGAAAATGATGGATGATACTATAGAGTCCTGAAGACATGTAAAACCTTCCACACATATCACTATAGCAAGCCATAGATCTATAATGTTACAATGGTACATGAAATAATTCCTTGTTTTAAAGACTTGACAGTTTTAAGAAATCTGTCATGTACAATTTACATTAGGAAACAATTTAATAAGAAAATATTTCTTCATATTTTACCCCAATTTAAAAAAAATATCAATGGTTTGTAGGCACAAAGACAAAGAGAAACACATTTCATCTGCTTTCTTTGGATCTCATTTACTGGCACAATTTTCAGATAAGTACAGCATGCATCTCTTAACAAATGTGATATTAAATTATTTCTTCCTGTGGTTGGCTTGGCAATGTTTGAAATTAGTTCATTTACACAAAAATGCTATGCCCATACATGGCTTAGAATAATATCAAACATGTCAAAAGAAATGAACTATGTGTAAAATCACCCAGAAGCAAATGGTGTCACCGTGTGTTTCTTGACCTTTTTTTTTTTCTTGTTTTAGCATGCTTTGCAAATCTACAAAACTCATACTATACAAATTGTCTTTTGTTACAGCTGTATCTAATGTTTTTGCAGTGTGTGGCAGATTTTTCAGGAGCATAATTCCCCATGGCAGGAGAACTGTACACTTAATAAACTTCTATAAAATTATCACAATACCTTTTTTAAAATTTTCTACTTTTAGCATTTTGCTTTGTTTCATTTGTCTAACACATATTCGTTATGCATATTAATAATATTCGGTGATTTATTTTCACACATGTATATGACATGCATTAACTCTGGTTATTCATTTATTGACTCTTAACCTCCTTCATTATACTATTTTCGAATAGACAAACTTCAGCTTCCAACTATAAAGGCAAACTCTGGCATTTCTCTTATCTGCTCCTGCTTATTTTATTTTGCAAATTCCTCCAGAACTATTTCTATTGGATAAGTAACAGAATTTATTTCCTCTTCATTGATGTTTATTATTTTCTTTGTCTATGCAGCAAATTTAACTTATATAGTTGTCAATTGATGAAAGCCTGTAATATTCATCCTCTGTCTTAGTGCTACTAGATAGGATAGATACACCACTTTTTATATGCCTATTTGATTTATTTTGAGTTATACTCAGAAGCAGCATAAACAGGTCATGTAGTACCTCTTTATATGTTAAGGAATGTCTACATTGTTGATTTACATTCCAACAGTATACAAAATTTCCTTTGTCTTCACATCCTTAAAAACATAGCTTTTAAAAGTAATAATGTCACATTATGAAGCACATTGTCTTTTCTGACACTTAATTTCCTTCATTCTCAACGCCAATTATGAGATATAAAAACATGATGTCCAACACAGCATGTGCCTTTTAACCTTTTCAATTTTTTTTACACATTGCTTTCTGCTTATCTTAAGAAATAATTCACTTCTGATATCTCAAAGGACAAATATGTTTATTCTAATGGAGAAGGACCATTGAAAATCTATCTTTAGCATGATATGATGGCAAACAACTACAATCATAGTCTGTCGGATATTTAAGCAGGATTAATGTGTCTTTGAGTATGGACTGGAATGTCAACAACTTGTCTGAAAGCAAGTAAAAAATTACTGATTATAAAATGATAGTTATTGATCCTGTATTTAATACACTGCTAAAACTATTGGGTTGCTTAATAATTTTATTGGTCCTTGTCATTATGTTTTTGATTCCTGTAATGATTTTATCAGTCCAAACCTTACCTTTATTTTTGGTGTGGTTTTAGTCACTGTACCTTAAACCTGTCATAGTGATTAACTCAATACATGCTCATTAGCAATTAGTTTTGAATAATGTAATCATGAATTGGATAATAAATGAATTTATGAATGGATGAGTAAAGTTAACTATTTTTCAAATCCATGAGAAATGTTTAATATGCTCATGTAAATTTTCCACACATCTGAGACTAGAACATTTCTCATTCATTTAAAGAGTAAAATTTCAAAGGAAGATTATTTTCTTCTTGTAAACTTGTTTTTAATTGACAAAAGTTTTAAGTATTTATTATGTATAATATACTGTCCTGAAGCATTCAAGGAAGGATCGTAAAATTGAATTCATAATATACATTACCTCACAGACATTTATTTTTTTTTACGTGAAGAGAACATTAAGATCTCCTCATAGTAATTTTTTTATATAAAACACTGTTTTTAACTGTGCTATACAATAAGTATCTTGCTCATTGCTTCTAACTAAAGTTTGATGTATTTTGAACAACATTTCTCCAACTCTAATGCCGCAGACACTGATAAGTACCCAACCTTTCACTCAAATGAGGTGAAATATTTAGACTCTTTATGTATTTATCAAAATGACCATGAAATGTTTGTGTTTAACAAAATGACCCACATTCAGCTATGTTTACATCCATGATTGCTTCCTTCATTAATACCCAGTAACATTTTTCTTAGGTACTTAGAACTTCTGAAAAACCATTTATTAAATTAACATGCACTTACATCATTTTTCTCCTCCAACCCCTGCCATAGTTACTTCCTCCAACCTCTCCCATCCTTCTTTGTAGCACGATTTTAATTTAGCTACATGGCTGCAAGGGATCACATCCAAAGACCTTCTAGGTCTGTGTGATCCTTCTGGAATGACACATCTTTAATCCCTCTGGCTGGAATACAGAAAAGCCTGTAGTACACAAATTTAATCTTAAATAATGGCGTTAGCTTATAGAAGGAAGCAGCCATGTTTGGAAATGATGTCTAACTGAGGGGCAGAAAAATGATGACTCCAAGAAAGATTTGGCAGAGTAAATCAGAAGAGGAGGAGGGCAATTCAGTGATTTCAGTTGAGTTGAGTTTAGGTAATGCAGAGTAATTCAGTTGAGTGGAGTTCAGTTCAGTTTGGTACAGTTCAGTTGAATGCAGTTAAATTCAGTTGAGTTCTGTTCAGTGATGTTCATTTCCTGAGGTCTGTGCAGTCAGTGTGGATCAGTTCCTGGAATTCAGAGACAGTTTTTCCAAGTAGAGCAACTCAGTGAAAAGACGCGAAAAGGCAGTTTGAATCAGTCAGCTTGGAGAAGAGGTTGAGCCAGAAAAACTGAGTTGAACCAGCCCCAGCCAAAGTTCAAAAAGAGCTAGAAAAGGTGAGTTTATTCAACAGTAAGCGTCTGTGATCACATTACACCTGATGAATGAAAGTTACTTTTACACCCTCACTACTTCTCAATATTATGGCCCCCTTTTTTATTATTCTTATTCTTTATTTATTCCTCCTTCTATTTGGAGTCCTACAAAAATCACAAGCTAACCACATATACAAAGGCTCTTTTTAAACTTATACAGGCTCCAATTGTTATTACTTATGAACATGGAAGTTTCTTCTATGTCTGCCTATAGTTAAATAGTGGTGAATGAACAGCAATGTTCTGATTCTATCTCTTTTGAATATCTTAATTGTGGGATTACTGATTTATATGCAAGTTGAGTTTAAGTTTTGAGTACAACCCATTAATTAGTTATTTTCCTTTTGTTGTAAAAAAGCATTGTGACAAAACAACTTATAGGAAGAAGAATGTATTTAGGATTGTAGTTTAAGAGGTTTAGAGTCCATAATGGTGGAATAGAGACAGCAGGTGTGGTACCTGGGTCAGCAAGATGAGTACTAACATTTTAACCCACAATCAAGAATCAGAGAAGCAAAGGATATACCAGGAGGCTTTTAAACCTCAAAATATGCCTTCAGGGACCCACTTCCTCCAACAATGCAATACTCCTAAGCCTCCCAGTTAGTACTACCAACTGAGGACCAAACAAACACCAGAGACTGTGGAGAGCATTTCCCATTGAAAACACCACACTCTACGAATATTTTTTTCACAATGGCTACACCAAATTATATTCCCACCAACTGTATTCAAGGTTTCATTTTTTTCTAGCATGTTTTCTAATACCCTGATACTCATATTTTAATATGGCATTCATCACAATTTTAATCTTTATATTCCTAATGACTGGCAACAAACATTTAAATACAGGTATGCTCCATGTTCTTTTAAAACAATGTCCATTCAGATCCTTGAATTATTTGAATTACTTGAACAAAGTAGAAGTTTGTTGTGAGTTTGGTATATATTGATTCCTTATTCTATATACCCTGCATCTATTTTCTCTTTTAGAGATCATGTCTTCACTCTGTTGGTTGTTTCTGTACCTATGGAGGAGACTTTTTAGTGTGCTATAATCTGATTGGTGTATTTTCACTTTATTATCAGGATCTTAAGAACAAAAAATAATAATAATAATTCAAACAAAGTCAGAGCAATTTTCTTTTTGTCTACTTACTTGCTTATTTATTTGTTTACATTTCAAATCCGGCCCCTTCCCAGTTCCCCCCTCAAAGAGTCTTCCCCCTTCTCCCTTTACCTCTGAGAGGATGCGACCTTGTGGGTATCCCTCCACCCTGTAACATCAAATCTCTGCAGGATTAGGAGCACACTCTTCCACTGAGGCAAGACAAGGCAGTCCTGTGCTACATGTGTACCAGGAGCCTCAGTCTAGGCTGTGTATGTGCTTTGGTTGGTGGATCAATCTCTGAGAGTTTCCAAGGGTCCGGATTAGTTGACACTGCGAGTTTTCTGTAGGGCTTCTATTCCCTTCAGGGCCTCAAATCTTTCCTCCAACTCTTCCATGGGGGTCCCTGACCTCTGTCCAATATATGGCTGTGGATATCTGCATCTATTTCAGTCAGCTGCTAGGTATAGACTCTCAGAGGACAGTTATGCTAGGCTACTGTCTGTAAACATAATAGAGTATCATTAATAGTGTCAGAGACTGGGCCTTGTCCAAGAGATGGGTCTCAATCTGCTCCATCTTTGTACCTGCTTTTCTTTTAGACAGGAGAAATTTGGGGTCAAAAGTGCATGGATGGGTTGGTGTCCTTATGCCTCCACTGGGGGGCCTGCTTGGCTGTTCAGGTTCCATGTCTCCACACTTAGGTCAACAGCATTGACTCCTGGGAGCCTTCCTCATTCCAGGTCTCCAGGACTGCTTACAGATTCCGCCAACTTCCAATCCCAGCAGCTTCAGATTGCTATTCATCTTCCTGGTCCTCTGGCCTCTCTTAGTCTCTCCCTATACTGGATCCTACCCCCTATTCTTCTATCACCCACGTCTCTCTCTTCATCTGTCTCCCATGACTATTTTGTTTCCTTTTCTAAGTGGAATTCAAGCATCCTCACTTGGGCCTTCCTTTTTATTTAACTTCATTGGATCTGTGGGATATATCAGGGATATTCTGTACACTATGACTAATATCCACTTAACAGTGAACATATACCATGTATGTCTTTTTGGGTCTAGGTTACTTCACTCAGGATGATATTTTCTATTCCCATCCATTTGCCAGCAAAATTAATGACATCCTTGTTTTTAATAGCTGAATAGTATTTCATTCTGTAAATGAACCACATTTTCTTTATCCATTCTTTGGTTGAGGGACATCCGGATTGTTTCCATTTTCTGGATAATTGAATGAAGATGCTGTGAGCATAGTTGAGTATGTGTTCTTGTGGTATGGTGCAGCATCTTTTGGCTATATTCCAAGAAGTGGTATTGCTGGGTCCTCTGGTAGGACTATTTCTAATGTTCTACAAAACCACTAGATTGATTTCTAGAGTGGTTGTACAACTTTGCAATCCCACCAGCAATGGAGAAGTATTCCTCTTTTGCCACATCATTATCAGCATGTGCTGTCACTTGAGTTTTTATCTTAGTCATTTTGATTATTGTAAGGTAGAATTTTTAATTCTCTGATGACTGAGAATGTTGAGCATTCCTACAAATGCTTCATGGTCATTCTAGATTCCTCTCTTAAGAATTCTCTTTTTGGCTCTGTGCACCATTTTCTAAATTGGGTTATTTGGTTTGTTGGAGTTTAACTTCTTGAGTTCTTTATATAGTTTGAATATTAGCTGTCTGTCGGAGGTAGCTTTATTGAAGTGACGATTTCTTCCTACTTTCTAGGCCTCTACTTTTTCTTATTGACAGTATCCTTTGCCTTACAGAAGCTTTTCAGTTTCATGAGGTCTCATTATCAATTGTTGATCTTAAAGCCAGGGTCATTGGTGTTCTGTTCACAATATTGTCTCCTATACCAATGTGCTCTAGGCTATTTCCAACATTCTCTACTACGACATTTAGTGTAACTGACTTTATGTTGAGATCCTTGATACACCTAGACTTGAGTTTTGTTCAGAGCAATGAATATGGATCTATTTGCTCTCTTCTACATTGCAGACATCCAGTTATACTAGCACCATTTTTTGAAGATGTTTTCTTTTTTCCATTGTATGCTACTGGCTTCCTTGTCAAAAATCAAATGTCCATAATTATGTTGGTTTATTTCTGGGTCTTTGACTTGATTTCATTGATCAACCTGTTTGTTTCTGTACTGATATTATGCACTTTTAAATATATCACTATTGCTCTGTAGTACAGCTTGAGGTCCAAAATTTATCTATTTTTAATTATCCCACATCCCAATTACAGCCTCCACTCATCCCAATCCCACCCTTAAAAAAAAATCTCTCCTCAGCAACTGACTCACTCAGATATAGACATCCACAGCCAAACAGTGAATGGAGCTTGGGGACTCTTATGAAAGTGTAGGAGGAAGGATTGCAGGTCCTGAAGAGGATAAGCACTCAACAGGAAGATCAACAAAACCAACTAAAATGGAGACTTGGGGCTCTCAGAGTCCGAACCACAAACTGAAGAACTTTTACAGGGGATGAACCCAGCCCTCCCCACACATATATAGCAGATGTTCAACTTGGTCTTCATGTGAGTTCAGAACTGGAGCAAGGACTACCCCAAAAGCTGTTGCCTGTCTGTCACATGTTAGTCTAGCTAGGCTGCTTTGACTGGCTTCAGTAGAAGACGAAGTATTTAGCCTTGAAGAGACTTGAAATGCCAGGGAGTCTGGGGGGGATAACCAGGGAGCCTCCACCTGCTGAGAGTAGAAGGGGAAGGGAGATGGGGGAAAGACTGTGGGAGGAAGGAACTGAGAGGGTGGCAGTGAGTTGGGTATAAAGTGAATAAGTAAAATATAAAATTGAATTTTAAACATGTCCCTCCTTCCATTACCCTCTTCCCTTTTCCAAAGAGAAAGCAAAGCCTCCCTTGGTACCACCCTACCTTGAAACATATAGTCCCAGTAGATATAAGGGTCTCCTCTTCTAGTGAGTCCCAAGCAGTTAGTCTAGGTAGAGGAAGGGAATCCAATGCCAGGCAACAGAATAAGAGATAACCTCAACTCCAATTGTTAGAGGAACTATATCAAGACCAAACTGCTCATCTGCTACAAATGTCAGGAGTGTAACTCAAGCCCCTGCATACTCTTCAGTTCAGTCTCTGTGAGCCCCTTTGGCCCCATGTTTGTTGACGCTACAGGACTTCTTGTAGTGTCCTTGATTGCTGCAGTTCACTCAATTCTATCCTTTATTCTTCCACACTCTGAGCTGTGGGTATCTCGATCTACTTTTATCAACTGTTGGATGAATCCTCTCAGGAGACAGTTTTGCTAGGTTCCTGTTTGCAAGCATAGCAAAGTATTATTAATAGTGGTAGATGTTGGTTCTCTTGGATGGGATGGGTCTAATGTTGGGTTAGTCATTGTTCTTCAGTACCCTCAGAATTGCTCCATCCCTATCCTTGTTCATCTTGTAGACAGGACAAATTAGTTTTAATGTTCTTAACTTCTCATTTGTTGCTTAATAACAGCTTTACTAGATGTTTGCTGATTGTGGTTTCTTTTTCCTCTCTTATTCTGTTTTAAATTCAGCAGTTTCTGTATGTTATCCCATTCTTTCCTGGCTGGCAAAATTTCAGGTAAAACCCTGGAAGAAGCTGAAGAGAAGGGTGATCCTGTAGGAAGATCAGAAATCTCAACTAACCTGGACCACAGAGATCTCTCAGACACTGAACCACCAA
The DNA here is from genome assembly GCF_004785775.1 of Grammomys surdaster. NCBI lineage: Eukaryota > Metazoa > Chordata > Mammalia > Rodentia > Muridae > Grammomys > Grammomys surdaster. The sequence goes on from NW_021604782.1 coordinate 2,139,237, forward strand.
CCAGGCAGCATATACCAGCTGATATACAGCCCCTAACACATGTACAGCAGAGGACTGCCAGGTCTGGACTCAGTCAGAGAAGATGCTCCTAACTCTCAAGACTAGAGGCTCCAGGGAGTGGGGGTCTGCTGGGGTAGGGTGAGAGGTGGAGACATCCACTTGGAGACAGGGGAGGAGGTATGGGATATGGAACATTCAGTTGGTGGATCAGGAGGGAATAAAGTTTGGACAGTAAAAAGATTAAAGAATAAATAAATAAGCAAACAAACAAACAGACAAATATGCACTGCTAGCCTCATTTGAAACACTCATTATTATATATTTCCTTTTCTTACTACTTTCAGAATCTTCTTTATGTGATGGATTTAATTATTTGGAAGAAAACTTTGTCCTTTGTGTGTCTTAAAATAGATATTTTCTAAATTTGAAATATCATGTTACTATTTTTAAATATGCATATTAATTTATAGAATTTTTCTTCTCAAAGTTCACAAGTTTTCTCCTTTCATGTCTAATAGATTACCTAAGTTTTCTCAGTCTTTGTTCCCCCAAATCCCCTCACCATGCATAACTCTCATCCTATAATCTGTCTAACATTTCAGATGTCCTAACACCTGTTTCAGACCATTGTTAATGTTCTCTATTACATTCTATTTTCCATTTTAAAATTTGTCATTAATTTGTAAAAATATCAATACATCTTTTAGATTAATCCTCATTTTTAACCAGTTAGGATCTGATTATGAAATGGTCACTATAGGAATGTTGGCAGCTGTGTCTTCAGCTGGGAGCTCTATTTGAAAATGTTTGGTGGTCATGTTCCCCACTTCTTCTCTCTGTCCCCTTTACCACCCATGTCCCTTTCTCCCTCTGCTCCCTGTGACAGTTTTGTTCCCCCTCCCATGTGGGATTGAGGGATCCTCACTTCGGCCCTTCAGCTTGTTAACCTTGAATTCTGTGGATTGTATTCCTGGGTATTCTGTACATTTTTTGACTAATATCCACTTATTAGTGAGTACATACAATGCATATCTTTGGGTCTGAGTTACCTCACTCAGAATGATATTTTCTAGTTCCATCCACTTGTCTGCAAAACTCAAGATGTCCTCCTTCTTAATAGCTGAGTATTCCGTTGTGGAAATGAACCACATGTTCTGTATTCATTCTTCCATTATGGAACATCTGGGTTGTTTCCAGCTTCTGACTATCACAAATAAGGCTGCTATGAACATAGTGGGACACATGCCCCTGTGGCATGGTGGGGCATCTTTTGGGTATATGCCTAAGAGTGGTATACCTAGGTTTTCAGGGAGTTCTATTTCACCAACCAGGAGGCTCTTGACACAGATACAGCAGAGGACTTCCTGATCTGGCCTCAGTGAGAGAAGATGCACTTAACCATCAAGAGACTTGAGGCCCCAGGGAGTGGGGAGGTTTGGTGAGGTGGAGGATGTGGACATACTATTGGAAACAAGGGAGAGACATAGGCTGAGGTAGAGTCTTAGGGTGGGCCAAGAGGGAGATAAAGATTGGACTGTAAAAAAGATTAAAGAATAAAAAATAAGAGAAAATGTTTGATGGCAAGGTTTAGCTGAAAGAAATAGGACATGAGATGGTCCTTTAGAGATATTTTGTTCTTCTTCTTCTTCTTTTTTTAGCATTTTCTGTTTGTTGTTTACAATGAAGCAAAGAATATATTCCTCTATACATTTGCATGATTTTATACCTGACCACATCAGATGAAGCACTGTGTATTGAACCCTTTGAAACTGTCAGTCAATATAAACATTTATACTTTAAAATGCCTATGACAAATGTTTTTTTCTCAATAAAGGAAAGCTAATTAAAATAGTTACATCTTACTTACTGGGATATGTGTGTGTGTGTGTGTGTGTGTGTGTGTGTGTGTGTGTGTTTTATAGTTCTGTAACTTTAGAAGTCTTATGCCATGTATGGAGATCTGGACAATTGAAGTTGGTACTTATGACAGTCCTTGTAGATTGGCTTTGTCTATTAGTATTAAAAGCCCATCGGGACATATGGCATCTTGGATGCCTCAAAGATCAGTCTGTTTCTCAAGTTCCTTCAAGGCAGCATAGCTTAACACTTATAGGATGGATATCCCTATAACCCATATGAAAAAGCTGAAATAAAGCTGAGATTCCTGACACACGACTAGCATTAAAATGAACTTTGAGCTTGAACCTTCAGGAGTTAACAAAGTTTAGGATATTAAATTTTCTGGATGGGCATGGAGCTGGATTCTATGTGAGCAGGGCTTGCTTTTGGTGAAGACTGTCTATGTATATAGTCTAAAAATTCGAGTACATGAGATCTAGCATGGCTCTGTTACAAATATATTCTACTGGAACCAGACTAGTGATTGATGATGGAGGGCCCAGCCCATGGTAGGTGGTACTATGTCTGGGTTAGTTGTTCTGGCTTCTATAAGAAAGCAGACTGAGCAAGCCATGAAGAGCAAGCCAGTAAGCAACCCTCCGTGTCTTCTGCATATGCTGTTACTGATATGATTCCCCCACCATTTACGTTCCTATCCTGACTTCCTTTCCTGAAAAAACAAAATGGTATATTAAGTATAAACCAAATAAACCCTTTCTTCCTCACCTTGCTTTTGTTCATGGTATTTTTTCCCAGCAATAGAAACACTAAGTAATAAGTAATGCAGCCTCTTAACTTATATTAGCCTTTGTCATCATATATATATATATATATATTCAATTTCACTTGATAGCTCACTTATTATTGATTCTAATGGGAGCTTTGTGAGATCCTGAGTTTGCTATGTGAATACTTAATAATAATGATGAGTTCACAGCAAAACCTTACAAAGTGATACTACTGTATGTGGGCAACAAAGTGTATATTTTCACAAAGCTAGATGGTATAAACTATTATAAAGCTAGAACTCACAGAGACAAGCACATGCACATGTTCACATGCACAAACACACACACACACACCACAGAAAACATATTACTTTTATGAGAATAAGGAAAAAAAACAGAAAAGTTGAATAAGGCTCTATAAATACAATCTAAAGATATGGTTATTGAGAATGGGTCTGCTGCTGTTTGTATTTTAATGCTAATTCTGCTCTCCTGGGAGGAGCTGTGGACAAGGAACGAGTCATGTGCTTAGGCGATTTCTTGTGAACCAATCCCCTAATGAATTAAGGAGCCAATCACTGGGCAAGGAGGAGGAGGGACTTCCGGGTTGAATGGGGGAAGAGCAATAGGGCAAAATACAACGACTAGTGTCTCCAGATTTATGGCAAATCTGCCAGGATTTGCCACCAGAGGATTTAAATTTAAAATGGCTTACAAGATTAGAATTCTAGTTCTTGTGCCCAGAGATTGCGTTACCATTGTTTCTGAACTAAGTTTGTCTGGTGTTTTTCTTTTCACAGTGACTCAACTGAGTTCAAGAGAAAAAGGTAGTGCAGCAAAGCATGGATTTGCCTGATGTGCACCACAAAGCCCATTAGGGTTTTGAAGCACTGGCCTGGGGTGGAAATGACCTACCAGAGGGAGCTTAGCAAGTTGGGTGGAGAGATTTTGGAGTTCTGGGCCATGTGGCCTACTGATGCAAGCAGTAGCACAGGAACTGCTGTTCATTTTTAATACTTTCCACAACATATGGTAAACACTAAATTTATTAGATTGTTACCATCATAGCATGGGAGTAAAGTAGAAAGTGTATACTCTATAATAGTGATAAATTGGCAATTATAGTCTGGTAAATATATAAATCAATACCATGTCTTTTTTTTAACCAATAAAACATGCTATATATAATTGTATATATACTATGTTTTCAAATGATTGTGTCCTATGTGTATTGACTCCATAATCATAGCAAATATGCAAACAGCTCATTGGTTAAACAGAATGGTTATGATGCCAGCAAGTGATATGAATTCTTCATCTATTTTAATGTATTATGGTATGAGCTGATATGTGTGATCTGTCTTTGTCTAGAACATTGTAAACAGCACACCTTCATATTTCAATTCCAGGATGTGGCAAAGATTTTTCATAGCATGTCAATATATTTATTTAATACAAAGAAATATGTAGACGAGAAGGAAGTTAATAGTTATTATTTGAAATGGTTTTGCTCTGAAGTTGTAATTCAGCATGTGTTTTAGACCTGCTATCATAAAGTTTTTACTCTATTTTTCAGCTCTTTTCCCTTGGCAGTAAGTAACATTACTGTCCTGTGACTTTCCTTAGTAATAGTAGTATCAATGTACTTATTACATTCCAACTTGGAGTAGTACTGTCATTTCTGTTGATATAAATTTTCAAAGAAAAGAAAAATAAAACAAAACAAGAGCAAAAACAAAAAATCAAGCAAACAAATAAACACTCACCAGAATTGCTTTGCAATTGTTCACTAGAGGAAATGTTGGATGGATGTCAGTAAAACACATTTTATCAAATATTTGTGAACAAACAGACAGCACAAAAGAACAGTTTATCTTATACCTTTGTATAGCACAAAAGTTTTACTATTTCATTACGGCTACAAAGTTGAAATCATCTCTCTGTAAAGATTGGCATACTGAAGCCATTTCCCAACCATTCTGTGAGTTATTCCTATATCCCTTTGTTAGAAATTTTGATATATTTTAATCCACTTTAATGATCAAATTTGCATAGCATAAAAGCTCTATATACCACCACAGCTACTGCACACTATAATGAGCACATTTTACAAAGAAAATACCTCACTTTTTATGTTCTAAAGCATATTGAAGATCTAAGCACAGGTTATTTAAGTAAAGGTTGTGTTATGGTTTCAGTAGATTTACAGTTTACTTGTTATGGAACTGGGGTACTTGTAACAGGCTGACACAAAAATGATTTGTGAAAATTCATTTAATATGTCTATTATAAACAGCGTTTGCATATAAAACAGGCACATATTCTGTATCTTAACTTATCATTAAATTCAATGCACATGTATCAGCTAATAATAAAGATATCCTACTTGTCTTCTGCTAAAAGTAATTTATTCCTATTGTGATACTACATAAAGGGTAGATTTTATAAGATGCAAAGGAATTTATTAAAGATCTCATTGAACAGATGCTTTGTTCCAAACAAATATAGAGCCTATCTATCAAAAGATGTTTTTAACAAAATAAAATATAATGTTTAATTATATATTTTAAATTTATATTTTAATATTATCTCATAGAAGCCTGTTGTCTTCTAATAAAATGCAGAAAGGGAGTAGATCCTGATGGTTAGAGAGGTGGGAGGAACTATGAGAAGTAGAGGGAGGGGTAAGACATAATCAAGATATAATATGACAGAAAAGAACCTATTTTCAATAACAACATATTTTTAAAAATTAAAAAATAATTCAGTGCATTAAGTTGGTTCAAAGAATGTAACTATTAGAAAATACATTTGTGTTGTATCTATTAAAGACAAATATTTGTACACCCAAAAAAATAAATTTAAATAGATATTTGAAATTTATATGATTTCAGAGGAAAAAAATAAGACAAAATGGCAAGCAAATAAAATCCTGTTAAACAATACAAAATAGGCAATTTTGAATTTAAATAACAAGAGGTTTCATGTGTTTTGGAAATGTGCTGCATAAACCATGAGAGTAGCAGGTCCTATCTGATACTCTGACTTATCCACTTCTTCAGGGTAGAAACATTAATGTGATCACTGAATCATATCTTATTTTTATCATTATGTGAAGAAAGCTCCAAATCAATACAATTATATTCATATACACATCGATATCAGTACCTGTATCCATACCATACTTCTGTCTGTCTGTCTGTCCATCCATCCATCCATCCATCCATCCATCCATCCATCTATATACATATTTATATTATTGCTCATTTATCAGGTTATTTTTATTAAGGTCCTTAAATATTTTAGATTTTACCTGTCAGATATATGACATCAATTGTTTCCCTTTGCTCTGCAGCATATTTTTGATTTGATGTATCTATCAACCACTCAATGTACAAAGAAAGCATGGCACATTTAAATTAGTCATAAAAACTACTGCAATTGCAATAACACAGATAGAACTGGATGGCTGGGATTATATTAACTGAAATAAGTCAAGCATAGGGAATTAATGAGGCATGTTCACACTAGCATGTAGAACCTAAAATATCCTAACCTCATACCAGGAGAGTGCTAAGTAGTAGGTAAGTACCATGGCCTGACACAAGAGTAAGGACTGAAAAAGGCTTGCCAGCTGATCCGAGGGAGATTTAGATAGTAGTAGTGAGTTACAGTATTGTACTTTATGTCAAGATGATGTCATATGTTTAAATGATGCACTACACATATATGTGTGTGTGTGCATACATATACACATACATACATATACATACATATACATACATATATATGGCTAGAAGAAAGGACATTAATGTTTCACCAAAGAGAAATGAAAAAACTTTGACGACATAGATATGTGACTCCTGATTTTAACAAATCCCAATGAATGCATTTATTAAAAATATCACTTTATGTTTCATAAATATGAATAATTTATATCAATTACAATATAATAGAATGAATATAATTTAAGATATAAATCAAATAACAATATGCACAAATGTCTTACATGGAGAATTGAAACTAGCTTCTTGAAGGGAATTGAAATTTTCCTTTTTTCTGTTTTATCTTTCTTCTCTCTTTGCTAATTACACAGGTGATCAATTATTTTAGTTGGTAATTTTGAAGAATGAAGCTATTTTGTGATTTCAAAACTTAGCCTACTTTCTTGATATCTCAATCAGATAAAAAGGAAAAGTTTGGGGCCATTTGGAGTTCTGTGAGCACAGTCACATAATGGACAGAGATAACTGCGGGGGACTAGCCAGTACAGTAATGCAGCTTTGCAATCTTAATTATATATGCTCTGTTTATATCCATAATAATTACTGTTCTTCCATTTATGTTTATAGAATACTTCATTCAGTCTCCCAAGAATGGAAGTATCATCCCTTAACTTTATGAAAACAGCAAAAATGATATAAAATGCCTGTTTTAATGAGGGTTTGTTCAGTTAAACTAATGATACATGTATCTCTACTGAGTAATAAGCTTGTTTTTTTCTCTTAAACTGTAAGTGAACCTACTAGCTTTATGCTGAATATTGAATTGTGATGCAAATGAAATGAACGGCACCACCATATTAACTAAATGTAGTCTAATAGGCTAGCTTAAACTTGCATTTTCTCTGATATAAAACTCCTTTCCAATAATTTGATTGTTTTTCCCTTAATGAAAATGCAGTTAGGAAGTTGAAAGTCTTTGACTAAACCCACTCAACTTTATCAAGAAGACATGATTCATGTGTCAATATATTTACTATATTGATGGAGATAACTGGTTACTAGGTTTTTAAAAACAACACTCTTTCAGAAATCCCTGGAACTTTAAAGAGCTTTCTTCTCTACACCTCTTTATATTAAAATGTTCTTATCGTAGTCAAACAATTTCTCACAAGTCTAGTTCTGAGTCACAGAGTTAAAAGCCACTACTCTGTATAAGTAGTCTTTCACAGTGATATCCTAAATGTACGGGGGGATGTGGAGATGGTTCTGACACGAAGAGAGCTTGCCAAGCAAGAATGAAGATGTACTTTTGGATTCATGCATGTAAAAATAAACAAACATTCATTATACTCTAATGCTGGAGTATAAAGAGATAGTAGGATCATTGGGACTTCATGGCCATGATTATAACAAGAATAAGAAAAATCCAGGTTCAATATGAGACTCAACGGCAAAATGAACAGTGATAGAGGACAATTCCAGATATCTAGATGTCCTGCTCTGTTCTCTGCATGCTTGCAAAGGTGTGGATATCAACTCAGACATGTAGATGCTCATATAATGTATCATTCATGGGTATACAATATGCATACATATTTATTATGTACAAATATAATATACATTTGTATATAGTATATATGAGCTAACATTGAAGTTATATACTTAGTCTCCAATTTCTAAACAATTTTAAATATATTCTTTCTTAAATGGTCTAAAGTGAATCTGGATATCTTTCATAACCACTAGAAATATTTCTGTCTTATATGTGCATATTCCCTGCTCTATCACTTTCTAGGTCCTGATTATAGGAGTATAGGAATAATACTGATTTTTGAGTTATATTTAATTTATATCTTTGAAGTTTTACTGCATTTTAGAATAGAAATAATACTTTGTAATAGTTCTGTAAAATTCCACTTTTAGTTTTTTATGTAATCATTTTTATGACAAACAGAGAAACTAATAATTTCTACCTCTTTTTTGTGTAATTTCTCTGATTAATGCTTATTTTATGGTTCACAGTATATCATCTAGCTTTTAGGTTAATTTGAGAGAATGGGTATTTTTACCTAATTTATCACTTTCTGCTACCTTGCTATCCTAGCTATGAAGAATTTAATATATTTAAGCGATATATTAAGCAAAAGGAAAGTAAATGTGCATATATGCCCTATTATTTTTTATTTTACTAAAAATGCCTTGAGATTTTTTCTTGTTTAACAAGATGCTGATGGTGGACTTAAATGTGTATTGCTGTAACTATGTTGAGATGTGTCTGCCATATTTCTAGATTCTCTGGAACTTTTATCATGAAGGGATGTTGAATTGTCTACATGTAAAGAGATAATAATGTGGTTTCTGTACTTTAGTCTGTTTATGTGATAGATTAGGTTTATTAATTTATGTATGAACTTTCCCTGTATTTCTGGAATAAAGCTGAATTGACGGTGGTGGATAATCTTTTTAAATATGCTCTTGAATTTAGTTTACAAGTATTTTATTGATAAATTTTATGTTTATGCTCATCAAAGAAATTGTTCTATAATTTTATTTCTTGTTGTTTTTGAATCTAGACTCATTACCCTCCTAAGCGGTTATAGTATTAAGCCAACTCTTTTTTTAAATAATAATTTTATTCTTTTACATTTTAATTGATATCCCCCTTCCCAGTTACCCCTCCATGGGCTCCCCATACCATTTGCCCTCTCCCTCTTCCCTTTTCCTCTATGAAGATGCTCCTCCACTCACTTGCCCACTTGCCTCACCTCTCTAGCATCCCCCAATACTGGGGCATCAAGCCTCCACAGGACCAAGGGCACCCCCTCTCATTGATGTCACATAAGGTCATCCTCCATGTATACTCTTTGGTTGATGTTTTAGTCTCTGGGGCACTCGGAGTGGTCTGGTTAGTTGATATTGTTCTTCCTATGGGGTTTCAATCCCCTTAAGCTCCTTCAGTCCTTCCCCTAGCTATTCCATTGGGGTTCCAGGGGTCAGTCAGATTGCTGGGTATGAGTATCCGCATCTGTATTGGTCAGGTACTAGTAGAACCTCTCAGGGAACAGCCATACTGGGCTCCTGTCAGCAAGCTCTTCTTGGCTTCAGCAATAGTGGGGGAGTTTGGTGTCTGCAGATGTGATGGAGCCCTAGGTGGGTCGGTCTCTGGATGGACTTTCCTTTAATCTCTGTTCCATTTTAGGTCCCTGTCTTTCCTTTGGACAGAACACTGCTGGGTTAAAAAAGTTGAGATGCATGAGTGGGCCCCATCCCTCACCTGGGGGCTGTACCTATCTACTAGAGATGGTCTCTAGAGATTGAATTTCCCATTGGTTGGGTATTTCACCTAATGTCATCCCCTTTGGGTCCTGGGAGGCTCTCACTTCCCTGGCATCTGGGACTTTCTTGTGGCTATCCTCAGTTCTCCATCTCCAACTGCTACATATTTCTATTCAGTTTGCTGACCCTCTGTATTTCTGTCCTATCCAATACCTGATCCTTCCCCTTTTTCTTTTCCCCTCCCCTCTTGCTCCAAAGCCCCTTTCTCCCTCTACCTCCAGTCATTACTTTGTTCCCCCTTCTATGTAGGATTGAAGCATCCACACTTTGGTCTTCCTTCTTCTTAAGCTCCATATGGTTTGTGGGTTGTATCGTGGGACAAAACGTCAACCCACAGATTGGGAAAAGATCTTTACCAACCCTACATCTGATAGAGGGATAAAAATCCAAAATATATAAAGGACTCAAGAAGTTAGACTCCAGAAAACCAAATAACCCTATTAAAAGTGGGGTATGGAGCAAAACAAATAATTTTCAACTGAGTAACCTCATATGGCTGAGGAGCACTTAAAGAAATATTCAATATCCTGAGTTATCAGGAAAATGCAAATCAAAATGACCCTGAGATGCCACCTCACACTAGCCAGAATTTCTAAGATCAAAAACTCAAGTGACAGCACATGCTGGCAAGGATTTAGAAAAACAAAAACACTCCTGCATTGTTGGTGGGATTGCAACCTGGTACAATCACTCTGGAAATCAGTCTAGTGGTTCCTCAGAAAATTGGAAATAGTTCTATCTGAAGACCCAGCTATACGACTTCTGATCATATAACCAAAAGATGCTCCAACGTATAACATGAACACATGGTCCACTATGTTCACAGCAGCCTTCTTTGTAATAGCCAGAAGCTGGAAAAAAGAAACATATGTACTTCAACAAAAGAATGGATACAGACAATGTGGTACATTTACACAATGGATTACTACTCAGCTATTAAAAACAATGATGCCATAAAATTCACAGGCAAATGGATAGAACTAGAAAATATCATATTGAGTGAGGTGACCTAAATCACAAAAGAACTAGAAAATATCATCTTGAGTGAGGTGACCTGAATCACAAAAAACACACATGGTATGTACTCAGTGATAAGTGGATATTAGCTCAAAAGCTTAAACCAATTCCTTTTTTTGTTTGTTTGTTTGGTTTTTCGAGACAGGGTTTCTCTGTGTAGCCCTGGCTGTCCTGGAACTTGCTCGGTAGACCAGGCTAGCCTCGAACTCTTGAACTCAGAAATCTGCCTGCCTCTGCCTCCCAAGTGCGTGCACCACCACTGCCCGGCGCTTAAACCAATTCTTAATGACTTAACCTTACACACATAGATTTGTGGATCTCTAAAACCTTCATAAGAGAAACTTTATTTTGCAGTATATGGTTATTAATGAGGAGACCAACAAACTGGTCTAAGTGCACAAAATGAGAGACTCTAGAATGTTCAGTCCTTAATGGAACATCTATATGTCACCCTTTCAGGCCAAGGCTTAAAGATCATGTGGAAGAGAGTGCAGAAATACCATAAGAGTAAGAGATGAATGACTACAAGAAAATAAGTATGTTTTTATACATGGCATGAGAGTTACATGTATGAACTCATGGCATCTGTTAAGGCATGCATAACCTCTGCAAAATATCAGCCCAGATATTGTTAGCTCAAATTGTACTAAGGAGAGGTATCCACGGCATGAAACAACTTCCCATCTCTGAGAAAGATGACACTTCTTTGGATTCTTCCTTTTACTATGTTGATAAGGGTCCTCGCACCGAACTCCATCATCTATAGGTATTCATATTTTTTCATATTTGCTTCTACTACAGTGTTTCACATCACTAGCGACAAGATCTTTTTATTCAAAGACTTTCTTTTGCTGGAATTTTATCTTTGATAGGGAGCATAATTAGTTAGCAAGAATCTAATAATCACTGCATTGAATACCACTCTTTTAAACTCATGCTTTATGACAATTAATGATTCAAGATTATGCCAATGTTTTCATAGTCAAATCAACAGATTACACAGTAATCCTCCCACAAGACTTCTCTGATGCTCAATTACATGAAAAAAGCAATCATCTATCAAGAATATATTTTCAGTATACTATTTGAAATGGTTATCAGTTCTAAAAATAAAAAATATTAACTATAAACCATAAAGATTAAGCATTATATTTTTCCTAACTCTGTTCTGTATAACACATGTGAATGCACTTTTTGAGAAACAGTCTCACCAAGTAACTGTGACTAGGTGGAACTCATGATTATACAAAACTAGTCTTGAACTTATTGTAATAGACCTGCCTCTGCCTCTTGAGTGCCAGGATTAAAGGCATGCATTGCTAGAGTCCATTTTTAATCCTCTCATTTTTATTAACCATAATATATCATCAGTGGTAGGAAGATTTTAATTTTAGCACCAGTCTAAAACTACTTAAAAATTCATTCATATTTAAAACATTATAGCTTTAGCAAGACACTTTTATTGTTATCAGAGATCTGATGTCTTCTGGAAGTTTCCTTCTTATACTACATAGTGTTGATATATTCATGAATAAAATTTTACCAATAATTACATGCTCTATATATCATGATAAAATATATTTCTTTTTAAAAATACACTATGGATGTTTTGAAATGATATATATGCTAATATTTCTAATAATTGAACCTTATGGAACACATTTTAGTAATTTTTAAACATAAGTAGCCAAAAAGTTGTTCTTTCTCACCATCATTTTAGTTTTCATTTTTCATGTCTTCTCCAGTAAACTGCTTCTGTCACATAGTAGGATGGATGAGGAATGTAGGACATGTTATAGTGAAAATCTCCTTTTGAAATTATTGGAGGTGATGTTAATATGATCAGCCCATCTCTATTTTTGACCACAATTTTCTAAATAGGGTATTATGTAGACAGCCAGACACAAGAAACTATGATAACTAAATAGTGGGGTGGAGAATATATTGCAGTAGTTAATCTTCTGCCTCACTTGTAGAAGGTCCTGTATTTGATCTCAACACACACACACACACACACACACACACACACACACACCATATATACATATATATATAGTGTGTGTATTTATACATAAATATAGATAAATAGATAATACAACGATTTTGCTACCATAACTGTACTTAACCTTTGATTTTAAGTACTGAATATAATTCCTTTCAATAAATAACCAGTGTTGTTGCTCTTACAATGACCTGAAATTTTGGTTTTCCTAATGTTTTTCTTTTGACAATTTCTACCCCTCATTCTTGGAAGGAGTTCTTAGCTCTTGATTTCTCTGATTAGAATCCTGACATTTTTTTACACAAAAGTGAAAGTCTCCAGTATTGCTTACTCTAGACTTCACTGTTTCCTCATATTGTTCCTTTAACAAGACACGGTCAGGACACAAGACACAGTCAGGACACATTCCTCACCCTATTTGTTCTGCCTGTGCTGATTAGTACACTCCTTTACATTTGCTAAAACAGTCTACTTCTGTTGAATTGGTCTCTATTTTCAAAATATTGTGTAAGCCAAAACAATAGATAACAAGGAGGGTATAAGAAGGCAATGAGTAAGGAATAAGAAATGAGAACTGGAAGTTGGAAATTGCCATTCCAGACAGTCACATCAGTGTGTTCCACTACCTGTTTGTCTTTCTTCCAATGTACTAAAAGTATTTGAACCTTTTTGTTCTTCTGGCCTCATCTTTTCTAATTGGTATTCTGCTTACCAGTCAATATGATATCTCTAATTAACAAATATGACTTCGTTATTTGTCACTTGAAATCCTTTGGTGACTCTTCACATTTTTAATTTATTTTGTATAACCACATATTAATCATACAAAGTATTTTCATTATAACATTTCCTGTATTGCCAATAATACACTTAAATTATTTTCTTACAAAGTCTTTAAACAAGGAAATTCCAATATTTTGATATGCCCAATAGCCTCCTCAGGGAGCTTCATAATTTTTTATGATTTGCTACCATCTCCCTACAATTCCCACTTAGTAATGCAAACTCTTTCTACATATCATTTGATGATATCCTATAGTGTGCTATGGCAGGACCCTGCAGGCTCCTGCTGGCTCACAAGGACTAGTTATTAAATATTCAGAATTTTTGCCAATGACTATTAAATAGCTTGGCAGCTTGAAATTACCCATAACGAGACTATACATTATAGGGATCAGCACCTGCTACAAATCAGGCTTCTCCTTTTTCAGATGGGTAGCTGATCAGTACTGAAAGCTGCTTGTGTTCCACAGGCAATAATACCCTAAAGGTTTCATATTTCCATGCCCTTGAATTCAGAAGCCTGCAGAGTGGAGATAAAAATGGAAGCTAGGGAAAATACTGCAAGGCCCATCATTTCTTAGTGTGTGTAGAAGCACATAGTCAAAGTCCTTAGATAGAAGAAAAATCTCAATGCAAACCTAAGGCCATATACCATGCGTAAAATAACAGCTATAATGACATTGAATGCAAGAAAATCATTTTGGAGATTAATATAAATATGCAAATTCATTTGTTGTTACTTCAGAATTTAATTAAGTTTCACTACATTGCAGTTCATGTTCAATATTTCTATATGTGATAATTGATTTTTGATTTGTACCATACACTGTAATAGCCATACAATATACCACTAAATATCATATTCAGACTTCATCACTGTTGATCAAGCTAGTAGCTAATGAAATTCTTCCTATCTGGCTATACTTTTCTTTCTTATAATTTAAGACTTATACACAGTGGGGCTCATGCAAGAATATCCAAATCCCTACTGAAAAATGACATGACTTCCCACCAGACTGCATTTATTTGATGACTATTCACTGAACCCACTGAGCAATTTTAAATTTGCCTTTATTATTTTCTTTATGCAGAATTTCTAAAGTCATTTTAAGCCTGCTTTTCCACAGAAAGGATTAGAGATTAAAAAAGGTTTTATCTTCATAAAAACAAGTCATTACCCAAATTTATTAGACATAATTATTGTATGTCTATTATAAAAAGCTTATATCTCTATTATAGAAAGATTTAATCTTTTAATACTGGTTATAGTCTTAAAGATATCCAAAATTTCATAGAATTGAGCATTTAAGTAATCTAGTGAAATATGTTTATTTTAATAAATGTTTCAGTATTTTAGCCATATGTTGTATTTAATGTGTCAATATCAATATACCTTGATTATTTCTTCATATATAAACAAATCTTGAAAATGATAAATTCTAAATGTTGACTTTGCTATTATTTATAATGTAGGTTATATCAATCCATGTTTTAATTCTAACTAGATGGTTTAGATAGAATGGGGAAAAGGAAATAATAACTGATGTTAAAGTTATACAGATATTTTAATGTTTTCTTGTTGTATAATGAAAATAAGAATCTATCTACAGCCAGTACTAGAGACATGACTCGATGGTTAAGAGCCTACACTATTATTGCAGAGAACCTAAGCTGGTTCTCAGCACCCAAAAAATTCAACCCCAGGCACTTTTAACTCTAGATCCAAGAAAGCCAATATGTTCTTCTGGCCTTCAAGGGCATCTGTACTCATATGCAAATACCCACACTCATATACTCATATTTAAAATCAATAAAATCATATAATTCAAATTCTCTGCAATCTATGATTTGAGAAGATCTGGTATTTTTTGAGAAACTCATGGGATCTTCACATTGCAAGGTTCAGCTGAGGAAATAGACACACAGTTTTATTTTATTTTCTCTCTCAAATGAGATAGCCATTCTCTTTATATTTTTCCCAACACCCTGGTTATTCCCTTAATCACATGTGACCTGATATGTGGGAAGGAAAACTATGAAGTCATATGATACATTTCGTTCTAGAAGTAGATAGGCTTCTTCACAATGAATGTATAGAATATGTTCTGACAGGGATACATGTTTTTCAGAAAAAAAGAAACTGAAGACAGTGTCACTCGAATATCCAGAATTGTACAGATGTCAATTACTTCTGCTCATACATCCAAATTTCTTTGCCACAGTAATAATTTCAATTTAAAAATATATTTATTTTATGACTTATTCATGGAGCTTACATGATGATTTTAGATTTGTGATTGGTGTCCTTATGTACTAGTCTCAGCAAACACTTTTAAGATCCTTGAGTAAAGAAATTTAAATCTAGCATCATGGCTGCTATGGCAAGGGATCACATCCAAGACCTAGGTCTGTGGGATCCAGCAAGAATTCAGACACACCACACACTTTTAATCCCTAAAGCTGGAATACAGACATGCCAGTAGTAAACATCTTTAAGGCAAAATTAGTTTGTAGAAGGAAGCAGCCATATTTGAAAGTGACAGATAATTGAGGGCTAGACAAAGTGACAAATCAGAGAAAGATTTGACAGAATGAGTCAGGGATAGGATACACCCAACTCTTGTGAGAACAACATAGGCAAGAGAAACTACTTAAAAGCAGAGCAGAGAAAGAGTCAAACAGTTGGGAGTCAGTCCAGTTGAGTTCCTTCATGAGATCATGAAGTTCTGTACAGACCATCATAGGCAATTGAAGCCAGGGAATAAAAAGGAATCAGAAGATTAGAACAAATTGCCATAGTTATTTTGAGGTCAAACAGAGCAACTCAGAGAAGCAGAGAGAAGCCAGATTGAATCAGTTTGGAGAAGAGTTTGGGCCAGGCAAGCTGAGTTGAACCAGCCAGTCATAGTTAAGAAGGAAAGAGAAAGGATGAGATTATTCAGCAATAAGCCTCTGAGATGACAATTATACCCGATGAATAAAAATTCCTTTTATAAGTTTGCTTCCTATGAAAAGTATCATTCCTAAATTTACCCATGTAATGGATTTGGAATTAATTAATACATTCATTTATCAAATATTTATTAAATACTTACAAGGTCCCAGACTTTCATCTAAGAACTTCATACAAAACTCCATGTATTCAAAATATGCTTACATTATAATGGAGTAAAGACAAATGAGTGGTTGGTCAAGTTACTAATAGCTATGATGCAGTAGAGGGAGAAAAATCATCATTTGTATCTTTGTCCACTGTCACTATGTCTAGAAAACCTTCCTTCATGAATCTGATGCATATACTGCTCCATTTCTGAGTAGTCCCAGGAAAATTGGGTCTCCTCCCACTGAAAGACAGTCCTATATTATTAGAAGCTCTTTACATTTGCTATTAGAAGTGTGAATATTCACCCTTTTTGTTTTTCTCAAGGGAACCAGCTTAATTTCTGAGTCAAGACTGTATGACAACATTGTTGCAATATTACAAATGTTTAATTTTTGCAGGGTATTTTTAAAATATGTTCTTCTTATATCCATTTTGAATTGCTGTGCGACAAATTCTGAAACTCTGAAAGGTTCATCTAATATATATTATCTTCTTCATTCTGCGGATTCAAACCAAGGCGCTGACTACCTGTATTCTTCTTGGAGGGTTTCTCAAGGCTGTATTTCCCCAGAATATTTGGGAATAAAATCCAGAAAAACATGCTTCCAAACTCTCTTGGGTTGCTGGCATTGTATAGTCTTCCCAAGCTACGTGTGTTGTTCCTAGCTTCTCCTTCTCACATGCTGTTGACACTAAGCTCCCTTGTTTCCTAGGAAGCACCTACTACAGTTATTTGTCATAAGCCACTAACAATATGCCTTTCATGTTGTTGCTTCTTTGAAGCCATCCAACTATTCTCTCTGCACTGTCTGCCAAAGCAGAGTATAACTACTATCATCTTTTCCATCTACTTAAGGAAATATGAAAGCTTCACCCATACTCAAAAGCCAGGGATTGAATAAGTCCTGATACATTTTGGATTGCCTGAGGGTATCTGTCATATCAGTTGCCTATCCTCCTAACTCTGTAAGACATGCCATATAATTATGAAATTGAAAAGGTCACAAACACTAGCTAGTAACAAACAAAATAAGCTTTGTTCCAGAAAGTCATAATCTAAACTCTTACCCTAAATTGTATTAGCCTACCTAAATATATACCCAGTAAATTTATAAATATACCATTACTAAAGAGATTAATGAAGTGATTTCAGCACAGATTTTCTCTTTATAGGTAATGTGAAATGTCTCTATGGTTAATACATCTATGTGTGTCACAATGTGTTATATAAAGCATGAGCCTAATCAAAGATCAAATTTGGGGGTATCATATAGAAGAATGAATGAAACAAATCTAGGCTATGTAGCATTTTGTTTCATTTTTAAGTTTGATTTTTTTCAAGCATTAAATGTATTGTGATTATTCAAAATCACTTATGGTAATAATCCACTGGGAAGCCATTAATTATCAAATGGTCATGGATAAAATATTATTTTGATTGACTGGCTTGTTTATTCACCCTTACCTTATTTATTCATTCATACCTTCTTATAGGAGTATAATCTCTATATGAATAATGTTTCTTCAATGTTAGCTACTATTGCATCCTTGAATCCTATCAAATCACAATACTCAATAAGCACTCAGTAAGTATCTCTGAGTGACAACTGATTGAATAAAATGGGATAAAATACAATTTTCCATTAAAGTCACCATTTTTCTTTTTGCAGTAATATTTTCTGTTGCTGTTTGCATTTTAAAATCCAAACTATGCATGTGGGATAAATTAATGGAATTGATTTTCAAACCTGGTTTGCCTTTAATTAACAAACTCAAATGTATCTTAACGTTTAGTTGTTGTTTAAAACACCAGTCGCATTTAACTGAAGTTGAAGTCACTGAGGGTTCAAAACTATGTCTGCTGTACCAAAATACAGTCCATATGGGTTCTAGGTAGTATTTACCCATGTGGGTTTAATACAAAAAAGTTAACTTACAAAGTGTTTGTCTGTTCTCTGAAGACAACACTCATTTCTATGATCTATTTCATATAATCAAACTACCTAAATGATTTTGGAAACAAGATTCCAACAGCATTTTTTTCTCTCTTTCACTTTCAGCTAGAAAATATCTCAATCGTTTATCATAGGGTAGATCTCTCTGATATCTTATAGCAATAAACTCATGGCTAACATATGGTGTTATTTAGCTGTGTAACAGAAACGATTAATCAGCTGACAAGATGTCACTATAAAGGAAACAATCGAAACTGTGATTTTCCTTTACCCCGCTTTTGGGCAACCAGCCAGACTCGTCTACAGCTGATTCAAAGAAGGACATGTGCAAACAAAATACAAACTCTTACATCATCAGTGGCATTTAATATATTTGGTTTGCCATACTGGAAGCAAATTGCTTATCAAAGTAAACATTGACTTTCAATGAGAAATTATACTATGGTTTTAATATATATGTGATAATTGTCATGGATTCTTTGAAAACAATACTTCCAACAGTGTTACTGATTACCAAGTTCGTGTTCTCACTATTGGCTGCTGAATACTTAAAAGTACACCTTTGTGGTGAAAGATAATGAGCTCTTAAAAATACAAATATACTTGGCTGGAGAGATGGCTCTGCAGTTAAGAGCACTGGCTGCTCTTTCAGAGGTCAGGAGTTCAATTTCCAGAAACCACATGGTGGCTCACAACCATCTGTAATGGTGTCTGATGTCCTCTTCTGGTGTGTCTGAAGACAGCCAAATTGTACTAATAGATAAAGTAAATCTTTAAAAACGGGTAATTCTCCAACCCAAATAAGACAGTCAAAGAAAACACAACTAAATAATTATGAATATAATCTACACGCCTAGATTGGGCAGATTCACCACTACACTACTCTATTCCCCAGCTATGAGATCCCTTATAACTTGCGGATTTTACAAGCCACATACTTGTCTTTCCACCTCCATCTCCTCCGATGTCCTCCTCAGTTGTCCTCCTCCCCTGTTATCCTTTCTCTCTCTTCCCACCAACCTTTATTTCTCCACCTCCCCTTCTCTGCCCAATCATGGGCTCTAGCCTTTATTTTACAAATTAAGGTGGGCAGAAGGTTCAATAGAAGTCACCAGTGTACTGATTCACTTCTCTGCAGCCCCTCCCAGGAAAGTAGAATTAGTATCAAAATACAAGGCCGGGGCTATCCACAATAATATACAAATGAGGGATTGCCAGAAAGTAGAACTCACAGATAGTACAGTACATTACAACTCTCTTTTATCTTTCTGGGAAAAGAAGTTGTAATCGTTACTGGGAAGCCTCTAATCAAGATCCAAACTTTTGCAAAGAACACTTTAGGATAGCTAAGTTACATGCTACCTAAGGGAGATCTCTTATCATTCTCTATCAGGAAAGCAACTTCCTTTTCTTGAAA
>NW_021604782.1:2159301-2174744 GCF_004785775.1 Grammomys surdaster
AAGGAAGGAAGGAAGGAAGGAAGGAAGGGAGGGAAGAAAGAGAAAAATGTCTTCCTTCTTTGTTATGCCCATACATTACAACGAACTAGATCCTATTTACCCCCACTCTCCCTTCCATCATTCAAAACCCACTCTGTCCCCAGAACCTCCACTTTCAATAATACTTGTTATTGATTTTTCAAAGTCTTATACATATCATAAAAATAAAATACTTAAACTACATGACTTCATATCCTGTTTGGAAAGATTTCAATGAAAAACAAAAGCACTAAAGAACAAAAGACCAGTATGGTTAGCATAGGAAGCCCTTGTGTTTTACTATATCAAAAACCATTGGGTCTTCTCATTTGTCTCACCAGAAGGCCATACTTGTATTGCAAATTTGAGAACCCCACATTAGTTGTGTGTAGTATTTTAAATGACCACTCTGTGACTGAGTCTCATGATGAGATAGTCCTCTTTACCTACAAGTTACAGACATGAATAGAGGAATAGAGATACAGTGAATTGATTTGGAAGTTTTGGTATCTCCAGCTCAATTACACTGTGCAGTGTCTGAATTAATATTACATTTGTCTTACCGATATGCATCCTGGTTATATACTTCCAAGCATTTTTCCAAAATCCACCAGTGGTACTCATATTTTGTTACATCTTGCCATGACTTATTCCCTTGCAATGGTTATGTATTTACAAATTTGCATATCCACTTTATAATGTCAATGAGGAAACATTCTTATAACTTCCTCACAGCCTGCTAGATGTAGAACATATTAATTCAGAATACATTTGTATAAATTAGCATGCTAAATACCCATACTTAAATTCAGACTAGCTAGTGGTGTGAACACTACTTTATTTATAATTTCTAGGTTTGAATTATGTGGTTTTTACTGAAATAAGACAACCCTTACTTAATGAGTTCTATCTAAAACTAATGAATTCAATGTTAAACACAGAGCCACAGAGGTTGTTTACACTGATGATGTAATAAAATTAGTATTTCCTTAGTTCCTGGGGATAGCAACTAAACTGTTTATGAACAGACACAAGCAAATTAATCTGCTGGAAGGAAAATAAGTGTAACAATGCTTTACATTTTCACTCATAGTAAACACTGGGTTATTCTACCAAATATATGCTGAAAAAAGAACAATATCCGATGGATTCAACAAATATTCATTGAATCACTGCTATTAACATCTCCACTTATTAGATGTTAAGTTCTCAAATACATCTAAATCCTGTCTTCTGCCACCAAAAGCTATACTGTCTATTGGGGGAAGAAGACAAGAAAATTTTTAAAAGAAACATAAGGGCCTAGTATCACACATTTTATAAAAAGTGTTGCAAGGTGCCATTAAAACCTACAGGAGAAAGAGTTAACATTGAGTTGAGGCTATTATGAAGCAATTTAATGAGCCAACACAGTTGAAGTTGCTCTTTAGGAGGTGTCCTTAGGGTGTGAACATACAATAAAAGGTCATTACATCACAGTTATAGCTGGTGAAGTCATATGAAAATGGAAAGTATTCCTGATGGATATGGGCAAGGTCTCTTTTGTCCATACCAAACCTTTTAACACTTTATTGCTACTTAAAGTAAGATACCTATGTATTAAGTATTATTTTAGAAATTAGGAATATAGCAATGAACAAAATTCCAAAAGCTTCTATTTCTCTGAAATTTAATTCCTACTGCTGAAAGATAATAAACATTTAAAATATACATATGTGAATGAGTTATATCCAGAATTGCCATAAAATAGACCTCACTAATCAGACGACTGAGTGTCTCTTGGACTCCTGTTTTCACCTGTTAGATTTTATTTATTATAATTATTATTTATTATTATTATTATTATCATTATTATTATTATTGTGAGTCTGTGTGCACATATGTGTATTTCTATTTATGGTGTATAGATGTGGGTGTATGCTGTGGCTAGACTTTATTTACATACACACACACATGCATGCAAAGTAAATAAAATATAATAGAAATTTTAAATTAGAGGCAAATATATATGATAACTTATTGGACACGTTTTTGTGTTAAAGATTGTTTAGACTAAAGTGTTGTTACCTAAGTATGTTCACTGATGGGACTGGAAAACACTTCTTAAGGTCTCCCAAAAGATATCCCACAATCCCACAAAGGCACTTGCTCAACTATACTCATAGCAGCTTTATTTATTTTTCTGGTTATTTGGCAATTTTCCTCTGCTGAAGAATGGATAAAGAAATGTCGTACATCTACACCGTGGATTACTTTTCAGGTATTTAAAAAAAATACATCATGAATTTTGCAGGCAAATACATGAGTCTTAAGAATATCATGTTGAGTGAATTAACTCAGTCCCAAAAGAACATGCATAGTATGTACTCATAATTGGATATTATCAGTCCATCTCCCTCTTGTGTCTATTTTATTCCCCCTTCTACATGATATTCAAGCATCCATGCTTGTGTCTTCCTTCTTGTTTAGTTTCTTTGAGTCTGTGAAATGTAGCATGTGCATCCTATATTTTTTGGATGGGAGAAGGGATGGCAAGGGGAATGGGGGGGGGGGCAGGATCAGGTGTAAGGAAGGACAGTAGAGGTGTCCAGATGGCCATGAGAATGAATGAAAATCTGCAACTGACAGGCGTGGGGAGGTAGGGATCATCTCCACGGTAGAGACAGAGACCTGGGATAAGTGAGGTGCCAAGTGGGGATGATCTTATCTATGACTCACATCACTGGGGAAATGAAACCTGAAGAAGCCACCTTCTGTTACCAGGCTGGAACCCCAGTGGAGCAATAGGGACACCAACCCACACACAAAACTTTCAACTCATAACTTACTCTGTCTACAAGAAATGCAGGGATGGGAATGGAACAGAAACTGAATGAATGGCCAACCAATAACCAGCCCAACTTGAGATCCGCCCCATGGGCAACCACCAATACCTCACACTACTATTGATACTCTGTTATGCTTGCAGACAGGAGTCTTGCTCCCCTTTGAGAGGCTCCACCAGACGGTTGACTCAGACAGATGCAGACACCCAAAGCCAAATCATACGTGGAGCTTAGGGACTCTCATGAAAGAATAGGAGGAAGGACTGTGACACCTAAAGGAATACGAAATTCACAGAAGGACCAACAGAATCTACTAACCTGAACCTTTGGAGTTCTGAGAGCCTAAACCACCAACCAAAGTACATGCATCGACTAAACATAGGCATCTGCTCACATATGTAGCAGATGTTCAGGTTGGTCTTCTTGTGGGTCCTGAACAACTGGAGCAGAATCTTTCCCAAAAGTTGTTTTCCCTAGATGGAATATGTTCTTCAAGCTGGACTGACATGTCTGTCCTCAGTGGGAGAGAATGTCCCTAGAATCACAGAGTCTTGCTGTGCCAGGGTTGGGGGATACAGAAAAAATTGTGGGAGGGGGTGACTGGGAGTGGGGGAGTCTGTGGGATGTAAAGTGAATAATAATAATAATAATAGTAAGTCTTAAAATATGAAAAAACAAAAGTAGTTTGAAATAAAATAAAAACAAAACAAAACTCTATTCTTAAAATGATAGTGCACAAAAATTATGAAACGTCTAAAGAAAAACAAGGTGAAGAAAGTCAGAAGAATTAATTATTGAGGCTATAATTCAATCAAGATATTATCTAGTTGTCTAATAATGACCCTTAAATCAGATTTTTGACCCTACATTTTTAAAGTGTTACATCTAAATCTAATTTGGACATCAACAAAGGTGTGGAAAAAAGACTATGTTTACACAAAGGATAGAGATTTCATCTGGAAGAAGTGGAAGCCTATGAAGAGTGGGAATGGTCACAGTGAACACAACCTGAATCTGAGCAGAACTGATCCAGGTCTATACTGTAGACCAATTAAAAATATAATATATGCTCATTAGCAGGTTCAAATGTACAAGACACGAGGTCTTATTCACACATTGCAGAAATACCAAAAATAAAAGACAACAAAGGAAAAGAAGAATGGAAAGAAATTCAAGACATAATCTAGAGACAGAGATACCATTAAGAACCAGACTTAGGAAAGACATAGATGTCGAGCCCATCAAACTGGCTACAAGAAAGCTAGTCCGATTAATCTTGTAAAAGTAAAAAAAAAAAAAAAAAAGCCCCTTTCTCTGGGGAATTACCATGGCAGCTGGGACCTTGTACACATACCTTGAAGACTGGAGGGTCTTCAAGGCCCTAGTTGCTGCTCAGTACAGCGGGACTCAGGTCTTCGGGCTCTCCGCACCATCCTTCTTTCACTTTGGCCAAACCAACCACATCCCTGAATTTCTCCGAAAATTTCCTGCCGGCAAGGTTCCAGCATTTGAGGGTAATGACAGATTCCGTGTGTTTGAGAGCAATGCCATTTCCTATTATGTAAGCAATGAGGAGCTGCGGGTAAGTACGCCAAAGGCAGCAGCTCAGGTGGTACAGTGGGTGAGCTTTGCTGACAGTGACATTGTTCCTCCCGCTAGCACCTGGGTATTTCTCACCTTGGACATTATACTACAATACACAGGCCACTGAAAATGCAAAAGACGAGCTGAAGTGAATCCTGGGGCTGCTGGACACTCACTTGAATACTTTTCTGGTGTGTGAGCGAGTGACACTGGCTGATATCAGAGTAGTCTGCACCTTGTTGTAGCTCTATAAACAGGTCTTAGAGCCTTCTTTTCTCCAGACCTTCCCCAATACCAACTGATGATTCCTTATCTGCATTAACCAGCCCCAGTTCAGGGCCATCTTGGGAGAGGTGAAGCTGTGAAGGAAGATGGCCCAGTTTGATGCTAAGAAGTTTGCAGAGAGCCAGCCTTAAAAGGGAAGAAAAGGGTTCACGAGAAGAGAAACAGAAGTCCCAAGTTGAGCAGAAAGAAGAAAAAAAGACAGCTTCCCCAGCTCCTGAGGAAAAGAAGGATGAGTATGAGCAAGTATTGGCTGCTGAGCCCAAGTCCAAGGACTCTTTCACTCACCTGCTGAAGAGTACCTTTGTGTTGGATGAGTTTAAGTGTAAGTACTTCAATGAGGACACCCTCTCTGTGGCACTTTTCCAGTCCAAAGCTTGACTATCATTTATTCTTCCCCTTAAAATCCTCTAACTACTGCCTGCCTATTATCTGCTAACATTATATTAATGAAATCATAGATCCAATTAAGCATGTCTTTCTCAGACTAGAAGTCTGAAGTCATGTCTTTCCTTTGTTAGTGCCTGGTTTGTTTTTAGTGAGTCACATGCTGTTCAGAACCTCACTTAAACATCATTCCATCCTTCCTTTTTGTTCTCAATCTCTCTGTCTATGTCTGCCTTTCAGCCTCTGCAATGGGCTCCAACAAACACTATTTTTGGGAGCACTATGATAAGGATGGCTGGCGTTTATGGTATGCTAAGTCTGCTTCCCTAAAGAGCTCACCTAGAACTTCATGAGTTGCAACCTCATCACTGGAATGTTGTAGCGATTGGACAAACTGAGAAAGAATGCCTTTGTTAGTGTTACCCTCTTTTGAATCAACAACAGCAGCTCCATTTCCGGCATTTGAGTCTTCTGAGGCCAAGAGCTTGCCTTTCCACTGAGTCCAGATTGGCGGGTAGACTATGAGTCATATACATGGCAGCAACTGGATCTTGGTAGTGAGTAGACCCAGATCCTGGTTCAAAAATACTTTTCCTGGGAGGGGGCCTTCCAGCACTTGGACAAAGCTATCAACCAAGGCAAGATCTTCAAGTGAACATATCTTACCAGTCACCTCACTGCCTGGACCTACCTTTCAAGGGAGATGGGGGTTATTTAAGGAAACTGAACATTGAAAAAAAACAGTGGTAAAAAGAAATATGAACATACATACAAATGCATGAAAAGCATTTTGTTATAAAATCCAAACAAACTTGGAAGAGAAGTTATACTTCTGATAAACACCATCAACAAAATTCTGTGGGACAGCGTTGTATCTTACAATGAAAATTAGAATGTCAAGCTCCTTGAGAGGATAAGAAAGGATTTCTGTACAACACTGAGGAGCTATTTCAATGACTACTTGGAAGTCAACATTTAATAATTATCATGATAAGAAAATTAATTAAATATTTAAATACAAACATAATGAGATACATACAAGATGTTTATGCTAGGACAACAAACCACTCATATATAATTAAGGATCCAAATAAGTGAAAAATTATATCACACTTATGATAGAAATAATTAGTATTATTAAGATGTAAACTCCATCTAATTTAACCTACAAGTAAACAACAGTCAGTCAGAATCTCAGCAGGATTATTTTTCTCTCAACATTTGCAAACTAAGTCTAATATATTTATAAAGAAAGCAAAGGAAATATAGCACACATAAAGGCTTCAAAAAAAGTCACTACAGAATCAATCATGCTGCTTGATCTAAAGATTAAAAAATGCTTCTTCAACAATTACTCTTTGTAGACAGATGACACGTGGTGATAATATAAAGAGATTATATAAATGGATTATGACTAGATAAGTAAATGGTTAGAAGATAATAGATAGAAGATAGATAGATAGATAGATAGATAGATAGATAGATAGATAGATAGACAATAAGTTATAGCGATTTGAATAATAATGGCCCTCAGGCTCATATATTTGAATGCTTAGCCATCAGGGAGTGGCACTAGTTGAAAAGCATTGGGAAGTGTGGCATTTTTGGAGTAGGTGTGACTTTTGTACCAGGAAGTGTGTCACTGGAGGTGGGCTTTGAGGTTACAAAACCCAAGAATGGTCAAGTATTTCTTTCTTCCTACTACCTGCAGACCCTTATATAGAACTTTCAGCTACTTCCCTATAGTCTTATCTGCCTGTGTGCCACCATGTTCCCTGCCATGATGACAATAGCCTAAATCTCTGAAAATGTAAGCAAGCTCCAATTAGATGTTTCCACTTATAAGAGCTCCCTAGGCCACAGTATCTCTTCATAGCAACAGAACACTGACTAAAATATAGATAATTAAGAAAAATAAATGTCTATGAATATATCTAAATATCGTGTTACTTAATTGATTCTATTTATCAGATTATACTTAATTATTTTGTGGAGTTTTTCCACACTATTTTATGTTTTGTCACTGCTATTCTTAAGCTGAACATTATTTAGTGGGGGTTAAACAAGAATTATCACAAAGAATAAAGGAGAGATCATATCAGAGGACATTAAATTCTTCATAGTGTAGTAATATATAAGTAACAAAAACTCCTCAGTATTACACTCTGACAGAGTACAAGGTACAGCTATGGGGATAACAGGTGAGAGGCCTGGAAAGCAGTGTAAGTCCAAATCACTAAAAAGCCTTTTTTAGTGGAAGACTCACATAGGTTCTTTATTCCAGCAAGGGACATGAACTGTTGTGTGCTTGCAGTGTTCGAAAGTCAATGCAAAGATGAAAGAGCTGAAGGCAGGGATCCAAATGGAGCCCATTGCAGAGACTGAAAGGCAGACATAAGAGATTGAGAACAGAAAGGAAGGATGGAATGATGTTTAAGTGAGGTTCTGAACAGCGTGTGACTCACCGAAAACAAACCAGGAGCTAACAAAGGAAAGACATGACTTCAGATTTCTAGTCTGAGAAAGACATGCTTAATTGGATCTATAATTTCATTAATATAAAGTTAGCAGATAATAAGCAGGCAGTAGTTAGAGGATTTTACGGGGAAGAATAAATGATAGTCAAGCTTTGGACTGCAAAAGCAATATCTAGGAAAATATGGAAAATAACAGATAAAGGATAAAGTGATAGCACAGAGTTAATAGCACTGGGGGTTTCCAGAGGAATCATATTGAATATGGAGATACCTGTAGGCTTAGATTTTTTAAAACTCACTTTAATAAGTGTTCTCAAAAACTTCAACCCCTCTTCTAGCCCACCATCCGAAGGTAGAGGAGAAAAGATGCTAAACAGGACAAGGGAATGTGGACAACCTGTTTTAGAAGTAGTTCTTTGGGGCAATTTTAATCTCTATTGTCAGGATACTAGCACACCAGTTCAGTAGTGTCAGGATACCAAACACTCATGAGCAGCGGTGAGGCAATCCAACAGAAACAGCAAGGCCTCCATTGAATTGGCACATCCAGGACCAGTAGATTGCCAGGAGTTCTCAGTGAACATGTAAAAAAAAAAAGCATTGCACAGATAGCTATGCAAGTGCCCAGTCACTGTCCATTTAGTCCTATTTATACTCTTTCCAAACATCATATGTCCTCCCATGTGTCTTGCTTCAGCAAAAAGCTATGTGTGTCTGTACCACATGACACAACCAGAAACTTCTATTTCTGACACTACATGGTGGCTCATAACTATAACTCAAATTCCAGGAAATCTGACTCCAGCTTCTGGTCTGTCCTCTGCAAGTACCAGACTTTCATGAGACACACATATACATATACAGGCCAAACACATATACACATTGTAAAAAATAGCAAAAAGTAAAAAAAAAAATGAAAGAAAGAAAATATCAAATAAGGCAACTTGGCACGTGAATGTGATCATCCAGAAGGAGATGTGCATTGATAGTGGTAATTTTCAGTTCTTCACACTAAATATTTATTTGTTATTTTAGGAAGTATTTGAGGACCGGACATGCAATGTCAGTTGATAACTCACATGTGTTTTGTCATCAAAATGTTTACATCAATTTCATGAGGAAGCCATTGTAGCCACAGTAAAGTGGTCATAGTATACAAAAAGATAGAGTGCTGAGTTCACTCCTTTTACTATTTCTAAATCTAGGTTTAGTTGTATACAGAGAAATTATTTTTGGGAAAGTAAAATAAAAGAATTTGAGATCAAATATAAGATTTCATGATAAAGAAAGGCTTAAAAGTGTTAGAAGGTTTAGGATAGAATAAAAACTGAAGGCATCTTTGGATTTCAAAGTAGGTGATTATTCACACAATTTTAGTAATTTGTGATAGTAGAGGCAATTGAAAAAATAGCATTTTGAAAACAAAAAAAAAATTGTTTATGGAGACTCCAGAGTAAATCCTTTTTGTTTTTTGTTGGCATAAGATGTTGTGAGTATCATTGTGTTATTTTCATTCAATTGAGTTGTTGGCCAAGGGATTTCCATGAAAATCCCCCCAAAATCCAGACTAAGACAAAAGGCTGCTCACACAAACCGACAGGAGTTAGGGGTAGCATTACTGAAGACAACGCCTACACAACTCATTGAACATGGAGAAGTCTAGCTTGTACCTACCTTCATCCACACTTTTGGTGCTAGAAGGTATTCTGTAAAACTATGGTAAAAGAAATGTGTATACCAACTTAACCACAAAACTTTTCACCTACAATCTGTCATTCCTGCTAAATATGCTGGGACAATGAAAATGTATGGTAGTAGCCAACCAATATCTGATTTTATCTAACACTCATTCCATGAGAAGACACCCGCATCTAACTCTGCTCTGATAACCAGGAACCAGTGACTAGATGGCCCAGAGATCTAGGGTAAGCCAAACATTCTGGTCGAAAAAAAATCAATGATTCCTAATAACATTCAGCTATACTCAAAGATCAGTACCTTATTCACTAATCATCAGAGAGGCTTCCTCCAGCAGCAGATGGGAACAGATACAGAGACTCATTATGTGGAAAGAGTGAGTCTAAGCTAGAGGTCTCCATCAAACCCCTTCTCATGGAAAATGAGAGAGAAAGATTGTAAGATCCAGAGGTGATAGAGGACACCAGGAGAGAAAGACCCTGGGAATCAAGTAACCAAGGCATATAGAGACTGAAGCAATAATCACAGGCCTGCATGGGTCCACATCAGGTATTTTGAGCATATATTATAGTTATTAGATTATTTTTATGGAACCTTTGACTGTGAGAATGAACAAGTGAATCTCTGACTCATGATTGCTTTGGAAACTTTTATACTGTTTGTTTGCAATGTCTAACTTTGGTATGATAGCATTTCTCTTTCTTTCCTTCTTTCTTTCTTTCTTTCTTTCTTTTTCTTTTTTCTTCTCCTCCTCTTCCTCCTTCTTCTCCTATTTTATTTTTATGTTTGACTATTATCTCTTAGAAGCCTATTATTTTTCTAACATGAAAGAGAAAGGTGGATATGGAGGGGAGGAGAGATGAAAGAAACCGGAAGAATTAAAAGGGGGTAAACTACAATCAGGATATATTGTGTGAGCAAATAATCTATTTTCAAAAAAAGAAAAAAACCTAAATACTACATTAATTATACTTCAGATTTTGATAATATTACTCAATATACATAGCAAAGGTCTATAGGAAATTGTATTTGGAGTCATTAAATTAAGTTTATAACAGATATTTAAGTAAGTTTGAAAGTTAAACACGATGATTTTTATTCCTGGCTGGTAAAATGAAATTGTCTTACCTCTACTCTCAAACATGGACCTTCATAATATGCTTCCATTTAGTACTAATTTATATAGACACAAGATTTACTGTAATTAAATGTTCAGTAAAATGGTGCATAAAATAGAAATATAGTATTTGGAAAGGATACATTATTTACATTTTTCTATGATATACAGTTTAAATTGTAATTGGATTGTGAAATATGAATGAATTGTTTAAAGAAGGCTATTCATGAAATGATCTTTAGAAACCTAAGAATATAATTACATCTTTACAATTTGTAAGGAAAGATAATTTGCTTTAGTGTTTTGAATTGGGTGATTTAAAATACTTATGTAAATAGCTACCTTTCGGGAATAAGATTAGGAACACCCTGCCAAATTGTGCATTTCAGCAGACTCTAAATCATTCAACAATTACTCTAAAAAGAGTTTGGTAGTCCACTAGAAAACATCATGAGTGTGCTCTTTATGAACCTTTAAAATGTCTAACCATTGTAAAGCTTAGATAGTACGGGACACAGAAAGACAAACACTAAGAATCTGGTGCCAAGGAACCACTAAAAAAGATCAACAGAGATTCTGAACTTATTTCTCTCATTTCACAAAATATTTTTTTTTGGAATCATGATATTAAAATGTATATATATTTCTAACAAAATTTAGAGTCTAACAAGTCTTTCTAAGAGCATTTAGAGTCTAACATCCATGGCAAGATTTTATGATAGCATACTACTTTTACATTTATCAGTAAAAAATAATTGAGTGAATGACCGATGTTCATCTTTGACTCACATATATTAGAAAAATTCCAGAGTATACTACTCGAGAAAAATTGAATCCAAATACATAATATCCCTAATAATTCAATGACTCATTTGCATTTCTTGTTAATTATAGCCACACGTAAACATTGTTCACTAAAAAAATAATTATGTACAAGATAAATTATATCTAGGAGAGGTTAGCACTTTCATCTATAATAAGACTCATTTTTAAGATAATTTATTAGTGTTAAATACTTATACAGCTTTCCTGAGAAATTCCTGAAAGCTTGTTTGAGAAGTTTTAAAATATTCAAAATGTAATATTATCTATAAAGACTAAAATTAATTCAATGCATTTAAATATTCAACATTATGATCAACAATGATATTTATTTTTAGATACTATTGTGTCTTTGCAGACTGAATGGGATTAAATTCTTACTGCATATAAAGCCACATGGCTTTATAAATGTTTGTTCTCAAAATGAAATCTTTTATATAGACCCAAAAGTATTTTTTAAGAAATTAATTTAATTAATCTATCATAAGAAGTGGAGAATATAGTAGGATAATTGGAGTAATGATCCTTAAAAATGAAAAAGTTTGCTTGAATATTTAAGTTTAACTTAACTATACTTATACCATGAAAATATATTGCTGGAATGTAAATTTGCTACTTTCCTGAGCTTTTTTTTCTTAGCTGATTTTCCTAAGAGAAAGAATGAAAGATAAGAAAATCAATAATCAGTTGATAAATATTTGACTGACAGTGATACAAACAAGTAACATTATTAATCAGATACTTTCACATAAAGCAAAGTAACAGGACAGTAATATTCCAATAAGAAAAATTATGTAGCAGGACTTACTAAGGTCTTGCTAAAATAACTTCTCATAATCTTTAGGATAGGATCTGAAAAATGTCCACATTTTCAGTTTTGAGTCAGGGAGTTTTGGCAATCAAAAATGAAAAAGTACATAACAAGCAGCTGGTATACAGAAGACATAGATAGTGCACATGGTCATATCCCCGGACATACACACATCCAGCAAAAATCAACAGGAAAAATCCCGTCATGGCAGCCAGCTGAGTTTCTGGACTGAGAAAGACTCATATGTAGAGAATACTTTGTTTTGCTTTCTCTGTGTAACAATAATCACACCAGCTCATTTATTATTATCTTTATAGAATGGTGTTCTTTAACTTTGAAATTTATGAAATTAACAATTTTCTGAGTATTATGGAAAACAAACTAAGAGTGATTATAAACACTGATACATTTTAACTAAGGAAGGCCTTAACACATACATACGTACACACCAACATATACACACACACACATGTACATACACATACGCATACATACATGGGAAGAGAGAGAGAGAAAGGATACTATACTCAAATTCTTATCAAAATATTCTCTGTAATAAATCATAAATTCACAGATTAGGCTCACATTGGAGTAAAACTTTACTTCAATACCAGAAAAAAAAAAACCTAGAAGTTTCACAATGCAAAAACAAAGCACAGTATATGCTTGCATGTAAGTCAGTAGGTCAAACAAAACAAAGTAAAAATTCTCCTTTAAATCTGAAAAGAAAAATACACCAAAGTCTGCAGGGTACAGCAAAATAAAATTGAAAAGAGCACATGTAGTAAGAAAATTTTTACGGCAAACAAGAAAAAAAGTCTCTAATTTTTAACCTCAAAAACTAGAAAGTAAGAGCAAAAAGCTAAGCTCACTGTCAATAGAGGTAAAGAAAAATTGTTGGGCAACAAATACTTGAAAGAGAGAAAACACAGGAAAATTCATCAAAACTAGAAGAAAGCTCTTTGGAAACTCAATGAAAATTAATAATTTAATAGTTTTCACTATATAGGTTTTTATTAAATTTTTTTATTATATTGATCCCTGGGTAACTCACATAGGGATCTATATCACTGTGAATGGGATTTTCCCTGAATTCTTTCGCATCTAATTAGTTGTTGGTGTGCAAGACAGCTATTGATTTTTTAAGTATTGATTTTGTACCTTTCCACTTTGCTGGAAGTGTCTTCTGATGGAGTCAAATAGAGCACTGTGGAGAAGTTGAGAGTTAGAGAATGTGATTGAATCATGAATACTTTGACCTCACCAATGGATTAATCCATTTATGGATTTATTATTTGATGACACTGTAGTAAAGTACTAGTAGGTGCTTTAGAAACAGGACCTGGTAAAGAGCATAGGTCATTGAAGCATCCTTTCCTGGACACACACACACTTCCCAGCCTTTATCAAATGAGCAATCTCTCCTATCATCACTTGCTCTTGCTGTCACAATAGTTCCACAAAGACAGGTGAGTTTAAGCAGAGACTGTGAGCTGAAATTTATCTTCCCTGTGCTTTTAATTTTCTTTGGTATTTTATCTCGGTAATGGAAAGCTGACTAACACAAAGACAACAGGTTTTAAAAGATGAATGTAACTCATAGCTGCATAAGATTGGTACCAATAACATCTTTTAAAGGATTTTTCTTATTTTAATAGTATTCTTGTATGTATGGGGGCATGCATATGTGAATATAGGTATCTGTTTAAGCTTCAACAGGAACTTAGATTTCCTGGAACTGTAATGAGTTTACAGGCAGTTGTGAGTAGCCTGGAGGGTGCTGAGAATGTGACCTAGCTTGTCTTAAAGCAACGTATGTGCTCTTGACCGCTAAGCTATTTCTCCAGTCCTATTAATATCTTAAATTAGGTCCATAATTAAGTAATTTGTAAAAACCATAAAAACCCCAGAGAAAGTTCTGGTATGCTTTTGATGATTCTGTTAATTTGAATATGCAAGTAGCCTGCATTTCTGCTGTTCTCTGTATCTATAACCCTAGAAAGACAGGTTATTTCCTGCAAGACCTTTGTCATGGAGGCCTTTTTCTTCGCTCCAACACTTCTAAAAGGCATGACTGTTTCTAGTGTCTCTAAGGGCTTTCATTTCTTCTGAAATGCTGCATGAGATTTCTAGTCACATCTTGAGTTTATGTGGCCCGAATCTTATAGTTTTGGCAGCTGCGCTGTCTTTGCTACGCCAGCACTCCTAGGTCTGCTGTCACTGCAGTAGGAAGGATAATTCAGTGAGAACACTTGGAGCCCGTGATGAAAAGAAATGCTTCAATGTACCACTGTATGCAACTTCCTGTGCCCATCATTAAATACAGCTTTGGCAAGGAAGCTGATGTCGTTGTTTCTTAATCACTTTATCAGCAACACCATGTTGCAGATCTTGTTTGTCTTCATAAATTTACCCAATCACATAATCACACAGGTTAAACTAAGGCATTTCTGCAGGTTATATAATCTCCAGATCTCAGAGACCTAAAATAACAAGTGTCTGTTTCTTAGTGTATGTACCATTTATCCATAATGACTTGGTCTTCACCATTTTTAACAGTGTCAGTGGACAGTATCACAACTCAAGTTGTGTAACTTACATAGTACAGGACCATATGATAGTTTTCTTACATTTTATTGGACAAAACAAGGCACAAGGTTATAGCTAACTTTTAAGAAAATGCTGATGTGCAATCCTATATTGTGTCCTGAAAGAGGTGAATAGGAAATAATGATAAGCATCACTGATGTCCTGCGTAATTTTCAATTGCTTATATAAGAGATAAAAACCATGTCATAATTTTAAAACACTGTGTCTATTGGCTTCGGTAGTATGTAGCAGAAAGGAACAACCATGCAAGTTTATGTTCGGTCTCTGGAAAATAAGACCTTAAGAGATTTTATGAAGCTAAAACTAAAGGCTAATTGTCAAGGAATCCAGGGGACATTAAATGCTCAAGAAAGCAGGCCACCAAAATTTTAATTAAAAAGAGGTCAGCCATAGAAGACAGCCCTCTGATACCACAGGCACTGAGAGCTATGATCCTTGATGAGGATCTTCAGTGAAGGGCTATAACTATCAGAAACACAAGGAAGGTTGGAATTATTGGGTGACATTGGAGACTTAAAAGTGCTTTCTGTATCATAGATTTCTCAAATAGAAAGAAAGAACAGCAGGCTGGTTATTCAGAAGCATTTAACTCTCTGAACAGTAATCATGTATTTGTTTGTTCTCATAGATAGAACAAAACTGAAAAAAAAAAAGATATTCCTAAATCACTGCCCTACATTCTAGAACTATTAAGATTCCTTTAGACTTAATACCTCGCTCACATATTCTTCACTAGTATAACTCTATGTAACCTAAACAATTCATTCTCTCTCTCTCTCTCTCTCTCTCTCTCTCTCTCTCTCTCTCTCTCT
>NW_021604782.1:2174754-2217519 GCF_004785775.1 Grammomys surdaster
TCTCTCTCTGTCTCTCTCTGTCTCTCTCTGTCTCTCTCTGCCTTGGCAGTCCTGGAACTCACTCTGCAGACCAGGCTGGCATAGAACTGTCTGTGTCTCCAAGTGCTGGGATTAAAGGAATGCAGCATCGCTGCCTGACTCTAAACCTTGTCCTTGATCAACTCGTCTCATAACTATTTTTATTAAGTGTTAATGCAGTCTACCATACTAAACTTTCTAGGCAAAGAATTCTCTGCAAAAATAAATGTACATTTGTCTAGTTGTCTCTGCATGTTTTTTTCTAAATGTTAAATTTTCTGAGCTGTTTTTGAGATAATCCATGCAAACTTTCTCTCTTATCCTATAGTCCTCTATAAAATCTCCTCCATTTAAAATTTTATTAATAGAAAATTTTACAATGGTAAATTGTATAAATGCTAGTACCTTCATAATTATCACTGCAACTGACATAGAAGGGATAATTGTATCACATTTACTTCTACAGCCTTCCATGTACTTATAAAACAGATGGCTGGGAGAAACTAAAGGAATGCATGAATAAGTGAAGAAAACAGGACCCTAATGGATTTAATGAAAAACCAAGGAATTAAATATTGATACTTGAAAAATCATTGAGAAAAAAATAAAAATTGAAACATCACAGTATTTCTAGAAAGAATGGGGGAAAAAGTTAATTTACAAAAACCTCTATAATAACAACACTAAATGAAATTAACAAAAAAATGGTGTGGATGTTAGAAAATAATTCAAAAAACCAATATATAAACATGAAGCACAATATCCAATTTTAATGCTATGTAGCTGAAATTAAGAGACTATATACAATGAAATAACCATTTTAGCTTCATAAAAAGTCATAGTGTGTATGGAATAAATGGAAAGCTGCTCAAAAAACACATTTAGGAGATCTACTAGGGATCACTGTGTGTTGTTTCTTTAAAGCCAACAAGTCCAGGCAAGAGGAGAGAGTGGTCTGGTCTAGCCGTATCTCTCAGGGGCCAAGCAGGACGGTGACTGCCGATGGCCAAAAGAAACACACTGGGCTGGGAGTCTTGTTGAAGCAGGAACTCAACTTTAATGTAACAACCTCTTGTTTATATAAACTTGGAGCATAGGGAGGAGTAGTTTTGGTGGGGTGAGATGATGTAGAAGGTGGGAAGGGTGACGGAGGGTATGGGGCCAATTGCAAAGTTCTACATCAGCAACAGCTGAGCAGAGGCAGTGTCAAATAGGTCTGGTTGAGTCACTCTGGTATGGAAGTGACTAAGACAGTCATCAAACTCGAGCCAAGCTTAGATTCTCTCACAAGGCCACAGAAACCGAAGCCAGGCTCGAGTTTGTCTACAAGGCCCAAACCAGGACCAAAATGGGGCCCAACAAGGGTGCTACTCTCCCTACATCTATCAGGATATTTATGGTGAAGGATGAAGAACGTATAATAGCCTCAGATATTAAATAAACATTGTCTCTAATTCAACTAAAGGAAAGATCAGAGATAAAAATGACTTGAAAGGTCACAGGTTGAATTGTGTATTTGTCTTTTTCCCCCACATATTTATATTTTAAAAGTACCATATATTAATAACTGGCATTTATGTTTAGTAAGTACAGATGAGAATCTTCAGCTGAATAAATTATTCAAATAACAGATTATGTTCTAATTATAGGAAATTACATGATAATCTTACAATGATATCCATGGAATAAAAAGAAAATACATAGAAATCACATAAGTCTCTCTTCTAAAGCTTTCTCATCATCTAGTTATATGTGCATATCTCCAATTTCAAATTGATTTTAAAATATTTTATTAACAAGTTTAGTAATTACCCAGTAAATATAATTTTTACAATATTATTAGTAAATTGGAATTATTCTTTTCATAACATAACTGATTTTTATGAATAATTATGTATATTTCTATATGCTACTATAGTTATGATTTGTCAAAAGTGTCTAATTACATTTGCATTCTTATTTCTAAGCTAAACACCTTTATCTTCAAACACACTTATTTTCACTGGTTTGAATTTATTACAGTGATAAAGATTGAATTTTTAAAATTGGATTTATGTAGACCATACTAGATATAATTTTTATATTCTAAGTTCCTTTGCGAATGGTAAAATAATCAAATGGGAATTATTGAAGGAATGCCTTCTTTGTAGATAGTATAAAACAATGGTACAAAGATGATAAGTAAGATGTTAACTAAAAGTTGCCAGTCTGAAAAGGCATGGTTTATATTGCTCTTGTCAATATTTATATAACATTTACATTTTGCTACACACATGAGATGCTTATACATTTGAGCTGACTATGGTTTTATATTGAGGCGCTTAAGGATAAGTTGCTGTTGGCTGTATTTAATAGGTTAGTGAGAAAATGTGGTTGTATCTCCAGATTCATAATATCACAGTGAGCCAGATTTAGCATTTTATTATAGCAAGAATGGAGTGAGGAGTCACATATCTGAGACCCTTTTGAAACAAGACAGAAAAGCCCAGAAGTGAAATGATGATGGTAAGAGACAATTTATTTTCCTCTCCCAGCCTGCATTTAAAATAAAGGTACATTTAACTTAGAAAAGAATAGATGGACTGTATTTATAATAGCCAAAGATAAAGGTTGTATTATTCATTTCTCCTATTAATTTACTTCTATTGCTCCTCCTGCCACAAAGTTCACTATTAAATGTAGGCGAATTAAGTGAAAGAAAATTTTACAGCCTATATGTAGAGTATGATTTTTGACAAGCTGTTTATTTCAAGTCAACTTTGAAGTACTATCTAGATTGGGCTAATCCAATAAACAACCTCAGGAGAAAATATTTTGTTAAATGTTATATATGTATAATTTCTGCTAGAATTCACTGTTGAACATTGTGACTTCCACACTCTCTTTAGAATGTAAGTATTGTGTGAATCCATTCAATAAACAGAAAGAAGTGGCCAACATAGCACAGCTATAATCATTGTGATTGTTAAAGATCAACTGAGAATGGGTAAAAATGAATAGACAAAAGTATTTTGCCTTGAATTTTGTGGAATGTTTTTCTTTTGACAATTAGGTTTGATATATTTCAAATAAACAAGGAATACAGTGGGATGAATTGCACTTTCAAAAGATTTCTTGTCTCTTGTACTGGACTGGAAAATCTCAAACCTTTTTTGATGATTTCTATGTTTTCATTACTTAGGAAAGCATCATAAGCAATAATTGAGACTCTTCCATATTATGTAGGTTATAGAAGAAACAATACATCCTGTACATATGTGATCATTACCATGAATCCATGTTTGTTCCAATTTTCTCAATTTGCAGGAAATTCTCTGAGAATGAAACATTTGTTAATATATAATAATTGCATTGCCATAGACTCTTTTGCTATTGATTGCCTTAAATGTATCCCTATCCCTCAACTCATTTAACTTATTTGCATCTGACTTAGGTGTTAGGATTCTACTTCTTTCACAATTACCTCTATAACTTACAATTTGAAAACCAAGATTTCCAACTGTGATTCTTCCCAAGTCACCAAAATAAGCTGTGAATCAAACACAGCAGTTGTCTTATGTCTTGGTGTAAATAAAAATAAAAGGATTGGTTGTTGGAATGATCATCTGTTTTTTCTTGCCATCATGACAGCTTGGAACATCAGTCTTAGAGCAACATTGCCTGTGTGATAATGAAGCAATCCTGAGTGTATCTCCTGCTTTCCTATGCACACATTTTATCCATCATGCTCACAGGAGTGAGTAAAGATGGCTGCATACCACCATATTTCAACTTAACATTCCACATAAAACACAGATATCAAAATCTACCTTATCAATTCTTAGTAGAATGATCAAGTAGAAGTAAGTTGGTGGGGGCCATCTCTGGAAGTAGCTGGAGACCTGAGGTGGGAGAGTTTCCAGGGAGCCTAAGGGGGCATGGCTCTAGCTGAGTCTCCTTTTTTTTAAATAATTTATTTATTTTTTCTCAAATCATAATTCATTCACACAGGGGTTATAAACACAGAAAGGCAGGATGTGGGGAAAAGGGTGACACTGGAGTGTGGGTGTTCAGGGGGAATACAGATATCTTTCAGAACAGGGTATCGGCTGGGTGGAGGTTCAGGAACAGGTCACTGTGACTCTGCCTATGACTCAATTGTCCTTATCTAGGTTGGTATTGTCTGCCAAAGCTACCTATTTACAAGGTCTATGACTACTCGGGCTGGTAAATTTCCACAAAAGCTACCTGTTTACAATAGCTTATAGACATCTGTTTCAGTGTTTTTCCAGCGACCCAAGACTTGGTGTTAGTATACATGTATGACAGGCCTATTGCTGATTTTAGGCCTATGGCTGACTTTAGGCCTTCAGTGTGTAATCAGGGCTGTCCCTGACATCTCCTCCCTTCTCTAAGTATAGAAGGGCTGTGGCAATTCTAATCTTGAGAAGGCAGGGATAGAAGCCTGACCTCCAATACTTGAAGGGGACTTTGTAATGGCTCCGGTCCCCCTGTCATTGTCCAGTGAAGCATGAGGGCCATACCCATCCTGATGTCTTTTTCCTGGAGAAGGGATACTTTTGACATCAGCCTCTATGCAGTCAGGCTTGTCCCTCAGGGAACCCAGAGAGATATTTTTAACTTTTATTTATATTCCCTTGCAGTGCTTAGCCTCGCAGCCTAAGCAAGAATTCAAATCACCAGTCAGTGGGGGTTCTGGGTGGCCCCTCTCTGCTTGGTCTAGGGGCAAAAGTCCCCTCTTTTAGGTTGGGTGGAGATGGGTTTTGGGAACACCCTGTGTAAAGTAACAACCTCATCTTGAGTCTCATGGTCCTCCATAGCTAACTTATGATAATATACCTGAATAGGTTTTGCTACCAAATTCTTTATTTGTTGTTTCACAGAGTTAGCCTATTTGAGGCCCGGGGACCAGCAGAAATAAGCAAAAAGAACCCAAATAATGGTCGCAAGATGGGAGGAAGTAGGGTTGACAACCTTGGAGAGGCTGAAAACCAATTCTTGTACCAGCATTCATCTGTCTCTCTCTCTCTCTCTGATTTTTCTCAGAGCCTTCACTGACCTATTTCATGCTTTCTTTAACCCTCCCTGTTTTGTCTATGTAAAGGCAGCATTCTTCTTTAAGGGTTGTACACAGTCAAGAACTGTACAAAGCCTTTTCTATTGTAATAGAGTAAATCAAGTCCAATAAGGATCTTTGCGATTTTTGGAGGTCTCTTCAGACAGTGAAACGAGAAATTTCTTCAGATTAGTGACATCAATCTCTAGCTGTTTGATGTTCTTGTCAGTGGCCCTTCAAAGGTCTGAGAAGTATAAGTTTGAAGGCCAGCATCTGGATTAGAACTTCTAATGACAGACATCACAGGTGATTCATTTTTACCTGGAAAGGAAAAAGAAGGGAATTCTCAGGGAGATTTCTCTTCCCTGGATGTAAATTGTTATTCATCTTATTTGTGGTTGGGCCTGGCTTTGTGGGGGTATCTATTTATTTTATTAATCTTTTTGGTAGCCGGTTAGCTGTGCCTTCTATGGTATCAAACAGGCATATCAATCCTCAGCCCCGTAAGGGAACTGGGTCTGGGCTATTCCCTTTAAGGGTAAGAGGGTTCTTCCCCATATATGTGGCATAGTTTTTGTTGGTCTCAGTGGTGCCAGAGGTAGTCAGCAGCAGATTTGCCATGTAGCTGAGTCTCCTACCAGCAGGAAAAGTGGAGACTAAAGTGCCCACCTCCTGATGCCAGGCATGAGTTCCGGTGGAGGGAGGAGGACATCAATCTACCCACAAAATCTTCAACCAAAAATTTGTCCTGCCTGCAAGATGCTCAGGGATAAAGAGAGAACAGAGATTGAGAGAACAGCCAAACAATTACTAGCCCGACTTGAGACACAGCCCATATAAACGAGTCAACCCTTGACACTATTAATGATACTCTGCTATGCTTGTGACAGGAACCTAGCATAACTGTTTTCTGAGAGGCTTCATCCAGCAGTGGATGGAAACAGAATTCAGAGACCCACAGCCAAACATCAGATGGTGGTCCAGAAGTATTGAGTGGGATATAAAATTGAGTGAACCACAGGGGTCAAGGACACCACAAAAAAGACCTATAGAGTCAAGAAACCTGGGCCCATAGGGGCTCACAGAGACTGAACCACCAACTAAAGAGTAGCATTTGTGGAAGATGTTTAGCATGGTGTTCATTTGGATTCTCTAACAATCAAAGCTAGGGCTTTGTCTGACTCTGTTGCCTGCCATTGGATTCCCTTCCTCTAACTGGACAGGCTGGTTAGGTCTCAGAAGGACAGGTTGCTCATAGTTCTACTGCAACTATTTGCCCCAGGGTGGAGTGGTACCCAAGGCAGGGGGGTACATCCCATTCTCTGAGTAGAAGAGGGAGTGGGGCATGGACTTGTTGAGATGAGACTAGGAGAAGGGGAGAAGAGGAGGGATGGGGGCAGCAGCGATAGTGATGTAAAGTGTGTAAATAAATTAATTTTAAAAAACAACAAAATCTCATTAAGTATGAAAATGACTTAAGAATAAAAAATAAATAAATAAATCTCAAAATACAGAATATGGTGAATGCAAGAGCCTCTGGGTAGTGGTGCTAAGACTACCAAATGCAGATTACAGTAGGATTAATTGCATCTTGGACTGACAGTGAGTCTTCTAGGAATCACTGCTAAAACATCTCAAATATCTACTGAAGTAGTAAGTTCCAGATCACTAATGAGGTTCAGTTGTCTAACTTACATGTAACTTATTGAAAGCCCCAAGGCCTTGTTGGATGGCTTTCACTGGGAGACTCTCAGAAATACTTCATCCCAAGGTTAAATTGAGGTGAATTTCCCAGAAGACTTCATGCAATAAATCCTGCACTTTCACATTGTTAGCTGAGAAAACAATAGCAGGAATGAAGAATGACTTTTATAGCATGTTATAGAATATATATCATATATTCAGTGATGTTAATCCTCATGTCCATCCTGCATAAAACCAATTACTCTAACTCTCAAGTGACATTAGAAAAATAGAA
Source organism: Grammomys surdaster (assembly GCF_004785775.1). Taxonomy (NCBI): domain Eukaryota; kingdom Metazoa; phylum Chordata; class Mammalia; order Rodentia; family Muridae; genus Grammomys; species Grammomys surdaster. The sequence goes on from NW_021604782.1 coordinate 2,181,807, forward strand.
TTCAACAACATTGAATGGCCCAGTCTGATCCATTTAATGTGGGGTGAAGCTGGAGTCTCATCTAAAACTTCAATTTCTAAACCCCATGTCTGTTCTACTACATAATTTAGGCTGAGGACAAATAGATGAGAAATTTCTCTAGGGTTTCCTTTCAAAAGGAAAAATTCTCAAGAGATACTTAAAATTATGAAATTAAATGAAAGATGTCTTTGTCTTCATAAGGAATATGTGGCAACACCTGCCTTTGCATTTTCTTTAAAGCAAGCCCTTGGGAAAATGTCCTCACCTGTTTAGCCCTATATAATATACAGTAGCATCAGGATCCAGGCAGATTCCATTTGTGAAACTGTAAGAATATGAGTCTCATTCCTTGAGACCCTCAGGGATGTCAGGAGAGAGAGAACTGCTGATCTGTTTGTTTTGCCTTGCTCATGTTCAACCTCTGAATTACAAATGCGGGGCCATGCTCAATGTGCTGCTTCAAAGCTTCCTGCAGATCAGAGTTTAAAACTCTTTATGACCCTCATTCTTAGCATCACCCAATGCAGTCCCTCAATTCTGTCAGTGGGACAAGATGCGAGAAAACAGCATTCTTTCCAGAACATTCAGAAACACAACTCTCCATTCTGTAAATGTAGAGCTAAATTACTATTCTTTTCTGTCATTTGTTCATCCCATTTGTCAACTTTGAAATAGAAATAGCTTCCATATTTTTTATTTCTCCATTAGAAATCTATAGTAAAAGTTCTTGTATTTGTTTTGAACAAACCTTGTCTATAGTTTAATGATTTTTGGCTCTGAATTTAATGGAGTCTCATGTTTGTAAACAACTGAAAGAGTAATAGAGCTACCCATATTTTTTTATCAGCTGTGCACATAGGACTACAATAAATGTGTATGTGAAGCTCCTTAAGATGGAGGCAGAAGTTTCAGAAGAGTGAGTCCCTGAATGCCTGTGACTCATTGTGAATAAACTGGCCGAGTAATGCATTGCAAGTTGGTAAGGAAGGCAAATAGAATCTAAATCTTTCTGGATCTACCATGGCCTTCAGGATGGATACACTTTCCCTTACCCATATTTACTGTGCTTCCCTTTCTCTAATTCAAGGAAGCATAGCTTTAGGTAGAGCAGCACTCCACTGTATTGGTCACATGTACAACCCCAGGTGTGGAGCTAGTGACTTGTCTTGGCTGGCCACATAACAAGCACAATGCTGGAATGGAGTTGAAAAACGTTTTTAAAATATTTTCAAAGAAAATTTATGCTGTTTGCACAAGGAAGAAAGAAAGAAAAACTAATGGCACACAGACTTTATTTGAAACCATGAGAAGAAATAAGCTCCCTAGTAGGATAATAGCCATAGATCCACAATGACTGAAAGTCCAGGATTGGGCCTTTTGACTCTCAGATATTATACATTTAAGTGGATCCAAAGGAAAAAAAAGTATGAAAAATAATTCTTTTAATAATGATACCAGAGTTTTAGCTTTCACACTGTGAACAGAGTCAATATTTACTGGGCAGAGAGTGAAGACAGGTTTGAGATGAGAGTAATTTAAAGTTCTGTTTTCCTCCTGATAACTTCTAGGTTTCTATTTGGAATTCAAATAGAGATGTCAAGTGTGTACTTGCATATCAGCTCACAACATGGTTGACTCTAATATCACTTCAACCCAAGAACCAGTAAAAAACCCACAGTCCCTTGGGACATATTAGAGCTTTAGACAAAGGCAAAAGGCAAATAACCATGCTAAGTGTGGAGGCAACATCAGCCTCTGAATCTCTTAGTACACAGCAGGACTGTTAGCATCATTTTTCAATGTCATATTGTATGAGTGAGTTACAGCAATAGCCTTTAAACATATTTGAATTCAGATAAGACATAACATAAAATAACAGTCCTATAGTAGAAAGGAAAGGAGATCTTATATTTTCATTCAGGATTTGATTTATATCATTGCTTTTGTTGCAATCTGTTAATAAATAGATAAAGAAATAAAGTCTTATTATTGTTCTCAGTATGAAAAATAAAATAGTTTAGGCATTCCATGTAAACATTTGAAATAAACCTATTGTCTAGCTTTCCTGTTTTGGTATTTGAGGGCTAGTTAATTGAAGTGTTTTAAGGTGAGTAGCTCATGAACATTATCATTTATGGCTTTGACTCAGCAAACTGAGGGAATAGTATTATTGTAAGTTTAAGGTCATCCAGAACTATATAATGAATTTCAAGTCAGCCTGAGCTACAAAGTGAGTTCCTGTTTCACATCCTCACTCCCAAAATAAGTGGTAGAGATATGCTATTCACTATTAAGAAAAACTACTCTATGACGTTCACATAATGATTTTTCACAGATATTTGATAGGTACATCCCCTTTATTGCTGACTGTTCCAAGGTCTCTCACTCTCTGTGTATTTGGCCATGGCTCTCTGTATTCTTTGCCATCTGAGGGAGGAGGGCACTTCTCTGCTGATGGTTGTGTAAAGTTGCAATCTTTGAGTATAGCAGAATGACATTAGGAGCCATTTTAATGCTACATTCCTTTTGAACAGTAGTAATTGTATTATCCTAAGTCTTTAAGCTATTTAATCTTTCCCTTCCTTCCTTCCTCCCTACCTCCCCAGGTATGGGTTCCATCTCATAGAGCCTTCCTTAAGTAAAATCAGATAATTGTTGGTTACTCCCATAAATTTTTGCCACTATTGCCCTAGGGTAGCTTGATGTTTACATTTCTTTTTTGGTATTGTGCAGAGTATCTTCCTGTACCAAAGATGTAATAGAGAAAAAGGCTCCATGTGAGCATCAACTAGAGTTCTCCATGTTTAATAGGTTATGTAGATAGTATCTTCAGTAATGGGCCCTTGCTGTAAGTGTGTGAAGAACATCCTATAGTGTTGACAATAGACTGAGTTGTTGTGAGGATTTTGGGTCAAAAACTCAATTAGATGTAACCCAATCAAGATTCTGGAAGCTTCATTTGGTAATGAAAGATGGCCAGTTGAGACTCTGTCTCCCCATTATTTCATAATTTTGTTTAGATTGTCTTACTATATTTATATATTTTAGGAAACTTCTACTGTACTAGATTTCTGTACTACCCCTCAAATGGCCCTTAATTTCAGCCGTGTTTTCCATATTCATTTCATTGTCCCCCAATATCCTTCTTCCATTCTTAATCCTCCTACTCCAAATTGCACCATCCATATTTTCAAGCCTCAGGGATCCCCAAAGAAGAGAAGGCAGAAAGAATGTAAGAGCCAGAGGGGATTGAGTACACCTAGACTCACATTAACATAGAGACTGAGGCAGCATGCACAGGGCATGCATGTATCTGCACCATGTCTTCTACATATGTAGTATACCTTTCAATTTAATGTTTAAATGGTAGTCTTGAATGTACAAACAAATGAGTCTCTGATTCTTGTGCCTTCTTGAACTCTTTTTTTTCTGTGTGTCTTGTCCAACTCCAATGTGATAGTTTTTAATGTTTCATCATATATTATATTAGTTTAGTTTAATTTGGTTTAGTTTGGTTTAGTTTAGTTTAATTTAGTTTAGTTTAATTTAGTTTAGTTTAGTTTAGTTTAGTTTAGTTTAGAAGCCTGTTTGTTTTATAAGAAACAGAAAGGGAAATGATTGGATGGAGCAGATGAGAGAAACTGGAAGAAGAAGGGAAAATATTATCAGGATATATTATGTGAGGAAAAAATCTAATTTTAATAAAATGAAAATGTAAAAAATAAGATGCTGGAATTTTTAAAAGAAAAAAAAAAGAGTTGCAGAAAAGATAGATGGCACTTGTACAAGGCCAGAACTTTCAGCTAAGAGAAGGAATCATTACAACACATTTAAACTCAAGAGGTATATAATGGCGGAGCACTGTCTGGAGCATATATAACAATATTTAATCAGAAACTGAAGTAGGATTAAAGTGTTTGACCTTATCCAATACTCTCTCCCTTATCAATGCAAAAAATGAAAATAATAGAAATTTTCTGTCCAGCCCAAAGGCCAAATTCATGAGGAGAGAGAATGTGATAGTGAGAAAGTAAAAAAAAGAAAGTAGTTTAGTGATTCATAAAATGCCTATTCAGTGATTTGGGGAAAGTTGTAACCCCTTCCAGCCTCAAGTGGCTGTAAGACAAAGCTATGAATAGCATAGCTGCTACATATTGAAAAGGAAAATTAATGTTTGTTATTTGTTTTATAAAGAGAGGAATAGAGGAAGGGAAGGAAAGGAAGATAGACAATCACTGTAGAATGATAGCGACTTTTTTTAAATTAAGGCCCCCCAAATTCTCTCAGAGTTTCATGTTCAGGACCCACATGGTTGAAGGAGGGAACAAGTTCCTGAAAGTTGTCCTCTGACTTCCACATGCACAATGCTACATATATGTGTTCATGCATTCACATACACACAAACTCACACACACAAGCACACACACTCACATCCACATTTATACATGCACACATACACAATTAAACAAATGTAATACAATGTCATTCCAAGAGTTTTAATAAAAATGATAACTAGTTTTAAAAAAATGATGTGTCTAGCAGCCCCTGTCTAGTCTAGGAACTGTCTAATATTTTTACATGCTCAAGAGAGTGGAGAAATTTTATTTTAAAGAGGCTTCATCTATCTCATGATAAGACATGAAGGTATTCAGAATCTTTTTCTACTCTAAGTATATTCTACTACCATAGCACCAGCAAGAAGAATCAAAACCACTTGGGGTGTTAAAGTGCAATGTATACCTTAGGAGCTGCCAACAATCTAGTAGGAACAAGAGAACAATCAAGTAAAAAGACAAAGGCAGTGAAGTGCTAAGAGCCTTTTAATTTTTATATGGGATTCTTGATTGTGCAGATACACAAAGGTTTTACTGTAGTGATCTGTTGTGCCTTAACTAGCAGCTGCTCTAGAAGTAGATGTCAGGAGAGCAAGTGTTGAAGCGAGACGAACAAGTTAAGGCACTATGAGGCTGATCCAGTTGAAATGGTAGTGTGTGGCACTGAGAATCACGTAACTGTGGATGCATACCAAGTGGAAAGGATTTGCCGATCTACTCAGTTTGTCATGTCAGAATCCGGGGTGGCTTCAAGTTTGGGCCTGAGGAATTTGTTTCTCCTTAAGACAGGCAAAGATTGGATGTTACAAGAACTGAAAAACAATTCCATAGACTCAGTCTATGGAGTGTTTGCCACATGAACTTCATTTAGATATCAGTTCTACCACCGTCATGTTCCTTGCTTTTCCAAACACTGAAATGCACTGGGATTCATGGTGCCTTCCTCAAATCTCTTTAGCAAAAGTTTTTATTTTTTCTATCATTCTCCTCTTCCAAATGTTCCCTTTCTTCTGTTCTTACCAAAGTTGTGGTTTTTTTTCACTAGGATGCCTCAAATACATTCTAAAATGAAAATATTAAACAGAAATAAAATGATATTTCCTACAATTTTGCCATTCCAAAAATGTTAAAGGCCCGTATCTCCTCAAAACTGAATGTATTTTATATAACACATTTTTTGAACATAACAGATAAAAGAGAAGGTTGAGATGAGATGCTTTTCCAAGGAGGTCATGCTCCTATGAATGGGAGCTTACAGATGTTTAGTGTAAAACAATACTTTTTCATAAGTGTGTGTTCTCATAAGCCAATTTTATCCAAGCATGGATGGTTACAGAAGCAATTTACTCTGATATTTATATCAAATGATATATGAAGGCTGTCCAAGAGAAATATGTCTCTGTTATATTGGATGGCACTCTTGATACATGTGCAGACTCCTGGAAAAGCTAGCACTAATTGACTCTCCAGGGACAGTGCCGAGCATCTCCTAATACAATACTCACTTTAATTAGAGCACAAATGTCACTATGAGATTCAATAAGGCAGTACTTGAAATCCATCTGAACTAAAGGGATTCTAAGCCTTATTATTGTTTCAAAGAAAGATAGGGTAATATGTAACCTTACTTTATATCTTTTCCCCAAATAAACAAATGTATACCTGTCATACACAGAGACAGGCATAAGCACACACATTCATTTTCCCTCTCCATCCCACCTCTCCCCTCTCTCTTTCTGTCTCTTTTTCTCTCTCTTTTCTCTCTTCCTCACCACAAAGATTAATTTTACACTGGGTTTAATGCTGAGGCTGACTCATCTTTATTCCATTACCTTGAGAAACATTCCTGATTCAATATTTTTGAAACTGAGAATTCATGACTGGTGTTCAATAGTGTACCAACTTTTCTAATGAGCTATCTCAATTCTATTGTAAAAAAATTATCTTAATATCATAAAAGATAAACATAAATTAGAAGATTACATCATTTTCTTTTCATGTACTTAAAGCAAATAATGTACATTTTTGTTGAATCTCATATGTATTTTTTCAATATAAATACATAATTCCTATCCTAATAATTATGATAGCTACATTTGATATTCTACTTTTTTGCTTAGAATTATTTTATAAACATATTTACATGTTTTTTACACAGCCACTGTAAATTATAATTTGACCACTGTGTAACACTCTTCAAATCCGGTTAGACATTAGTATAGTCACTGTGTTTGTTTTATGAATATGAAAAATGCTAAAAAGCTAGAGGTAGGTACATATGTGTTTTTATTTTAATGAAGAAATGAAACCTAATGCATCTGCTCTTGGTCATAATATATAGTTATTTTCAAAGTTAATAGCTCTTCTGAAATGCATCTACACAATACATATTTATACACTAGATTGAACTAAAGTCAAGTTTTCTGGTTTTTAACTAAGAAATGTTTGATTTAAATATTTTACTTAGATTAGCTTCTATATGTTACTTTTTCTTAATGACAAGCCAGTCATCAGAGTTTTTGCACTCATTTTTATGCACCATGAAACTCTTAACAATGTCCATTAGACCTATATTTCCAAATTTCCTGCTTTAGCTATGAATATCTGTGAATTCTGGTTCAATCTCTCTAGAGTTTCATCTACCATTTGCCCACAGCTCTTCCCAGGGCAGTGACCTGCTCTTACTGCCTTTGACTGGTGCTTTAGTTCTTTCTCTGAGTTAAAACAAGACAGGATTTAAGTGCCCAATATGGACAGACAAGATACCCTGCTGATGTTTCTCTGAGACTCACACTCTTTAATTAAAAATGAAAACCTCCTTTCCCAAACCCTTTGAATGATAACCACATATCTTTGCTATGAACATACAGAGAAGGCACAAATGACTATCGTTTTGCACATAGTACCATCTATCATGCTAAGGTTAATGCTTTTTGTAAAGGCCTTTCATGAATCTTTCTAGGGTCAGCTTGTTCCTGCTAAATCTCCTAGGCACACTACTTAATATCATTGGAGTTCATGTTTTCTATTAGCACATGATTATATTTTAACCCAAATTATCCTCATATATTATTTTGAAATATCAATACTAAAATATTTCCATAAACATTAGTAAAGACAAGAACAATATCAAATATCTTAATATTCATCTTAGAAAATGCAAGAAAGAGGTACAAATTGAAATTTTTGATGTATCAAGTCCACAACAAATAGGTAATACATGACCATGTTTAATGAATGACTATAATAATATCTAGGTCAGACTAGTAATTGATAGAAACACATTGAGATGCTATTCGAGACTAAGACAAGCATGAATCCTGAGGGGGGAAAAAGTGCATGATGCTTTCTCTAAAGAGGAAAGGAAAGAACCATGGCATTACCTGTCCCTAGGGGAATCTGCATATAATCTACTTTGCTGGCAAGCATCTTCTATCATAAATGCTTTGAAAGGAAGAAAAAATGACTGTAGATATTGGAAGAGCGTTATGTTCAATACTGAATTTCTAACAAGTTTCTAATCCCAAGCATCATGACCAGAATCAGAAAACCACAACTTTTAGCATGAAAATTCATAGGGGAAAATAAAGATTAAAACATGAATTTTTAGATGCTATTGGCTTAACTTGGAAAACAAACAGGGTATTATTGAAGGAGAAATATAGTAAGAGACACACTGGGCATCCATGAAATAGGACAGTTTTCCAAGATTGAATCTTCTTGGTTATTCAGATATCAGCATAGGAAATGGCTCAAGCTTTGTTGTTTTTATATGGGAAGTTTGTTTGGCATAAAGTAAGCTGTGTGTTAAGGAGAGACATTGAACACTGCTCACAGTATCAGTCCATGTCATCCAGAAACGTCTTAGAAAAAGCTGTTTCCTTGCAACCTCATAGGAAGAACAACAATATCAACCAACTAGACCCCGCATCCCCCAGCTCCCAGGAACTAAACCACCAACCAAAGAGCACACATGGAGATACTCATGGTTCCAGCTGCATATGTAGCAGAAGATGGCCTTGTCTTGCATCAATGGAAGGAGAGATGCTTGGTCCTGTGAAGGCTTGATGCCCCAGTGTAGAGGAATGGCTCTGGCAGGAGGCAGGAGTGGGAGGGTGGGTGGGGGAACACCCTCACAGAAGCAGGGGGAGGGGATATGGGATCAAGGGATTGGAGGGAGGGACTGGGAAAGAGGATAACATTTGAAATGTAAATAAAATATCCAAGAAAAAAAGGAGGAGGGAGGAAAAAAGAGGAGAAGCTATTTCAGGAGAGTGGAGTTACAGTCAGAGTCCTTTGGCAACCTAGGTGTAGGCATGTGAATTAACCTTAATTACACAGAACTTAGGAAATAGAACCTGGACCAAGGTAATGAGGATATGATTAGTTGAAATTGAATTGAGTAGCTGTGTTAAATTTTATTTATGTCTTCATTAGGTTCTGTACTTTTTAAAACAGCAGAAGTAAAAGTAACATTCTTAGGGCATTTCCTGGAACAGATTAAGTTTAAATAATTATTAGTTATTAGTTACTGTCTGCAAAGAAAACCATTGAGGGTATCAGTGGGAGCTATTCACTAAATTGCCACTAGAGAGAGTGCGAAATATATGAGTTCTCCATAATTAATGCATGGGAAGCTGTTTTAGACAAGACCTGAATAACAATAAAGATGTAGAAGACAGCCACGCCTGGATACAATGTTAGGGAGACTTCCATGTATTTTATATGCTGCTCAGTAATTGTTAAGAGTAGTACTGTACAGTGAGAACAGCAGAAGATAGCATAAAGGCTGGAACCCAGGAATAAATGCCTGCTTCCCATCTCAGCATGTTAAAAATACTGATCCAAAAATGTTCATGAGCCTTGGTAAATCACTAGTAATCTTTACATTTTTCTCTGCATAGGATTCATTGATTTGTTTTTGTTGTTCCAATATTATCCAACAAAATCACGGACTCACAAGGACAGAGCAGAGACAGCATCAACGAGACTGTCCATTGAGACATACAAATCCATTCACAAAACAACATGTTCTTAGAGAATAACAGAGCTCTGTAGTTTTCCTACCATCCTGGAGATGTTAAAAAGAAGTGAGATTCCTTACAGTAGTTGTTCTCAAAGTTGAAAGGGCATCACAAAGAACAGAGGAATTTACATACTTCAAAACCTACTGGTCCTAATCCCAGAGACTCTGGTGTGGAAGGCTGAGACAAAGAGTGAGAATGTGTGTTTTAATAAGTTACCAAGTATCAGGTGTGATTTGTTGTTGTTTCTGCTGTTGTTGCTGTTGGCACAGCCATCCTTCAGAATATCCTGTGGCAAACACTGATTCAATTAGTGTGTAATTTAATGAAGCCAAACCACAGTTTCTATTTGGATAGTGATCTGGAAAACTCTAATTTAAAATCCAATGTCATTTTTAAAAATATTTATTTTTGAGAATTTTGTACTGTGTACAATGAAATATTACCATATCTACCTCCTATTTTCCCTCCATCTCCCCTATGCAACCCTCGACACACTTCTTTCCCAACTTCATGTCTTTTATTTTCATGACCCACTAGGTCCAATTAGCGCTGTCAATATGTGCATGACTGTGGAGCCATCCACTGGAACATGCGAAGCTTACCAGAATCTCAAAAGAGAATAAATTTCCCTCACCCATTATCCACTGCTAATAGCTACTCAGTGAAGGATGAGGTCTAGAGACCTAGCTCTGTTGTCTATTTTGGCTACCCTGATCTTGCATAAGTCGTGTGCTAGTAACAACAGCTGTGATGAGTTCTTGATTGTGATACATATGTCATGTCCAGAACCCAGTATTTTACATCATTCCTTCCATGCTTTGGCTCTCTCATTCTTTCAGCTTCCTCTTCTACAATATTTTCTGAGCCTTGGAGAAGGTGGTAGAGATTGATACAGATATCCTTTTTAGAGCTGAGCACTGAGTCTTGTGTTCTCAGTACGTAGAGCTTTCTGCATCTCTCCATTGATCGCTGTAAAATGAAGTTTTTCTAGCCAAAGTTAACACCCTAGATCTCTCGGAGTAAGTATAAATATTTGGGAAGCAATTTGAAAGCATAACTATTGAGCAAAATAAGTGAAGGAGGTTCTACCTTATAATCTATGACGTCCACAGTCATGGGCTTTTGACTTGAAATATGTATAAAATTCCCCATTGTCAAACATATCTCAAATCCAACTAGAAAATTAACAGTTACCCCATACTAATCTTGTTGTTATTGCAACAATAGGCACATATTACCTTGCAGGTTGATACAGTATATAGGGTCCAGTGGTAGGCAAGACCAATTTTTTTTTCTTCAAGCAACCTGGATAGCACCCTTCACTACTATAAAAGATACCCATTGTGGAAGAAGTTACCCATTGTATCTGAGATTGATTGCTCTATTTCTCTGCAATACCCTTGTGTGGTATATCCATGTATGAAGTCTTATCATGTAGTTATGGAGGTTAACAATGGCACAGAAAATAGCAATACCCTGTGTTGTTTTGCAGACCTCTGGGACCTCTTTGATCAGTAATTCATAAGAAAGTACCCCATACCTCATGCCCTTTGCTGGAATTTTTCTGACCCATGACTTCTGTGAGCAGAATTGTTCATCCATGCAAGGTAGTTCCATTCACATTCTGGGTATTTTTGGCAAGAGGGATGGTTGCTTATTTGTTTTTCATAGATGTATTTTGAAATTGGATTACTCAATTCTTAGTTTATATAAGACTTTATTTTGTACATTATTAGTCTTGGTTACCCTTTATGTCTTTTTCTCCTGCTATTCCCCTCTTCCTGACTCCATTTAATCAGTTACTTTCAATTCCATTTCCTTCTATTCCATGGCTGTTCTATTATCCCTCCACTTGTTTTTAATTGGGCTATGAGATAATGGGCTTCCACACTAATTTTCATAAGTTCTATGTGTTATGCCTCCTCTTCATCCCCTGATTTCTCCCATATTTTCACACCCCTCCTTTACCTAATTTCAATTATTTTACCTCAGCACTTAGATTTTTCCTGTAATCTGCTACTCTGTCACGCCTAGTGTGACCTCCCTGCAAGGCTTCTGTCTAGAGTTCTTGCTTCCAATTGTACTCCACCTTAGAAACAGAAACCAAAAATTAGAATCTAGGATCCACATATGAGAGAGAATGTATAGTATTTGTCTTTCTGGGTCTGCCTTACCTCACTCAGTATAATATTTTCCTGGTTGATTTATGTACCTGCAAATTTCAAAATCTTTTTTTGTTTTTGGAATTAAATAGTATTTGATTGATTTACAAAGCTATCAGATACATCATGAATTTATTAATTTACATTTTTCATGTTTTTATGTAGGACATTACTGCTGTCTTTCAGGACTGGCTTCACTGTGTCCCATGATCTTTGGTGTGTTGGGTTTCATTTTTGTTCAGTGCTAGGAATCTTTTTTATTCTTTTGTGTTCTCAATGACCAAGGTATAACTCAATAGTTTGTTATTTACTATTCATTTGTATATGTACTTTCAGTTATTTTTATTGGTGTTAGTATCTATATTCTTTAATTCTGGTCAGATAGAATACAGGATGTTATTTCAATTTTCTTATCTGTTGAGATGTGCTTTCTGTTGTATGTATTGGAATATCATTTTGGACAAAGTTGAATGGGTAGCTGAGAAGAGTGTGTATTCTTTAATTTTTAAGTAGAATGTTCTGTAGATATCTCTTAGGTCCATTTAGTTTATGATAGCATTTAATTCTGCATTTCCTGTTTAGTTGTTGTCCAGATGTCCTTAAGGCACAAATAACATCCATTTCTAGATAGATGAGTATACTTTAACATAAGACTGTGGCAAACCAGCAACTGCTTAGTTACAAGTCAATATTTATCAATATATTAAGAACTTAATGTATAACCTTTGTCCTCCTGAATCAGCTGAACCATCATTATATAGTCTGCTCATATGGAGTTGACTCAACTCCATATGACACCAGTGCTTAATTCTGGGGTGAGCTGTACAGGTTCACTTTTCAATTATTACTTTAACTTAATCTTAGGACATGAGTTATATTCATTTTCCATTTTAGGTAAAAAAAAGTTCAGATTTTAGTATTTCTCTGTCATTGCTGCTTTACTCACTTAAAAAACAACCTAAAATGACTTCACCCAGTGTACATTACATATTTTCAATAGAAAACATAACCCCATCATCACTGTTATTCTTAGAAAGCACTAACAGTAGAGTCATCTTGAAACCCAAGACTTTGATTATGCAATCATTTAATAGTGACTTTTAAATTATCTCACTTTTTATTTGTATTTTAAACATAAATTTCATGTAGTTTCTCTTTTTGTCCATACACAGGGTCATAGTTCACATTCATACTTTTTTATTTTATTTTATTTTATTTTATTTTCTATACCATGGTAATGACCTAATTCTCTTTCCAATTAGTCTATTTTCTTATTTTTCTTTCTCCAAATTTCATGTTAAGCTAACTTTGTCCATATTGAAACTACATTACTCAAATTTTGTGTAAACTTAGCAACCACATAAATGTCAACATTTCAAGCATTCTTCCAGATTGGATCAATATATGGGGAAAAATATATGTCATCTTATTAATTAGCATCATGTATCAAGCAGAATTGTTTGGCATACTCTATTAATATTCATTTGCTTTTTCTGACAGTGGGAAAACAACTATTTCTTCCATTCTGGTTGAATGAGTCAGTCAATTGTTAAGTAAAGTTGTAAAAGTAGAGGCATGACTTCATTTTACTGCTAAGTCATTGGATCACGGAGTTTTCAAGTCTAGATGTCTGGGAGAAGGCTCTGTGTCATGACTTCTAAATTCTAATTATTATTTGAATCCTAGTAACATCTGTTATTAGAACACAGTTTTAACCACAATACCCAAAACTTACACATGTATAGAAAGACACTCACAGAGACACATAGACAGAAACACACACACACGTCATCATGAAGTAAAACACAATTCTCAATCAACATGTGAAGTGATGTTACATTGGCCATCCTTTAGCTGTTTAAATTAACTTAGATCATTTGGTTAGGTTGCTTTTTGCCAGATTTCTTGACCACAGAATCACCAGAGTCACAGTAGTTCTGTTGTTCAGTATTTCTGTAATGAAGTTCTATAGGTACATCAACAGCCTATTTATAACTAAGCTCATCTTGCAGGTGTGAAATTCACTAACAACTTCTGAATATCTTCATTAATATAGTTAACAAATAGCAACACAAATGTTGCTTTTGTTAGTCCTTGTAACAGAATAACTGAGACTACATGAAGAAAGATTTAAAATGGGAAAGATATATATTTATTTATACTTTTAAAAGTTTTGGTCCACCAGTTAAGGAGACTCATTAACTTTGTTCTGAGACAAAGCAGAATAGCATTTCAGTCATGGAAAAGGAAGAGAGCAGAAGTATTGAAAAGGAGACAGAAACAAATTAAGACAGAGGCCAGAACCAAGATAGAAATATGTCAGTTAATTCTATGCCCTCATTGAACCACTGCTTGTAAGTAGGTGCCACTTTCAAAGGTTTTAGAAACTACCAATGGGTGTGCAAGCTTTCAATAAATGATCTTTGGTGAAACTCATGATTCAAATCACAACTTCTAACTCCTTGTCCACAGAAGGTCATGTCAATCTTGTAATACAAACTGAACTCAGTCTGTCTTCCAGGAAATCTTGAATAGGTTGACATTTTTACAATTGCACAAAAATCAAAGTTCAGAAGCTCCTTTGACACTCAAAGAAAATATTAGCCATGAACTCCAGTAAATCTCATTAAAAATTATATATATGTATATAATATTATATGATACAATGCAAAATCCTTATTCTAAATAAGAAAAATGGAAAAAAGTACCATGGGAATAGAAGAAGAAAATAAAAGAAGAAAAGCTCAAAACAGCAGGGGAAATATGAATCCTGTACTTCTCTGTCCAGCATCTGAAGATGGAGCATTTGGTGACATGATGTATCTCCAGATGACTAGGCAGCCCTGAGTTGCATGGCTTTCCCAGCTGGAGCCCATGTGACCATTATCTTGGCTTAGTTCTGCTGGCTGCCTATTGCATTCCATGACAGATGTTGTGTGACCTGGATATTGCCACCCTACTAGAGTCTCTATTGCAGATACTGCTCATTCTCATAGCTTCATGCAATTCCCTCCCAGGTGCTTCCCACTGGGTTTTGAACATTGCCATACCCTGCTTCATCTTACATGGCTTTCTTTGGAATTTGTTCAGATGTTCCTATTATCCCACAGCTATTGCAATCTGCATGCCTCCAAAACCAGCACCCTGTGAAGAGTGGCCTGCTGCCAATATTAGCTGTTACCAAGCTACTTCGGCCATGAGCCCAGCATCCCCTAAGTGCCTATATGCTTATCATGATGAAATGAATCCCAGGAAAACAAAATTCTAAGGGTGTCTATGAGAATGGTGCACTTGGGAACTCTCTTATGAAAGCAAGTCTTTCAAATGGGCTCATTTTTTTATATCCTCTAAAAGTAGCAGAACCCTACTCTTATCCTGAGGTGTAATAAGTCACTTTTGTTAGTATTCTAATTGTCATTAAAATATATTACTTGCCTCTCCCTTTCCTCCATCTAGCCCTCTCCAATTTATCTTGACTTGATCTCCTTCCATGTACTCTCACTCTCACGTTGATGTCCCCTTTATCTTTGATTATATTTGTTACATGTATGTGTGCATAAACACACATACATGCACATTTATATAATTCTATATTAATTATATATATTATATTTTTCCAACCTTTCTGTTATGTATTTTACTTAAAGATCCTCACTCTAAACACAGCTTACAACAACTAGCAATACTAATGCACCTTCCTGCAAGATGTGCTTCCTTGAAGTATTTTTTACTTAGTCAATCATCCCAACTTTAATCCCAAATCCAATGACATCTCAAGGCATGAAAAAGAAAAAAGGTTTTTTTTTCTTGAACTTAACATTACTCAAAACCCTAAAAAGATTTTCATTTCCATCTAAAATGATCACATAGTACCTCATGCTCACGTCTAGAGACCACATACTTTCAGCATTCTGGGATACTGAATTCCCACCAGACTTGCCCATTAAGCTCTAATTGCGATAGGTTGGAATTCTAAATCTCTTATACAAACTAGTTGCAAGGCTTCTGAAGTTCATGGAGGGTTAAATCTCTTATACAAACTAGTTGCAAGGCTTCTGAAGTTCATGGAGGGTTTAGGCACAATAATTATTTTTCAGGATCTATATTTTGTATTGGTTGCCTCTTGTCACTATGACTAAATACCAAAAATAATCACCTAAGGAAGAAAATATTGTATCTTTGCATTTTCTGCAGTTGAAGTCTAGTTGGGCTTGGTTAGTTTTCTCATGAGGTCAAAGAAAATATCATCACAGAAAGGATAATCTGGGGCAAAGTGACTCACCTAGAAGCATCTGGGAAGGTAGAAATGCAAGCTGGGAGGAAGGGATGAAGAAATAGAGAGAGGGGGAGAGGGAATGGGGTAAGGGGGTAAGGGGGAGGGGGACAGAGAGAGGGGAAGGGGGGAGGAAGAGGAGAAGGAGGAGAGAAAGAGGAGGAGGAGGAGGAGGAGGAGGAGGAAGATGAGGAGGAAGAAAAGGAAAAGGTGCTATTTTCAAAGTATCACATGAGAAGTTTAATTACACTAGCCCATCATTTAGCTGCATTTTTTTTTTTACCTAGATAATTTGAGTAGGTTTGTTTTGGTTTGATTTTGCCAGATTTCTAGCCCTCAGTGACCTATTACATTCACCTGAACTCCAAAATTTCTATCACCTCCTAATATTACCACAAGCTAACATGCAGGCTTCAACACATGGGTCTTTGGTTCATCTTGAGATCCAAACCATACTATCGATGATCAACATTCATCAAATTTGATCAGTAAAATGAAAATATCTATTTCTCATGACTCACATTTTTTTCTCTCTCTCTCACTGTTTGAAACAGAGTAATGTTATTCATCCAAAGCTGATCTTTTGAATTCACTTAGCTAACACTTACATTACACTCCTTCCCCTCTTACCTCTCCCTGCCAAATATTGAGATTACTGGTATATGCCACAATACCAGTATCACTGGAATATTCAAGTTTCCATGTATATTCCCTGAATCAACTCTAGCATGAAACACTTTTCTATTGAACCGCAGTTTCTTTTTATACAAGATGATATTTAGAAATAAAGATCTACTGGAGGGGAATTATTCTATGTTTCAGAGCTAGAGAGACATCTGAGAGGTTAAGGACACCTGTTGCTCTTGTAGAGGATTAGGGACTGGTTCCCAACACTCAACAAGGTGACTCACAACCACCCTGTATCCAATGCCCTTTCTTGATTCCATGGGCATTGCATGTAAGAGGTGCACATACATACACATAGGCAAATACACACATATGGTAAAAATAAATAAATCTCTCAAAATGAAATACTTTTTGTTTCTTCACAATTGATACAAATACTGTTTTTATCCTATTCACCCTGTTTAATAAATAAAGATTGTTTTCTGCTTAGTCATTAATTTTTGTTTTTATGTATTCACTTTACATCCTGCTCACTGCCTGCTCCTGGTCACCCTCTCCCAAAAATCCTTCCCCTATTTCCCTTTCAAGTTTCTGCTAGGTCTGGCACTTCCTCTCTCACAGAGATCAGAAAGGGCAGCCCAAATATAACATATCCCATATACAGGAAACAGCTTCTGGGATAGCCCCCACTCCAGCTGTTCTGTACCCACATGAAGACCAAGCTTCACATCTGCTACTTATGGTCAAGGAGGCCTAGGTCTAGCCCATGTGTGTACATTATTTAGTGGTTCAGACTCTGAGAGCCCCAAGAGTCCAGGTTAATTGACTCTGTTGATCTTTCAGTGGTGTTCTTGTCCACTTAGGGGTTGCAATCCTTCCTCCTTTTCTTCCATAAAAGTCCCCATGCTTAGTTGGCAGCCAAAGTACATGGTTTGAACCTGAAAATGGACCCCCAGACAGGGTTATTACATTAACAAGCTGGCAAGCCAAGGACAGGTACGATTCTGCACAGAGACTTACCAATCTAAGACAGAAGTATATTGCTTTTGATAATGCATATTCCATGATGGGTAAGGAAGGTATTCTTGTCATAATGACCTAAGACAGACTCAGTCTTGTTAATGAAACACAAAAGGGGGAAAGGTGAAGAGTCTTTGGGACTGTTTGGTAAAAATCTGACATGGGCCAAGGACAAGGAAGTAGGCTTCAGGCAGGGATCTAAATCTTAGGCTAGAACAAAGAAGTAATTTCAGGCAGGCATCTAAATTTTAGACTAAAACAAGGAAGTAGGCTTCAGATATGAAAATGACTTTGGGCTAGGACAGGAAAGTTGGCCTAGATATTTTGGTCATCCTGATAAACCCGTAGAAACAGTGATCATGGGAGTGTTCACAGACCTTTGTTTATTGCCTTGCTTGTCCTTTGACTGTGTTTATTGTCTTGCTTGTACCTTGACTATTTGCATCTATTGTATTGCTAGTCCCTCAATCTAGAACTGACCTTAATACTTGCATGCAATTAAAATGGTATAAAAGCAAAAAGGAGGATGGGGGGATGGGATAGGGGTTTCTAGGGAGGGAAATGAGGCAAAGGGATGACATCTGAAATGTAAATAAATAAAATATCCAATAAAAATAAAAAAGAGTCCTCATGTTCCATCCACCATTTGGCTATAGGTATCTGTATCTATCTGAGTAAGCTGCTATGTGGAGCCTCTCAGAGGACAACTTGTTCCTGTCTGTAAGCAAAACAAATTTCATTAGTAGTGTTAACAATTGGTGCTTGCCCATAGAAACCTACTATTTTGTACGCTAACTTAAATAATCAGTAGAAAACATTGGGCTGGGCATGGTAGGGCATACCACCACTCATGAGGTAGAAGCAAGCAGATCTCTGGGAGGTGAAGGCCAGCCAGGGTAGCATAGTGAGATCCAGTCTTAAAACTCAGAAATAAATAAACAAAATAATACAAATCATGACTTTTGATATTCTGAGATATTTTGTATAGTTGTCCATTTTCATCTAGATTTTCAAAGTAACACCACAAGCTCTCTGCAGTTGCATTCCTTTTGTGGCACTATTGATAAATGTAATTTTTTAAAAACTGGAGTCTCAAGCCAGATGCGATGGCATAGGTACATGACACTAATACTTGGGAGGTGGTGGCAACAGGGTCAGGAGTTCAAAACCAGCATAGGGTATATGGAAGCCAATCTCAGAAAAATAAAAACAAATAAGTTGTTAATTGGAAAACAAGAAATAAAGGCCTTATTTATTTTCTAATCTCTTTGTTGCAGGAAGAATATATTGTATATGTCTTATCAGCAGAAAGAGGTAAGAAAAATGAATCTATGTCAATAAATCCACTACAATGTAGGAGTGAACACTGGCAGAATTTTATTGTCTACTTCCAATTCCAATTCAATATTTCAAGTTTTTTCTTTCTTTATAAATCCCTTTTGGCCACTTAATATTCTCCATGCATTTACTTGTTGACTGAAATACTATTGATCTCCTAATTTGTGAGGTGCTCTGCAGTACTCTCCTAGGAGTTCTCTCTCTTCCTCTCTCTCTCTCTCTCTCTCTCTCTCTCTCTCTCTCTCTCTCTCTCCTCTCTCTCCCTCCCTCCCTCCCTCCCTCCCTTCATCCTTCCTTCCCTCCCTCTCCTCTCCCCCCTCACTTCTTGTTTTGAGGTGTTGTCTTACAATTTATCCAGGCTTATTCTTAGGTTCAGAGGGTCTTTCTTGATTCCCTTTTGCTGAGATTATAAATGTATGGCCACTGAAGCATCATGGCTACCTTTATTTTTCTTAAATCTACAACCAACTGTCATCGTTTCTGTCTTTGGTACATATAGTCACCACTCCTTCCCCTTGTGTATGCCCTCCATCTCTCCTCATCTTTGATTTCTCAGATATTAGAAATGTAGTCACTGGCATGAACTTCACACCCTCAGACATTTTATGGATCTGACAGCCACTGTATTTTAATATGCTGTATAGCAAAGAATGCTGACATGCTACGAAAATATAATTCTGCCTTCTGAATAGTGTCAAGGATAACTCAGTACACATATAAATTTAAAGTGTTTTTAGAATAATAAAATACAAAATCTAAGAAAGGATTAAAATTTTATGCCATCTAAATTTTAGCCTTTTAGTTTCCTAAGTCAGCAATTATCCTCTGATGTTCTAGCCCATGCCTACACCTCACTGACTGCCTGGCAAGAGAATTCTCTATTGCTAAACTTTCTGCTTGCTAAATTTCCTGTCCATTTTTTTTATTATTACTTAGGAATACCAAAGACATCAGTTAATTTTTTCACACAATACAAGATGTAGGGTATTGGGAATTATAAGAGATGTTAATTTGAAATTAGTAAGGTTAATTCCAAAGACACAGAATGTATATAGGAAGACATCTTGCAAAACGTACCTCCAATATATAATGGTGAATAACCTCCTTTTCAAGAGAAGGAAGAAAATAGCAAGGAAAATCAACACAAACTCACCAGAAAAGCAGGAGATAGAGATAAACAGTGAATATCAGGACAGAAATTAATGCAGCAGAAATAAAACAAACAAACAAAAAAAAATGAAATGGAGAGATGGCCCCTTGGGAGGAAAAATAGCAAAATTTAGCAAACAGCCAAATTAACCAAATAAAGAGAGATGACTATATCCTGATTAGAATTAGAGAGAAAGAGGAAGACCTTGCATGGAACACTGGTGAAAATTCAGAAAATTTTACAGGTATACTTGAGAAAAGTATGGTTTTTTTATTGGATATCTTATTTATTTACATTTCAGATATTACCCCCTTTTCCAATTTCCCTTGTCTAGAATCCCCTTATCCTATCCCCCCTCCTCCTTTTTGTGTTTATATCATTTTAATTACATGCAAATATTAAGGTCACTTCTAGGTTGAGGGACTGGCAATACAATAGATGCAAATAATTAAGGAACAATAAACATAATAAAGACAAAAAACACAAATAGTCAAAAAAAAAACAAGCAAGGCAATGAACAAAGTTCTGTGAACACTCCCATGATCACTGTTTCTAAGGGCTTATCAGGATGACCAAAATATCTGAGCCTACTTCCCTGTCCTAGCCCAAAGTCATAAAAATGAATGCTTTACTAACTTGGAAAATATAAAGAAATGGATGACTCTCTAGATGGGTATGATCAATCAAAGTTAAGCCAAGATGAAGTAAAGGATTTGGACAGATCTATAAAATCAATGAGATAGAAGTAGCAATTAAAAAAAAAAAATCTCCCAACTGGAAAAAAGCCTGGAGCCAGATTGTTTAAGGGAAAATTTTACCACTCTTTCAACGAACTGATATCAAAATTATTCAGATTATTTTCTAGAACACAAAAACAAAGAGCACTTTCATGCTCTTCCTATGATGCCAGTTGTATCCTGATACCAGAATCATAAAAATCCAACAAAAAAGAAAACTATAGGCCAATCTGCCTAATAAACAAAGACACAAAATTTCTGTTTTTAATAATATAATTATGAAGTCAATTGAAGAACACATTCAAAAAAATTCATTCACCATAATCAAATTGCCTTTATTTTAGGAATACAGGAATATTTCAGTGAACATAAATCAATAATTGTAGCACTCTATATAAGTCAACACAAAGACAGAAATCATATGATAATTTGAGTTGAAAAGGTCTTTGATAAAATTCAAGATCCACTTGTGATTTTGAAAAATATCAATGAGAAACTTGGGATGGTGGGAGCACACTTAGCAAAAAAGATGAGATATATTATACTTGGATATTCCCCAAGTCTCAAAGTTCCTGCTTTGTTATTACAGCATAAGACTGAAGTGTCTATGAATTTCTTTTGCCTTCCCAAGGTTTTGATAAATTCTATATGTCTATACCTCAGGGAGTTCCTCCTCAGCTGTTTTCTCTCTGAGTATGGGCATTGTTCATTCTCTTGTAAGATTCCAGAGCATGTAATGTCCTATATTCCTCTGTGCAGGACTCAGCCTCACAAACCACATCTTTCTGAAAGGTAAACGAGCATTTCTCTGTCATTTGTTTTTTATTGCCTGTGTAGTCCCTGTAAATCTCTATCGTGGTCTAGAGTGCTTGTGGAGTTCTGCTAACACATCTCCCATCTCATTCCACTTGATTAGCATAGATAATCTCTCAGTGTTCTCCCTCAGTCCTCTTTCAGATCTTTATTCAGACTGCTGGAAGGAGTTGTGGGTATATACAGACTCACCTTGCTCTTAGGCCTGGCTCCCAAAAATGACAGCATATATACAGCCTTTTAGAAAACTCATATATTAGACTCACGTTATCAACAACAGCAGTGTATTCCCCTTCCTACCTCTTCAGTAATATGAGTACAGAATGAGTCTGTTTTTCCTCAGAGGTTGTCATCTAGCTTATAATTCACTAGATTCCCCCATCCCATTGTTTTAGCTTAGCCCTATGATTAAATTGAATTATTTTGTTGTGTAGGTTCTCTGAGTTTATCCTACTAATAGAGTACAGACAAGACTGAACTACATCTCTATGTGCATTCTAAATAAAAACATACATTTTCTGGGTTTTGTGGAATCTTTAAAAGGGTGAACACTTCTTATCATAGGAGTTACATAGGGCTGGTCCTGGATTACTTTAAATTCTGGTGTTAATTGTATCTGCACATCAGATTAAGTCATAGCCCAATACTTGATCTAATGTTTCATCCTTGTAAATGCTCGTTAAGTTCTGGGGTGAAAGGTGAAGGGATGATGGAGGAAAGGCTATGTTTACATAATATTGATTGTGTTAATACCCTGCATATCACCTTAAAATAAAAGGGAAGGTTTTGCTTTGTCAGCTTGGCTTTAAAGCCCTTTTCCTTGCTCTTCTCATTAAGAGATTCCACATAGAAAGTCAGGCAGTATTTGTAGTTGCAATGAGCCACGAAGTATTCCTAAAATGTAGGAAGGAGAAGAGAAAAAGAAAGAAACATTGTCTATTGACAAAAACTTTTTCTTAATATCAAAGCCTTTGCAGGAAGTTTTGCCAGACTATTCATGAATGTACATTTTGTTTTATCTGCTGAGAAGAAACCCTTGGAGGGCAGAATTTTATTGGAACAGTCCTGTGGCCAATGGTAAAACCACAGGCCATGAGAAGCTGGGGATAATCTTTGTAATACATTGCCAGAAATTCACAGTTGGATCAATCCACAGAGATGTTATACTGCCCACAGTGCTCAGAAGTAGAACAGTGAGAGAGTAGAAGCCTTTCAGGCCTTCTGTACTTTTTGTACCATCAAACAGCCTACACTTTGAGTTGCAAGACTGGCTACTGAGCAGTAAACAAATGAGTATTCAGGAACAGGGCAGACAACTAGAGTGTACATAATTTGTGCTCAGCTACAAAATGAAAGAGAACATTTTAACTATATGCTAAAGTCATAAGAAGCTTTTGCAAGCTATTGTGTATAGAACTTTCCATTTGTGGAGGAAGTATGGTTTGAACAGAGAAAAAGAATAAGACTATTTATAGGAAAACCATGTTAGAAAACTTTATTTGACATAGGAAATCTGCAAGATCACTGCAAACCTGCTGTCTGTTGGTAGGAAAGGATGAAGCTCAGGATGCCATATAAAGAATAAGTCAGGCAGCAGAATGTATGTATGCCTCGGGGCTCAGTGTGAGAGTTGCCACTCAGTTAACTTAATTCTAGGTCATTATGTTTACAGCTTCAGAGGCATGGTGTATTTAGGAGGAAAACCTCCTAGAGAAGACAGAACGTACCAACTGGAAGTTAATTCTACTAATATGTTACAAAGGTGGCAGATGGTCACAAACAAGATAGCTATGCCATATCAACAAAATATCCTATGGGACACAGCAAACTAGCATGCCTGATATTGACACAGGGGTAGTTCAAGCAATGCAGCCCTCGGTGTTGTTAAGAACCAAGGGAGTTGAGCATAATCAGAGGAACAGCTAAGAGTACCTTCTGGATTGAAGGAGCCATGGAGGTCAAGGACACTAGAAAACATACAGAATCAACTAACTGGGCACATAGAGACCCACAGAATCTAAATGGCCAAACAGAGAGCATGCATGGGACAGTACTAGGCCCTTTACATATATGTAGCAATTATTCAGCTCAGACTTCATGTGTGACTCCTAATGGCAGGTGCAGGGCCTACATCTAATTCTGGATCCTTTTCCCCTAACTGAGCTGCCTTGCCTAGCCACAATAGGAGAAGATGCACCTAGTCCTACAACAACTTAATATGTTAAAGCTGGTTGATATCCATAGGAGGCCTCCCATTTCCTAAAGAGAAAGGGAGATCTGGAGGAATGCGAGAAGGGGCGGTGAGTGAAGACACTAGGAGAAGAGGAAGGAGGGGAAGCTGAGATCAGGATAAAAAATAAATTAATTAATAAAAGAATAGAATACCTTCTATCAGACATTGTTAAACAGTCCTTGATTTAAAAGAATAAAGGAGGTTCACTGGACTGAATCTAGTGTCTTAATGATATGTTCCAGGAAAGTGTGGGTGCTACTTGGCAACCGATGCCATTTTGTAATGAGAACTAAATTCTAATCATGATCTACTCAATGTTTGTCAGAGGATAGATAGTCAGAGATGATGTCACATAAAAGCCTTCTTGACAACTTGATTACTCACATTTCTCAAGACAAAGACTACAGAGACTGGTGAAAGAAATCATAATCCTGGCATGCAGGATTGAAGAAACTAATGATGGTTAAGACTCATTTATTATTATTATTATTATTATTATTATTATTATCATTTACATACCAAACACTGCTCCCTCTTACAATCTCTCCCTCACAGAATCCCATCACCCCTATCCTTCTCCTCTGAAAGGGTGGAGCACTTCTGGACCTCTCCCCATTCTGAGACATCAAGCTTCAGCCTAATTAGGTGCATCTTCTCCCACTGAGGCCAGACAAGGCAACCATGAAGACTGAGCTGCCTGACTGATTTTATATATATATATATGAATGATGCCAGGAGAATCATTTCAGCCTGTGTATGTTCTTCGTTTGGTGGCTCAGACTCCGAAAGCTCTGAGGAGTAAAAGTTTGTTGAATCTTTTGGTCTTCCTGTAGAGTTCCCATCTACTGCAGGACCTTCAATTCTTCTCCCATCTCTTCTGTAATAGTCCCTGACCTTGATTAATGTTTGACTATGGGTATCTACATGTGTTTCAGTGTGCTGCTGGATAGAGCCTCTCAGAAGACAGTTATGATGCTAGGCTCCTGTCTGCAAACATAACTGAATATCATTAATCACTTGGGATTGGTGCTTGTCCATTGGATGGGTTTTGAGTTGAGTCAGTTGTTGGTTGATCTCTGCTCCATCTCTGCATTTCTTTTAGAAAGGATAAGTTTTGGGTTGAAAGTTTTTGGGTGGGTAAGTGTTCTTATCCCTCCCCTTAGGATACTGTAAGGCTATAGGAGGTAGCCTCTTCAGGTTCTATCTCTCTGCTATTAGTCATCTCTATAAGGTCACCCGTGCTTACTCCTAGAAGCCTCCCCTATCCCAGTTCTCCTAGAATTCCAGTTCTTCCTAGAGATTCTCCCCTTCCCCACAACCCCAGCAACTACAGATTTCCATTCATTCTCCTAGACCTCTGGGCCTCTCTCCTGTCTCTCCAACACTTGATCCTGCCTCCTCATTCCCGTCTTCCTCCCCACTCCCACCCATTTCCTTCCCATCCTCTGCCTTCTATGATTATTTTGTTTCTTTCTAAGTGTGATTCAAGCATCCTTTGTTAGGCCTGCCTTCTTGTTTACCTTCTTCTGGTTTGTGAGGTATATCACGGGTACTCTGTATTTTATGACTAATCTACTAATCAGTGTGTACATATCATGCATGTGCTTTTATGTCTGGGTAACCTCAATCAGGATGATACTTTCTAGTTCCATCCATTTGCCTGTAAAATTCATAATGTCCCTGTTTTTAATAGCTGACTAGTATTCCATTGTATAAATTCACCACAGTTTCTGTATCCATTCTTCAGTTGAGGAACATCTGGGTAGTTTCCAGTCACTTGCTATTACAAACAAAGCTGCTATGAGCATAGAGGAGCATGTATCTTTTTGGTGTGGTAGAGCATCTTTTTGGTATATGCCCAGGAGTGGTATAGTTGGGTATTTAGGTAGAATTATTTCCAATTTTCTAAGAAACCACCAAATTGATTCCCAGAGTGATTGTACAAGTTTGCGATCCCATATCTCCGTAACCTTCCCACCATGTGCTGTCACTTGTGTTTTTTATCTTGTCCAGTTTGATTTGTGTGAGGTAGAATCATATAGTTGTTTTGATTTGCATTTCTCTGATGACTAAAGATGTTGAGAATTTCTTTAAGTGCTTCTTGAGGATTCAAGATTCCTCTGTTAAGAATTCGGTTTAGTTATATACCCCATTTTTTAATTTGAGTTATTTGGTTTGTTAGAGTTTAACTTCTTGAGTACTTTATATATTTTGAATATTAGCCCTCTGACAGATGTAAGATTAGTCAATATCTTTTATCAATCTATAGGCTACGAATTTGTCCTGTTGAGAGTGTCCATTGCCTTCCAGAAGGTTTTTAGTTTCACAAGGCCACATTAATCAATTGTTGATCATATTGCCTGAACAATTGGTGTTCTGTACAGGAAATTGTTTCCTATACCGATGTGTTCAAGGCTATTTTCCACTTTCTCTTCTAGCAGATACAGTGTACCTGGTTTTATATTGAGGTCCTTGATCCACTTGGACTTGAACTTTGTGCAAGGTAATAAATATGGATCCATTTTCATTCTCCTCCATGTAGACCACTGGTTAGACCAGCACCATTTATTGAAGATGCTTTTTCCCCCCACTGTATGTTTTTTGCTTCTTTGTTGAGGTCAAGTGTCTATAGGTGTTTGGGTTTATTTCTAGTCTTTGATTATATTCCATTGATCATACTGTCTGTTTCTGTACAATACCATGTGCGTTTTCTCACTATTGCTTTGTAGTACAGTTTGAGTTCAGAGATGATGATTCTTCCAAAGGTTCTTTTATTGTTCCCAATTGTTTTAGGTATGCTGGATTTCTTATTTTTCCATATGAAGAGGAAAATTGCTTTTTCAAGGTCTGTAAAAAAATGTGTTGGAATATTGATGGGGATTACATTAAATCCGTAGATTGCTTTTGACCAGATACACACTTTCACTATGTTAATCTGAAAGGACTGAATTGGCATAAGACAGGCTGAATCCATGGCAGGCTATATACTAACAGTTGAGGAGACCAGGCCTGAGTTTCTGCTTCCCAGAACTGAGCAAGTCAGTTACTGGATAAAACAGCAGACTTACACAAAAGTGCCCACCCAGCTTGTAAAAAAGATAAACTTGTAGCCAAGAAGTCATGAGGTACTCCTCCCTAGCTTGTGAAAGGACAGTTAGCCAAGCTTGAGGCCAAGAGATCATGTTACCTCTCCTTGGCATTATGCAAAAATAGTTGATCTGAGTCATAACATCACCCAGACCCCCAGAGAGAAAACTCACCAATCAAGATATGAATCACCTACCCCTCCCTAATGTTTCTCTTTTTTGACTTTAAAATTTAATCTGTGAATTGAGTCAGGGTCCTTCCATCCAGAAGAATTTGGGCCAATACATGTGGAAATAAACATTCTGCTTTGGCATGCTATTTGATTCTGAGGTATTATTCTTCAAGTTTTACGGACCCTAACAAATCCCACTGATCCATGTGCATGGGGAATCTTTCCATCTTCTGATATCTTTTATTGAGAATTTTTGTGTTCATGTTCATCAATGAAATTGGTCTAAAAATCTTTTCCTTTGTTGAATCTTTATGTGGCCTAGGTATTAAGGTAACTGTGGCCTCATAAAATGAATTACAGAGTATTCTTTCTGCTTTTGGTTTGTTGAATAGTGTGAAGAGCATTGGTATTATCTCTTCTTTGAATGTCTGGTAGAATGCAGCATTAAATCTATCTGGCCCTGGGCTTATATGCAACAGAACGATGGATCCTGTTTTTTTTTTTTGTTTTTTTTTTTAATTGGATGATTTATTTACATTTCCTATGTTGTCCCCTTACCCCATCCCCCACCACCCCCTCGGAACCCCCAATCCCCTCGCCCCTCCTCCTTCTTCTCTGTGGATGTAACCTCTATCTACACCCCCCACTCCCACCTCCCCACCCTCAAAATTCCCACCCCCTGGGGCATCCAGCCTTCATGAGGTCAAGGTTCTCTTCTTCCACCTATGCCCAGCAGGGCCCTCCACTTTTGCATATTCAGCTGAAGCCCTGGATCCCCCCCTAAGTGCTCCCAGGCTGGTGGTTTAGACCCTGGGAGCTGTGGTTGGTTGGTATTGTTGCTCTCCTCATGGTGCCACAACCCTTTCAGCTCCTTCAGTCTTCACTCTAACTCCTCTATTGAGAACCCCATGATCAGTGCAATGGCTAGTTGTGAGCATCTGCCTCTGAATATGTCTGACTCTTGAAGGCCTCTGAGGAGATATCCATATCAGGCTCTAATCAGCATGCACTTCCTGTCTTCCACATCAGCATCTACCTTTGGTGATTGCACATGGGATAGATACTCAGGTGGGGTGGTCTTGAGACGGCCCCTTCTTCAGTTTCTGTCCCTCACTTTGTCTCCATATTTGCTCCCTTGAGTATTTTGTTGCTCCTTCTAAGAAGGACCGAATCACCCTCACTTGGTCTTCCTTCTTTATGGGCTTCATGTGGCCTGTGAGTTGCATCTTGGGCATTTCAAGGTTCTAGGCTAATATCCAATAATCAGTGAGTGAATACCATGTGTCTTCTTTTGTGATTGGCTTACCTCACTCAGGATGATAATTTCTAGTTCCATCCATTTACCAAGGAACCTCTCGAATTCATTGTTTTTAATAGCTGAGTAATACTCCATTGTGTAAATATACCACATTTTTTGAATCCATTCCTCAGTTGAAGGACATCTGGGTTCTTTCCAGCTCCTGGCTATTATAAATAAGGCTGCTATGAACATAGTTGAGCATATGTCCTTGTTATTGTTATTTCCTGTGATTTTGATGTTAGTGGCATTACTGTATGTGTGTGACTCTCTTCTTTTGGATTTGCTCTGATGTGATTAATTTCTTGTGTTTTTTTTTTCTGTGCAGTTACTGTCCTTGTGTTGGATATTTTCTTCTCTTCTATAAGGCTGGATTAGTAGAAAGACATTGTTTGACTTTGGTTTTTTCATGGAATATCTTGGTTTTTCCATCTATGGTGATTTAGAGATTTCCTGGTTATAGTACTCTGGGCTGACATCTGGGGTCTCTTAGGGTCTCCAAGACATCTATTCAGGATCTTCTGGCTTCTTAGCATCTCTATTGAGATGTCAGGTGTAATTCAGATAAGTCTGCCTTTGTATATTACTTGGCCATTTCCTTTTGCTGCTTTTAATATTCTTTGTTCTGGGCTTTTAGTATTTTGATTATTATGTGGCAGAAGGATTTTCTTTTCTGGTCGAATTTATTTGGTGTTCCATAAGCTTCTTGTACATTTATAGCCATCTTTTTCTTACATTCTGATTTTGTTGAAGACAGTTTCTGGCTCTTTGAATTGGGATTCTTCACTCTCTCCTATTCCTATCATTCTTAGGTTTGGTTTGATCTTTTCATAGTGTCTCAAATTTGCCGGATATTTTGATTGTGGAAACTTTTTCACTTGGTATTGTCTTTGATTGATGTATCTATTTCTTCTATAGTGTCTTCTATGGCTGAGATTCTCTCTTCCATCTCTGGTACTCTGTTGGTGATGTTTGCATCTCTATTTTCTGTTCTCTTTCCTACATTTTCCACCTCCAGGGTTGCCTCCATTTGTGGTTTTTTTTTAATTGCTTATATTTCTGCTTTTAGGTTTGGACCATTTTATTCATTTCCTTCACGTGTTTGATTGTACTTTCCTGTTTTTCTTTAAGGGAGTTATTTGTTTCTCTTTTTAAGGGCTTTTAACTATGTGATTGTGTGTTCCTATATTTCTATAAGGAAATTACTTATATCCTCTTTAAATGCCTCTATCATCATTAGACAAGATTTAAGATCATTTTCTTGCTCCTTGGGTATGTTAGGACATCTAGGGCTTGCTGTAGTAGGCAAGACTGGTTCTGATGGTGCCATATTGTATTGGTTTCTGTTGATTATCTTCTTGCACTTACCTTTCACTATCTAATTTGTCTCTGGTGTTGGTTGGCCTTAGTGCTCTGTGTCAGAGCAGGCCTGCCAGGAGGCAGATGGAGCTGCATCTAGGGTTTGAGCTAGCATCCTGTATATCTTGGATTAGAGGCGGCCTCTTGGTATGCAGGAAGAGCTGAGGCGTAGGGCACCATGCATGCTGTTTCTCAATCCCCACTGCTGCAGACTATGGACTGGACTATATGTCAGGTTAGAGCTGGATTCTTGGGAAGCATGCAAAGCTATGGGATGGGTCCCCTGCCTTCCCTACTTCAGGACCATTGCTGGTATAGGCTTGGACCAGAAGCCCAAATAGGGTGGGGCAGAGTTCAAGGATGCTAAGCTTCCTGGGATGTGTAGGTAGGGTATTGGGGCAGACAGGTCGTAGTATCTCACCTGTGTATATCAGGGTAGAATTGAACTTTTAGGGGGGAGACAGGCAAGGTTGTTGGTTGGGGTGCCACTGAGACTCTTCATAAGACAGATTCAGTTTCTGAGTTTCTCTTATGTGTTCAAGCAATAGTCCAATGGCTGAATTACAAAAGTGTGAAAACAGAATCATATAGGGAGCTCACTCTATGTGCCTAGCTCCTTGTAAATGTCCCACTAATTTTAGATTTTATTTTGCAAATATTAAAAAGAATATAGCATCTCTAAACCCTGTGATTTCATGACCATTTGTGATTTCATGACCATTTCCAATCCTTAAATACATGTAGGCTTACTCTCATATAAACGTGAAACAATCAAGTTTCCAAGTCATGGCCGGTCAGGAGGTGAGTAGCCTCTCTAAAGTTGCTGTAGGTTGAGGCAAAAGTACCACATATTTGTTCCTGAATTAGGGAAAATTAGAATAAACACACTATAGATAAACATAAAATACTAAACTATTTATCCTAGTCACTATTCATTTTACAAAATACATTCTTCCTAATGTGCTTAACGTGAACATTTGAAGTGAAAACTTAATAAGAACACATGATCAGAAAATAACTATGGGTAAGTTTACACACCAGTTGATTTGCACAAAATGGGTGTTGTTGATCTTCTGTTTCATTTGGATGTAACTTAATCTGCTATAACTCAACATTCACGGAAGCAAAGGAGGCTCCTCCAGATGTTACTTCTAGCAGGTGCATCAGAATCACACAGGTTTTCTCTAGGCTGCAGCTCAAGCAGATGTGGCTAGACAACATCTGCGCTATTCTTGCTCATAACCATTTAATCAAAGTCCTCTCCACACTCACTAACACCCTCGTTACCTGATACACATTTGAGTTTGTTTGGTTGAAGCCCTGAAAGTAGACATTTGTCAGCTTAAAATTGAGAACTGTCCCAGCTAAGATGATCAAAAAGGAGTTCTCATGACTGTCATGTTTAGAGCAGAAGCTCTTTCTTAGATACACTGAACTCATAGTCAGATAATATTTAATAAACTGGTCTCTTCTGTGAAAGAAATGAGCAGACACCCAGATGTACCTAGATACAGGCTGGAAGATTAGTAATCTTTTTATACCCACTTTAAAAATTCTTTGCAATTCAGATTAAGGTACAATTTCCAGATGTTACTATTCATAAATACAATATATTTAACAAAAATTAAAGAGAAGTCATAGGGCTGCCAGCTTTCATTTGGCCATTAAATGTTTTTTAAGTATACTCAGCTGTCTAAAGGCTCTATGATTTCATTAAAAACAATATGTTAACAGTAAAATATAGAAAAGTTGGATTTTTTAAAATAAAAGCAATCCTTTAAGCTAAGTAAAATATTAGCTTTACACAATCTATATTATTAATTCCTTTCATTCATCATGTTTTTTCATTTTTACTGGCTCTAAAGCCAACTCTCGCTCTCTTTTGCCTTCCTGCTCATCTGTAAAATCTTTCAGTTTAGAATCTAACAGCTGTCTTAGGTTCACCAGTGTTATGGCTGAATGTGATATATGTCCCTTAGGCTTAGGCTTTGAAAGCTGGGGCCTCAGTTTGTCCTGCTCTTATGAAGGTTGGGCCACTGAGGGTTGACATTTGAAAGTTATACTTGCCCCTATCTCCAAATTGCTCTCTTGCTTTCTGGTCTGTCACAATGTAAACAGATGCCACTACTCAATCCTGTCACCACACACTGAGCAGGTCAACGCTGTATTCCTTGCTGTGATGGAGTGAAATCCCTCTGACACAACTAATGTTCCCTCTATAATTTATTTCTGGCAGATATTTAACCAGAGAAATATAAGAGAAGTTAATGCATCCAACAAACAAGTAATTAAAATAAACTGAGTTTGTCAGATTTTTCACCCTAATATGCAAAAAACAGCCTCAGAGTAAACTCTCCTATTTATTCTTTATTTTCCTAAACTAAACCAAGATGCTCTCTTTGTGAGCTTCATAAGACATGTTGGACTTCAGGGAAATGGAACAAATGGATGGTTGATTGGCATATGTATCATCTGTATATATGAACGAAAAACAGGAGATATGGTGGTAAAGGAGGGCAAGGTGAAATAAGATGAAGGGGATTAGAAAGGCAAACAAGAAGATATAATACATGGAAGGGAGAGAGGAAGAGATCTACTGTGAGAAAGGACTCACATAACTTCAGAGAGTAATGAGCTCCATAATATGCATCTACAGGTAAATACCAGAAAGGCCAATGGCAAAATGGTATAAGAAATTTACACACACACATACACACACACATACACACACACACATGGGGGGGAGGGAGGGAGGGAGGGAGGGAGGGAGGGAGGGAGGGAGGGAGACAGAGAGAGACAGAGAGAGAGACAGAGAGAGAGACAGAGAGAAACAGAGGGAAAGGGAAGGGAAGGGAAGGGAAGGGAAGGGAAGATTCATACCTACATTATTAAGGTTTTCTTCTTTTCCTGCCCTCAGGAGGATTATCACCCAAATAAGTGCTCTAGTGGTTTCAATGAAAATATTATATTGAAAACAATCTCACAGTCCCATACGGAAATGATATTTTGCTAGCCATTTAAACAAATGAACACCTAAAATTAACTCCCATACTATTCGTAGCTGGACATTCCTAGCTGGACATTTCCACATTGCCCTATCAGTCCTTTCTTTAATTAGGTCTTTGGTTTGTATTAGCAATTTGCATTTTTCGTTGATAGCCAGTCCCACTCATGCATTCTGTCACTTGTTTGCTTGTTTCTAGTCCTATACCCAGTTTCCTAACCCTGCTCACTGCCCATTCAGGCAGCACCTTTTGCCATCAGTTCAAGTACATAGCTTTTACCCCTTCTTTAAAATAGGTCATAATGTGTCCTCTCTGGATATTTTGTTAAGCCCTTTTGGGTAGGCCAGTGCTCATTGTATATTGTTTCTTCATGCTTCTATTCTACATGTAAAAAGAATGAAAAACACTTTAACATACTCTTAGCAAAAAGCTATGCTGGTACTCCAGCATTATCATATTACTGACTTGCCTGCCTGGGTATGTAGTTTAGTCTATATGTCCAGTTTTCCTGCTTTATCTACTGTGCTATAACACTTTGTAATAAAGATGCTACTTTGTTCAGCCAACAACTCAGTAAATTGCATGGCATTCATTCAATTAATGACTGATCCACCACTCTAAAACACTGTGACTTTCAACAGATGATTATCTTGTATTAAAAAGACACGGAAACAGCCAATTGCCATCATCTGCATTTTTCAATTCTCTGTACAGCATGTCTCATGGAAAAACGAGATTGGTATTCACAGAATATTCTCTGGGGCACACTCTTTCCTATTTCGGAGTTGCAAATTAATCTTGTGTTGTCTAACAATATCACACCTCAGTTATCATGTCTGGTCTCTTATTTGACACCCAATACAGCTTTGCAATTTTTTTATAAACACCAAAAGTGCTGCTGCATGTATTCATAGGAATCATTTCTGATCACTTTGTCAAGCACATCACTGCAGTTATTAAGAAAATATCTTGCTTTTAGACATTTAGTAACAAAAGGCTAAAGCATAAACTGCTATTTATGAGTTGTTTCTCTGCAGGAATTTGAGCCTCAAATAGGTTTTGATATGCTAAAATGGCATAGTAGTAATTTGGTAAAATATTTAAAGGCCAAAGCACAGCTGCAATGTGAATAAAATATTATTGGACATGTCCTTGATCTTTAGCTTTATTACACATTGGAGACTTTTAATTTTTAATAAAATCCATCTCAATGACAGATAAGATAGATTGCTCCCCATGGTAGTTCACATCAAAGAACTGATATAACTTGTCTGACTCCTAAACATAATGGTATGATTAATTCATTGAATTAATTACTTCTTTTGTTGCATATTCATTCATTTTATTGAGAAATAATCCCTAACGATTACTACTCTATGGAGAAACATAATGAATATAAGATGAACAAGATGTTTAACTTTTTTTTAAAAAAAAAAGAGAGAAAGAATTTAAAAGACAGTTACATAAGCCCACTCAGATTATGTTGGGAATCATATGACCTACAAACTGGACAAAAGGCTGTATTTGTGTTTATCTTGAGGAGGGGTCTCGAAAACATCATCAGCATATTGTCATAGAACTCAATGGACTTGCAACCACACAGCAGCAAGTTATCTTGCTTTGGTTACAGTAAGCTTTCTGTTTTCTGTTTGTTTTACCTTTTGCTTTTTCTCAGCTCCAATTTCTTGTGGAGCTATTCACTAAACAACTGATGGAAACACAGATAAAATAGAGCCAGAAAGTGAGTATATTGATTAATTATATGACAGAACCAAAAAAGAAATGCTCACTAATCAGAGCTGGGCCTCAACACTGTGGCCGAGGTAGCACTTTCAGGGAAGTCCCTTGAGATGCTTCACATAAGTGTATCCACTGTAGAACTCCATAGCACTCATTCTTGGACACACGCTAAACACAGGGGCAGAGTTGAAAGACAATTCATTAGTTTTATTCAGCTTTATTGTGTTGTACTTTAAGTTCTCTCAGCAGAGTTTATCTCCAGAAAAAAAAATATCCTTCATCAATTTGCAAATATATTTCTGAAACACAAAGTAAAAAATAGCAATATCTTTGATGGAAGGAAAGCATGCTTGGTTTCTAGCATATTAATCCTGTTTTCCTTAGTAAGTTATTAGATTTCACAACCTAATATGGCATCTACAACCTAAATGTGAATATTTAAGCACTCGATGTATAGGTAATTTGAGATATATTATAAATGTAAAATGCGAAAGAGTTCATAAAAAGGCAAAATGTTGTTTCAAATATGTTTTATAATAAGTATATGTGTCAGATATATTGAGAAACAGTCAGCAACAATACTCACATATATGACTCATTTGTTGCTTGCATTATATTTCTTCTGTGTAAACCAGATTTTTAGAACTCCTTTATTCTAATTTTTAAAATCCTATAAAATACAATTCTTCAGAAATAACTAGAGCATGAGGAAGCAGAATCAAAATATATTTAGAACACAGGAAAGAAAGCAGAACCTGCGAGATGTCTCAGTCGGTAAAGTCAAGCCAGACAACTTCATAAGAGAAGATATGCAAGCTCTGGCCTCCACATGTGAATTATGGCATACATATGAATGTGTACACATAAAACCCACACATACAAACACAAACAAAAGTGCAAATAAAGCTGATTATGGAACACCAATATAACTATGTAAGATTTTAAACAAGATAATGATATTTGTACAATTATACAAGATCTATGTTTTACTTGTCAAGCAGAATTAGTCAAAGGAGTTTGAAATTCAAAGAGCCACCAAAACCAATACCAACTTTATTCCAGCTTTTCTTAATTATTCCTGGACTTACATGGCTAAAAAGTGATAGAAATCAGTCATCAAACACTATTGGTAAAATTATAGCAAGTATTTTAAGACAAATGATTAAATCTTAATTTCTCCTAATTAGAAAAGATGAGTTGCACTAAAAATATTCAATCAAGAAAGGGATAGATAGATAGATAGATAGATAGATAGATAGATAGATAGATAGATATAGATATATAGATATATAGATATATAGATATATAGATATATAGA
>NW_021604782.1:2217529-2281643 GCF_004785775.1 Grammomys surdaster
ATATAGATATATAGATATATAGATATATAGATATATAGATATATAGATATATATAGATATATCACAAACAAAACATAATGCAACATAATTGTTTGCCAAAATATTTTGTACACATAATGACTACAAGATTATCAGATAACAGGTGTGCATGATTAAGTTTGAAAACGATGGGCATAAAAGCACCAGAATATAGCTAAGTAAGAGAATTCAATTAAAAGAGGTCCAATGACTGCTTTCTATCTCTGCTGACAAATTATTATATTTTTTACATCACAGCTATATCCAGGTAAGAATGCATATTAAAATGTGCTGAGAAAGACACTTAGATCTTGAAACAACTTGACTTCTACAACTAAGCTGTGGAATATGTAATCTTTTTCTCCTTAAGAAGCTCCAAATGAACCAGGAGTCAAGATTCTGAAGAGCTAAGGTTATTTTTGTCATTCTTCTGTTCTCTGCTTTCTTTGCAATAAAACGCATAGAAGCTGAGGGCAAAACACAGACCCAGTGGAAAGTTAAAAACTAAAAGATGTACATCTTTAAGTGACCATACTGGTAGCACCCATGCATAGCTTCTCCAAATTCAAACTGAAATAACAGAACATGATCATAGCAGATAACATTCTCTATC
Organism: Grammomys surdaster; assembly: GCF_004785775.1. Lineage (NCBI taxonomy): Eukaryota > Metazoa > Chordata > Mammalia > Rodentia > Muridae > Grammomys > Grammomys surdaster. The sequence continues at coordinate 2,218,161 of NW_021604782.1, forward strand.
CATGCTCTGGAAAAACCAACCATCTCAGTACCTAATCTTGCTTCAGTCTTCAATTCAAAGATCTTCAGCTTGATATTGGCCATTGAAAACAAAGTTAAAGAAACACAATTGTGCTTTGAAAGTTTAAGCCTGACATTAAGCTCACTAAGAGAAGGATCAAAAGAAATTGCCAAAATCATGAAAAATAGTTTTTTAATAGACAATCCAGATAATGGTAAATTATTTTGAAATAATTATGTTTTTAAACCAATGTTTGTCAAATTGAAATCAAAGAGGTCCATGACTCATCTTATATTGTGACATCTGGCTGATTATTTCCACTATTTGCCATTAGCAGTCAACCACTAGCTCTTTCAAAGTTCACTAGAGTGCTGTAGTGGTCGTACACAATGATTTTTCCCCCAGAAATCTCTCCTTTTTTTTTTTCATTCTACCTTTTATAACCTATCCTATCCTTAACTGAAAAATTACTTTCCATATACCTTAATTGAGAATCATAGATATTTCTGAAATTTGTGTGCCAATCTTTGTTTTCTATTATAACATTATAAAATCTATGGCTATACTAGAATGCCATTAACAGTCACTTTTATGGCTATGTTCCTTTAGCTAAACAGTAACATTTGGTCATTAGTCTAGGTCTTTGGCCTGTCTGGGGTTAGCTTCTTTGCCACCCAATCTGTGATGCAAACAGACTCCATTTAATGGAGTGGGCCTTAAATTCAAACAAATAATTGGGTGGTTACTTTCGCAAGCTTTGTGCAACTACTGTTCTAGCACATCTTGCAGACAGGTCATTATTGTAGATTGAAAAGTTTGTAACTGGGTTGGTGTTGACATTTCTCCTTTGGTAGCATGTAAAATACCTTCCAGTACCATGAACAAGAGTCCATAGAGGTGCGGGCTTTAGGTAGACATTGTGTCAATCTCTCTGTGTTAAAACAGTGATTGCAAGCAACTTTGAATAGAAGAAAATATAAGATTCATGTAATAAATTAGACCTTAAATAATACAGAGGCATTAAAATGAAAGCAAATACTCAAATAGGGGGAAATCTGGGATGTGAAGATGAATGCAAATGAAATTCAGAATTACCAGAATAAGAACTTTAAAGGAAGTCTTGAACAGCAATTGAGATTCAGTAAAATTCAAATCTGAGGAAAAATTACAGGCTTAAAAAAACAATTCAAGGCATGAGCATATCAAAAAAAATCTGTAGAGAGAATAAGCAGTATTTCAAAAGCAGAACTGTTTTCAAGAGGGGAAGTGGAGATAGTTTATGCTTACACTGGACTTAGATTTTAAGCCCTGTTTGTCTCGGTGCTGACACTCAACATATTAGTCTGTTAGCTTAGTTAATCTTCATAGCAACTACATGACAGATGGCTATGAATATCATCTATGTTTATAGAAAGAAAGCCAAAGCAACTGGTCAAAAGATCATATTCACTGTCGCGGATCACAGTTGCTATTTGGTAAAGTCAGAATAAAATCTGAGGTTATAAAATACTTAGATGTAGTTTAGTTTAATCAGAAATGGTGTGTTCCTGCAAAACTCAGGTGAGATATAATTTCCAGTAGAAGGTATTTCATTATCAGTGTTCAAAGTTCATCACATTGTTTTAATACAGGTGGAAATGTTGGGAAATATTTAGAATGAGATTTAGTCATCAGAATGGAGGTTGAATCACTGAATACTAATACTCATGGCTGTTTCTAGTAGCTTTATAAAATGTGTGTGTGTGTGTGTGTGTGTGAGAGAGAGAGAGAGAGAGAGAGAGAGAGAGAGAGAGAGAGAAATTATTTTAATTTACACTCTGTATTTTATTATATGATGTCTGCCATTCTGTAAGAACGAATTTTGCAAAAGGTCATTTACATACAGCATATAACATAAGCTTTTGAAACTTTTGAAGTACAAGCCAACATGAATCTCTCTTCTTTATAACAGTCAATATTATGCTGTTATTAGTCACAGAAAATGAAGTAAAATACCATACTTTAGAAAGAAAATTGAATGTCAGTGTGTCATAGTTAATTCAAAATAGCTATATTTAATTGATATTAATTTAAGCTAATAATAAACACATAGTTAAATGTTTATATGGATTTTATATTCTTCAAGTATTTATAAAAAAATCGGAATAGAAAACATATTGAATGACATGGATGTGGCAGCACCTAGAAACAAGGTAATGAATCCTATGAATCCTTTCCATGTCATTAACAAAAAGAAGATATTTCTATCGATGAGTCTGTAACAATGTCAAGCAATATGATACACAAATTAAGTGAGAAATATATTGTTGAATATGTAATACTAAAAAATATGCTTCTGTGAGTGTTCATGATGATATTCAACAATACATGAACTTTAATAATTTATTCTAAATTAAGGAATTACAACAATAAAGACTTATAAGTGGCAGTAGTGATAAAGTCTTTTTAATGTATTAGCTTCATTTGTCAATTAATAGACAATTTAAAAAGTAGAAACAAGGTTGGAGAGATAAATCAGCTCTTCAGAGCACTGCCTGCTTTTCCAGAGATCCTGAATTCAATTCCCAGCAACCATATGGTGGCTCATAACCATCTGTCATGGGATCTGATGCCCTCTTCTGGTGTGTCTGAAGACAGCTACATCTACTCATATAAATAACGTAAATTAAACTTTAAAAGAAATAGACAGTTAATTAATTTGGAGAAGCAACTGTTGTATAAGTATTCATATGTATAATTTATATATATTATATATATGTATATATATATGTATATATATACACACACATATATGTGTGTGTGTGTGTACCAGCACATACATTATATAGACGCTGTCCATTGTACTTCTTTTGACATGTAACATTTTTAACTTTATGATAGTAAGAAAGCAGTTAATGGTAAGTAGAAACCACACTTCAATTTTGAATTTTTTTTCTGGGATAACAATATGTAGTGAGATGTTCTCTTGAGATGTTGGGTATTAACAGCATGCCACAGCACCCATCAGCCACACAATGAGATGATAAACCATTGACTCTGTACAGTGTATTATTTTGCTAAACTATAATGTTAAGTAAAAGAGGTATATTAACTGTCTTTAAAACTTTTTTAAAAGATTTATTTATTAAATGTTTGTGGTATGTATGTGTGCAAGTATATGTATGCCACATGCGTGTTGGTGCCTATGAAGGCCAATAATAATAATAATAATGATGATAATAATAATAATAATAATGATAATAATCAATCTACCAGATCTGTGATTACAAGCAGTAGTGAGTCACCCAGGGCGAGTTTTCCAAACCAAACTTGGGTCCACTGGAAGTTCCCCAAGAAACATAACTGCTGAGCCATCTTTCAATTACTATCTTTCTGATTTATGATACTTTTTACTTACAATGTGTTCACGAGAATGTACCCCAACCATTAAGTCAAAAGAATCTGGATGGATATACGAGTGATAAATAAATAAAGATAGATAGGTAGGTAGAAAAACATATAAGATAGATGCAGATGGATGATACATGACATATAATATATATATATATATATATATATATATATATATATGTATGTATATGAATGTTATATAAATGTATACCATTGTGCCTTAGTTATTAATCAAACTACTATTGTCTGGCTTAGTTAACACACATATTTTATGGTTGCATTTGGTTTGGCTTCATAGCTGTCATATTTCTGCCTGTGAAATCCTTGTGATTTAATAGATACCTCATACATGGCTGTCAGCAATCTCTCATATTTAATACCAAGATTACTTGTACAAGCTGTGTATGTTCATGATTCAGTTTTATATATTATTTTATGACTAGATTTTATATATGATAAAATATCAATAGGGAAATTTTCATATTCTTTTCATCCTTTTACCATATTTTTGTATTTATTTTTGTGTATGTGTATATGTATGCATGTGTACGTGTGTGCATATAAGTGTCTGTGTGTACAGAGGTCACTGAATCCAGATGAGAACAATAGATCCCTTGGATATTTATGTACAAAGTTTTGCATTCTACTTGCTGTTGGTTCTGATAACAGAACCCAGATTGTCTGGAAAAGCAACAAAGTTCTTTTAACTACTAAACCATCACACCAGACTCTAACTTCCTGTTTATTAGTAGAGTGGGCCACAGAGTTTAAAAACATATTATTGAACAACTGGAACAACATACTTTAAAGATTGAGAAAACAATAAAATCTGTAGTTTAGACTTCTATATTCATATTTGTTTATAAATTATTTTTAAACTTATTTCTCGTAAAACCCAATATTCAGACTCTAAAGTCTTTGAATTATTGTTGTGTTTTGATCTGTGATAATTTCTACTAATTTTAAAGTTTGATTTATTGAGTCCACTACTTTTAAACTCTCTATCTGCTTCTATTGTTTTAAATTTTCTATCACTTTGATAATTTTCATCAAATTCAATAACTTTATCATGTAGCTTTTAAATTGATTTTTTTACTCCATTTTTCTGTTTATTTGGATCCTTTTAAGTTCAATTGATTTTTTTCAAAACTAGACTTTTGAGATGGCTGACATTTTGCCTATGTAAACCAACTCAGACATGGATATTGAAGAGTTTGAACTTTAAAGAGGTTACATTGTTTTTTCTTTTGATATCATTCTGTGTAATTTGCACAGCTGAAGGGGGAGTATATCTAGTTTTATATAAAAGGATGTTTGTAGTCAGAAACCTTCTCTTGATGTTTCAAAGGCCAATATGGTTCAGTAGATAAAACAAAGACCACAATAGCAACAATAATAATTCAAAATCAACACAAATTTTTAGAGTAGTAAACATAAGTGCACATTCAATATAGATAGCTATATTAATATAATAACATAAAAAGAAATTGTAATACTTATAGAATAAGCAGAAAAGTTGTCAAATGATAAAGTTAAACTTACCATTAATAAACATAACTCTAAGGAAGAATGAGAAATGGAAAAGATAAAGCCAAGATAGAGATAATGAATGTCTATGAAGGCATAAGAATGATATTGAGGGATAACATAATAAAACAGACATAGAGCAAATAGCATAAGCAAAATGCACAAGACTATCAACATTTTTTTTGTTACTGGGGGGCCAAAAGCCTTCAATTTTTTCCCAAAACTTGTCTCTTTTGTCATTTTACTCAGTTTTGTTGGGTCATTTTTAAACAAATTATACCAGAATGTTCAATAGATAAATTAATCCAAATTTCCCTTTTCCATCAGGACACCAGTTACTCTGTCTACTTGGCTTAATTCCTAGCAGAGATACCCATTTGTAGCCATCACAGAACAAGGGAAACAGAGCTACGCTCTAACTGTTCCCAGCTGAGCCCATGATTGAGTGTCTCCTCATATCAGAGGCACTATGCCATTATGGACTTGCGCTGTGTCAAAGTAGTGACTATGTTTCCAGAAAATATCTCTGTAGCTTTGGGAGTAAAAATATAGTACAACCAAGACAGTATGCACTGGCAGAGCTGGAGATGGACATTTGTTTTCTGTTCACTCTGGTGCCTATACTATCACCTTACTTATATTCAAATACAAATGGCCCCGTTCCTGAATTTCAAACACCAAGCTACAGCATCCAAATCTGCATCAAGGTTTCCTAGTCCCATACAGATTTATCAGATGGTCAATAGCTTAGCCCATGGAGATGGCCAGCCAAGCAGATGCTTCTCCTTTCCCTGTGCAAAGACTTGAGAGTAACACATTTCTTAAAACAATTTCCACCAGGACACAAGCAAGCTAACTGGGATGTGTTATCTACATCCTCAGCTTTTCTCCTTGTTCAGCAGATTGCATTCTCTCTTTAGAAGTGACTTTTTGTAGAGTTTCCGATTCTACAAATGTGGAGTACTCTGAGGTATCTCCCTTTCATTTTTTTTTAAACAACTCTGACAAGGATCTTTCAACTTCTCTTCCACTTTGTACAGTGCCAGAAATTATGAACTTCTGCTTGGAAAAATCTAAAGACCAACATTTCTCAAATTTACCTCATCTCAAATTGTCTACTATTTACCATTCTGCTGTTGTGACTTTCTGCATCACTCATCTCTCCCTCTGGCTGTGTTCCTGGTCTGTTGTCTTAGACATGGGGATGTAGGAAAATGTGATGTGACTCTGACTTGCAATGTTCTCTCCTGGAATCAGGTTTCTAACTTCCTGCTATTTCTTTACCAGAAACTTCTTTACTGACCCTTTACAAAATGTGGCCCATGGTTAATTAACATCTACACCAAATAAGAACTTTTAGGAAATATATATTCTTTCCAAACCTAAATCACTTGAAATCGAATGCTGAGGTGGGGTTCAAAATGTTGTCCTGAACTGGCCAGCTAGAATATACTGATACAAATTCATGTTTTGGGACCAGTCTGATTAGTAAGCTGTGATCTCCACATTGATTTTGAGAACTAAAAAATGTTTTAGTCATTTGAAATCTACAAGTCTAATGTTTTAAATGTCTCTATTTGTATCTTAGGGGGCGGTATGGCCTGAAAAACAATTTTAAATATAATAAGCAGAGCATAACAATAATGAAATTAACTGTAGCTAAAGAAATAAATATAGTTTTATTCTGTAAGTTACATTGTTGTTTATGTTTTTCTGATATAGATAATGGTCTTTAATTTTTCGTGACATAAAGTTATAATTTTACCATATGGTTGATTTTTAATATCACTAGAAAGATGAAATGGGAAAAGTGAAAGGGTTTATCTTGAAGTTATTCTTATTATATATTCCTGAGTCTTACAGAAATAATTCATTGAAATATTATATTGTTTTATTTATGGGTCTCTCTAATTGGATCTGGACATACCAGTTCTGGGTGATTATAGTGATTGCGTTCCTACAAGCTGATGAATTGCTACTGGTTGGTTTAGATGCCACCCACTCATCAGCTCTACACAAATTCATGACTCTTGGAGGGAGAATCCACAGTAATGTTCCCAGAGGACAAAAGGGACAGTTGCATTGAGATCTCTTCAGACTGTGGATAGCTCTGTTAATAGGAATCAACAGAAAATCTATAGACTCATGAGCTCCATCCTCCAAGCATGCAGAAGTTTTGATAATAGAAATATTCTAAACTCAAAGGATGTGTGCATATCAATCTTTCTTCCGGGATCCACACTGAATCTCTTTCAGAAATACCTGTTATACTGCTCTCATATTTTAAAAGAAGATTTTATTTCAGTTGTTAATGTACCAGCTGTGTTAATCTGGATTGTTGATGAGCATTACACTCAAATAAATTTTTTTCTCAAATATTTGTCAGAGCTCCATTCATTTTCTGTTTATGAAATGTTTATCCTTCCAACTCACATGTAGATTCAATATGTGTTTCTTTTTAGTTTTTTGGTTGACTACTCTATCAAAATATTTAAATAAATCAAATAGCCTATACCTGTATGCCAACAATGAGATCCTGACTTAAATACATTTACAGTTATTGTCCTTCAAGTTTTTTCTTAGATTACAGTTGAATTCTGAGATAGTTTGAATAAAATTATACCTTTCTGCAAATGAACAAATGAAAACAAACAAAAAAAATACTGTTTCCCTTCCCAAAGTGAGTGTGATTTTATAATTATGCTAATTAATTTTTTATTACCATTAGCTAGTTGCAGAGAGGCCTCAAATTTTGAATATTAAATTTGCATGTTAGTATCTTATACTTTTATTTGTTTTTTCTTACACATTTTAAAAGTATGATTGGTTTGTTTATATATTTCATAATCTTATTGTATATGCAGGAACATATATTTTATACCTTATGAATATGAATTTATGACAACTTTATTTCTGAGTAATAAAATATACAAGTTAAAAAAGTATCTAATGTTCTTAACATACATGTTATCCACTAATGCAAACATTAAAAGCTCCAAGGGCAAAGGAGTATTATCCTCCTACATATTAGTTGAAAAGTTACTTAGTTCAAGAAATAGACTGTTCTGTCTTTTTCCAGGGCTAGAACAAGCTGAGTTCTACTGTAGGGAAGGGATTTTGAAATGGCTGGGGTAATCCTGGGTGAGAGATTATGCTTCTAAATCATAACAAATCTCTTTTCTAAGTTCATCCATAGGGTTCAAGCTTCATTTTGTCTGTAGTGTGTGAAAAAAATCACAGGCAATGTATCCAAGACAAATTTTGCATGGCTGTATTTACTCTGTTCCCTTTCTTATGAAATTCATGAATAACTTGAGATTCTCTTATGATGAACATCTGATTCTTCACTTCCATTTAGTAACCACCATAACCTCTGTGTGTCTCTAGCTCAGCTCCAAACCTTTAACTAAGAATTTCTTCTTTTTCTGACTCTGTAGCCTTTATAGTTCAGGTGCTGTCTGGCACTCTACTATGGAACAATAGTGGCTTTTTCTAATTAAATATAAAATTCCTATTTATTAAAATGTGGACAGACCACAGGTCTTTAAATTACAATACCCTACAAGGCCTCCTTCTTCCTCTGTAAAATAGTTTAATTATAATAATAGAAAAGGGACTAGAAAATAGGAAAGTGTCCCGTAAACATTTCTGTAACAATGCACAGAAGCTCTTTTTATTATTCGATTTATTTACTTTCCATATAAATATTAAAGCCACCAATTACTGATTTATATATGACTCATTTTCTCCTTATTTCCAGCTAGAAACCACCAAACAATATTTAATAAATGTCCCAGTGTGCCTGTCACTATGCTACCTAATAGGCAATTTACAGGTTCAATTTTGCTCCCTATATATAAGGCTTTAATTTAATGAGAAATCATAAACCAGCACTTAGTTGGTAGATACATAAAAAAGTTTTAAGAAAGTATCTTCTAAGACTGCATGGAAATTTATACATATGTAATTGTTTTTTTAAAGGATTCTAGTTATAGCTGGATGAAACAAATGACTACAGAGGCTTATATATAAAGTAATCATAAACTACTTGATTATGATGAATTATACAATGTTCTGTTTCTTTTAAAAGTGAAAATTTTTAATTACTTTAATTGCCATATTATGCCCATAGAAAGTAACATGGGAAGTATTGTTACATTCTACATGGGTAAGAGAAAAAAAATTTGTCTGTTTATATGAAGACTTTTAGGACAAGATCCTAACAATCAAAGTAATTTTATAAATATTAAATGCTTTTTGTACATTGAGTTTTTGAATGGAACTTCAATACTATGATAACTTTTTTCTGAATAGCTGGTAGAAAATGATAGTTATTATTAAAAGAATAGCGATCTTAGTAAAAACTATCATAATAAATTTCTGAATTCATTTTGAACATTGTGAAGATGGATATCTGATATATATTGTTAGTAGATACACTGGTATAAAATCAAATTTTCAAGTTAAATGTGAGTCTTTTATAATAGAATACACATGTGTATACACATATCCTTTTGTATTACAACGACTGACAGAAAATTTAATCCATTATCTTTTAATATCATTTTTATAAAACAATTATGACATCATGAAATAGCATCAGAAATGCATTTCAGTTGATTTTTTTTGTCCTTAAATTTTATTTTTGAGTGCTGTTGACATTCTATGTATTCAACCATTAAAAAAAAAAACAGAGGAAATGATACCCATGTGGTGCAAACATTTTGCATAAATCTATTTTATGCCAGTGGACATGATACATACAGATGTTCATGTCATGTCAATGTATTAATCAAAGCTAATTTGAAGTGAATCTTTTCATTACTTAGATTCTTTAATTTGTGTGAAAACCCAAAGCCCTATGGCTGCCTGTTGGGTGCCTACACCTCCTCCAGGCCCTTCCCCTTCCCTGTGAGATCCATCGAATCCCAGATTGATCCCCAACAGGGATTCTCCAGCTGCCTTCCTGGTTGGGAGATTGAGTTAGTTAGGCTACTTGTTTTTCTCATTCCAACTCCATTTCAGTCTTAGTCACCTCAAAATCCTTCATTTCTTTGACAAGAACCAATACTTCCTTCTGGATCTATTCCATCGTTTTGTGATTTGCCAGAAATAGGAGGGAACAAATTTGGCCTCCTTACATCTACCCTATACTTCCTATGGCTGAAATACAAAGAAACAAAATAGAAAACCAGGATATAAACACTTGAAATTCTGTTTCCAATGACCTCTGAAAGAGGCAAAGATAGTCAAGTAGATAAAAGGTTTCATTTATGATAGAGTTGCCACAATTAAAGGCAGACATTAAATCAGTGGCTGAGGGAGGCAGGCCAGCAAAGGGAATTCTTTGCGTAGGCTGTGGATGATGTGGCCAGTTGCTCCTGCTGGGCATTTGAAGAATCTAGGAGGCACCAGACAGAGAAATGTCCTATTTAAACATCTGTTCAGCACAGAGAGTGCATTATCAATTTGAATGGGCAAAATAAAAACTTCATGATCCCCAGGATGACTGATTCATGTATCAATATAGCTGTGTCCGGATATTTGGTCTAAGACCAGTTTAGCTGTAGCTGGATTAGTAAAAATGAAATAGTCATTAAAGTCAACTGATTTTTACTAAAGAATTGCCTTCTGTAAGATGTGTTAACCTCATTAAATTAGCTGAAGACTTTAAGAGAAAATCATTCACAATTTTTGCAAGGGACAGAAAAATCTCTTCCTTGTGGCTTTTGCTCTGAAACTCCATTTGTTCTTATCTGGATCATCAGCCCTCTAAACCTATTCTTACATTAAACTTCATTTGTATGTGTGCACACAACCTATAGACGCTAGTTCTCAAGGAATCCTAACTAACACACATATTTAGTGTGTGTTCTTTCCTACCCAATAATGAACAGGTTAAACACTCCAGAAGCAACGAGATCATGGAGGAATGGAAGAGTTGGAAATTCTCTGTTCTGGTTGTTTGGATCAAAATAATTGGAATGTTTGGTCCTCAGATGGTGGAGTTGTTTGGGCAGAATTAGGAGGTATGGCTTTGATAAAGGATACATGTCTTGAGATGGGCTCTGAGGCCTCAAAAGCCTCCTACCATCCCCCGATAGACTTCCTGACTATTTGCAGTTTTGATGCGTGAGGTCTTAGCTGTCCTGGTCACCTGCTTTCTCTCTACCCTCAAGAAATATAACCCTCTAAAAACACAAACACAATGAAACACTTCCTTTTATAAACCACAAGAATAGAAATTATCTATTGTTAGACCACCACATTCTAAAACATTACTGAGTAGACATAACTATGAACTTAAAAATCATTCAAAAAATTTCCTTTTGTTGATAGCTATAATCTTACTTTTTCACACAAACTAAGAACCTTTGGATCAATTAAATTCTGTATTACTCCTCACTAACACTTTACTAAGCAGCCCACTGAATGAGTTCAAAGATGGAATATTTTGTCTGATAAAAGATCAAATCTCATTGATAGGCTTCTTAAGAGCAATATTCATACATCATAAAATTCATATATAGTTCATAAACTAATAAGGTTAACAAACTGATAGTTTTCATCAAAATTTATTCTAAATGCCATCTTTCCTCGTGTAGCAGGGAGAATAACCCATAAAGTATTTTGCTTTATAAGACATCCTGTTGAAATACAAGACCTGGTATCATAAAATGATGAAACTTAATTTAGTCCATAGCTAATGATATAGAAGAATAAAAAGAGCCAATGTCAGAATTAGACAGGAGAATAGGAGAAAAACTGAAAGCCAGTAGAAGTCTAGTCAGGCTTGACATAAACAAAAGACACGAAGTCAATTGTGATTAACAGCTTTTAACCAGCACAGAGGTCTTGAGTTTCCTATCAAGTGAAAGGATTAGAAGTGAAGCACGGAGAAATTTTGGCCATGATGTTGAGAGACACAGAAAGAGAGAAGTCAGGTACCAATTGTAAGACCTAGAACTGCAGAATGTAGCCTTACTCATAGATTTGAACGTTTTCATAGAATTCCACCTTTTCAAAAAAAAATTACAAAATAGGAAAATCATAAAGAACTCTAGTCCTAAGAATATCAGAATAGTCTTTGACATCTCGTAGATATTTTGAGGATCCCATGCAGTTTTTGACTATAATTTCCAAGAAAAATGTGTCTAGTACTTCTTACCAACCAGCAAGGGGGTAAAAACTAAAACCAGTCCACACAGTCAAAGCCTCTCTATCAGCAAAATCAAGGCAATTAATGATCTCATAATGAGTCTAGTGATAAATTCCCAGGATATTGTTCATCATTTTCCCAGACCTTCGGTGTGCTTATCAGCATTTCATTCATTGCAAATAATACAACAGAGAATAATTGAGGACACTGAGGACCAACAGACTCACTTGGAGGGACTCCGGGCTGACAAACATTTGAGCCATTTCAGATATTTCTGAGACCACTCTAATCTGCCAGTATCTATTACAGACCTTGTAACCACAGTTCATCAAGAACCTCACCTTTGTCTCAGGACCTGGAGACCTTACACTGACTTTTAGTCCTGGTTAATACTATTGAGAGCATAAAAAAGCACACAGCTCTCTTCCTGCTACTGCTTTCAGGCTGACTCTTCTCACTTTATCTGATGTTGGAGTTTCACTTCAGGTGCTATTGTAATTTCCGTCCTTAGCCAAAGAGAGTCCCGTGGGACTGTTTCCAAGCTTCTCCTTATTGCAACTTGAAAAATGTTTCAGAGCAACTAGGACAGAGCTAAGAGATTTTCATCTGTGTAAACCAGATTTTATCCTCACTAAGAATTGACCAGTGTTCTGAACCATGGTGTAAGTCTTAACAGTCTTTGTTTCTGAATGTACTCCCTACTCACATAGGGTATGCTGCCGTCTTTAGGAAATGATATGACCACTTTATTTACCACTTTTGACAATAGTATCTGAGGGTATAATAACTTGCCAATATTCTTTCTAGAAAGATAAGGAAGTCTTCATTCCAACAAGTTCCTTTAATCCCCATTGCCCAAGCTAGTACACATATACACAGGGTACATGGGTCAGTGTATTGCTAATAGTGAGTAAAGAAACTACATAAAAATATTTAAAATCTAACCCTATACTCCAGGTTCCCTGTCTTCTAATATAATATAAATTACAGGTTGCAAAGCCAAGAAAAAGCAGTGTTTTCATCTTATAGCTTAGGGATTTGGTTTTATTAGTTATAGAGTTGTAGGAGAAAGAAAAACAGAAAATGTTTAAGCAAAGGCAAATCAAGAAATGACCTGTTATAAAGATGACTGAGAATGTGCAGAGTCAGCAGGGTTAAAGGTTATATGCAACACAGAAATTCACAGGAGTGGAAACCTGCTATCAGACATTTTCCTATAGTAAGAACAAGTGGTATATGTCAGAAATTCTTGAAGAAGCTCTACTCATTACAAAGGGACTTTTAGACAAATTTTGGATATAAAGAAAGGCAACTGCTGCTAATATGTAGCTCAAAAGTAAAAGCTGATGAATGCCTATTCTCCCTTGTCTACCAACTAACTCCCTCCCATTGATTCAAATAAGGACTAAATAGCAAAGTTATGTGATGATGCTTGTAGATTGTAGGCTCCTAAACACAGAATAATCAGTTGACTAAATACCCATAGGTAGAAAAGGACAATTAGCTATATCAGCAGAAGAACACTGAGCTGTTTAAGTACAAGAAAGAAGCATATCTTCTTGCCTTTAGATATTATAATCTATATTTTACTAGGAGACACCTGAAGTGAAGGTGAAGGCAGTACTCTTCCTGGATTTTTAAATATAATAATTTTTTTCAGAGCTGAGAACCAAACCCAGGGACTTGCACTTGCTAGGCAAGCACTCTACCACTGAGCTAAATCCCCAACTCCATAATATTTTATTAATTCTTTAAGAATTCATACAATGATTTTGATCATATTGATTTATTATTCCTTCCTCAATCTTCCTAGATTCGTCTCTTAATTTCCCACCCCCCGCTCGGTCTGTGTCGGGCGCGCGCTGGGGGAATTAACGAAGCACTCTCGAGTGCCCCCTCTCCTCCTCCTCCCCTCCCCCACTCCTCCCCCTCCTTCTCCCTCAGCTCTTTGCCACCCCCCCCTCCTCCATCCACCTCTCCCCTTCTCCCCTCCTTTCCTCCTCTCCCCGTCCTTTTCCTCCTCTCCACCTCTCTCTCCCCCTCTCTCAATCTCGCCCTCTCCCGGTCTCCCTCTCCCTCTCCTTCTCTTTCTCTACCCACTAAGTTGAATTTGTTCTGTGAATATACTCATGCACGTGTAGCCATCAACTAGAATGTGTTTGACCTAGTAGCGATCACATCCTTAAAGACTCTCCCTGCCCTAGAAGCCACTAATTACCAATTGCTACTCAAGGGTGGAGCCTTGTGACCTTCTCCACATCCATACTAGAATGTTTACTGGCTTGATATTGTGCAGGCCTTCTGCAGGCAACCACAACTACTGTGAGCTTGGGAGTGTCAAAGTCCACAATGTTCAGAAGACACTGACTCTAGTCCTTCCCAAACTCTAGTTACTAGAGTATTTCTGCTACTCTTCTGCAATGATCATTAAGACAGAAAGAGGCTATGATATAGATGTCACAATTATAGGTAAGCACTTCACAGAGACTTATTTTATGCTTATGAAACCAGTAGTGAGATTCTACATTAACCACCATCCACTTCTCTGATGAGGTGTCCAAGCTGCACTAAACTCTGGGTAAAGAGATAGGAATTCAGAAGGCAACTTACAATGCTCTTTTAGCAAAAGAAAATTACAAGGTTCATCTTGAGAAACCAGTGACCTCGCCAAGCATAGGTTCTTGGCCAGACTTAAAATAACAAGCATATGAATCTCCCTGGATTCCTTCTCTTTGCTTTAAGTATTTTCTACATGCCTGTTTTGTTTTCTGTTAGCAAATAATAATCCTGATGATTTTTCTCTTTACTTGTTTCTCTTAAATTGTCTGATTTCCAGTGTTTCTATATTAAGACTCTATACTGGAGAACAAGCTGGCCAAACAATAATTATTTATTTATTTTATTTACTTATTTATTTCTGTGCAATTGACATGATGAATGGTAGCTTCAATTATATTCCGTATCTTTGTGAAAAGAGATAGTTAGTATTTCACTTAGATGAAAGAGAAAACAACAAATATTGAAGGAGGGAAAATAGCAAGGAAAGAATTGGAAATGAGGGTGGGTAATATCCAAAAGACTTTCAATGTTGCATACAGGAAAAGTCCACTTTTGTTTTCAGCCCGACAAATCCACCTAACCTCAGTAATGGCTACAAAAGGCAGGTGCTCCTTTTGCTCTTGCGGAGGAATAAATCATCATGAGTATTATGTGCTTCTCCATACTTTCTCGAAAGCTTTGCTAATGCCTACTGGTTTACCTACAACACATTTTCCAAAAACTGTTGAGTGAAATGACAACATATACACTTAGTTTCACACTTTAGTCTGTCCAATTAACAGTGTTTGCTGTGCTGGCTGTGAGCCCAAAAGAGGATTTAATTTTAAGTACAGTGGTCTTGTTAACAAAAAAGAAATGGTGGGAAGCTGACTCATGAATGTTCAGGGTGTTAGACTCTAATCATTTGTTTCTGCAGACTTGTTCTTTATTACTATTACTGGGAGCGCCTCAAAGTATTAGCTCCTGAAATTCTATAAAGGAAGGGCATTAAAGCTGTTAGAGTGGGCAGTATGATCTCTGTATAACAAATACAGGACATCTTAGGCAGACCATAAAAAAAATTTTCTGGGATCAATGTCAACAATTATGTAAGAGTTTTAAAATAGTAAGGGCATGTACAATGTTGAGGCATAAATAGAAGTAAAGATGTATCCACTTTTTGTGGATTATTAATTTATTTTATTCATTTAGCAATATATAACTGTTCTCTGGGATACTGAATCTCCGGCTACAGATGGTACTAAACTTAGAAGCATTAAAATGTATCTAATTTAAAAATTCAAACGATTTTTATGAAATATGGTGTTACTTATAGGTGACCAGAAATCCTTTTCGAAATTATTGAACAAAGAATGGTACTCTAGCAATTTTTATTCTCTATAGGTGAGCTACATGAATAGTAACCATCTTTAAACAGTGAACATATTGTTGGAAATAAAATTATAGCATTTAAAGTTACTTAATAAGTGTAAGAATATTTCCCTCAAAAATTAGAATAGTACTTATAGGATTTGATAGAAGAAACAAATACTAAAACTGGTAGTTATCTATATGAAATTATACTCAGATTCAAATTAAGGGAAAATAAAATTAAAACTGTAAAAACAAAGTATTTCAGGAAAACAAATTTGAAAACTACATAATCTAATTTAAATAGATACATAAATATCTGCTGAAATAGTTGTAACAAAAAGACTTTACTTTTTTACATTAATTTGTTTTTATTTTGGGTATATGAATATTTTGCCTACATCTTTGTTTATATGCCAGGTACATGACTAGTTACAACAGAAACCAGAAAAGGTTGTTGGATCCCTTGAAACTCACTTGCATATGGTTGGCAATCTTCACGTGGTTGCTGGAAATTAAGCCTGGGTCTTCTTGAAGATCTTGTTGTTTTCCCAGCAAGTGCTCTTAACTACAGAAGCCATCTTTCTAACCCCAGGAAACACTTTTATAGATAGATTTTAAAAACCTTAAAAATCACTATGAGGACCACAGTGAATATAAACACATGCAGGAAGAAAAAGATAATGTAAAACAATAAAAGTGAAAAACAATGGAAGTTTAAAAATGGGACAAACATATATTGTAAAGGTCAAATATTAACTAGTCTCTCAGGGCAAGGTCAGTGCAGTAAAAGTGTATGGAACTGAAACAAGAAGGACTATGAGGTAGTGTCTTCTGCAAACATTTGAAGGTAAAAATTACAAAATCCATGAAGTTGGATTTGTGAGTAAAAATACAGAATGCACACTGGAATTAGATTTCAGGTAAGCAATATTTTAGTATGATTATATTGCAAATAGTCTGTGGATAAACATATAATAGAATATATACTTTTACACTTCATCTAAAAACAAAACAACAAGCAGAAAATTATCAGAGCAGAACTGACCATTAGCTAGTGATGTTCAATGTCTAAAAATCAAGACACAGAGGGAAAGGCACTTCCTGAATAATAACATGTATATTCTGACCAGAGGAGATTAAGTGGCATCATAGCCCCCAGGAGCACCTGTGTGACTCTGTCATACAGAAAACCCCTATACAGAAATGCAAGGTTGCATGGAAAGGTTGGCTATTATATTTCTATGTGCATTTCCTTTCCCTCCTGCATAACTCCTTAACCTTACAAATATCCGTATGCCTGTTTAACAATATGTGTATTTCCTGCAACATTCTTCATTTTTTTCAAGATCTTATTTTATCAGCACAGTTGTCAGGTTTTCTTGCCATCATTTTTTTTCCTACATCCATATGCTGTCTCCCACCTACCATGAAACAAAACTAACCCTGGAAGCTTATTACTTCATAGCCATTACTGTCTTAAAATGAAGCTAGCTTACATAATACAATTCATTAATTCATCTGTAGAAAATCTAGATGAATGCATGACTAAATTGTTAGAAATAATGAATTTAGCAAAATCACTGCATAAAAATCAATATATGATTAAACTTACCACAGGGGACTCATAACACAATAGAATATAAAAATATCACCATTTACAATGACATCCAAACCACAGAATACCTAGGAATAAATCTACAAACATATGTATGGCACCACAATTGAACACATTATAAAACATCCCATGATGTTGTGATCAAGCTGTGTCCTGCTCTATGTTACTCCATGTTTTGCAAAGCAGTGGTTATTTAGAATGTACTTTGCCCAGAAAGGCTGCATTCCATGTCCGTTTGAAGGACGAAAGATAGCTCTACCTGGGTGGACATAAAGATAGCACCATCTGTCTGGCACTACTCTTAGAGCAAACTGATAAATATCTCACCCCAGGAAGTATGAAGGATAGCACCCACAAACAATTTCTCACAGTAATTTGCTACCATATGAAGACATGGGCATATTAAATTTGCATCAGAATAAAAGCAGGGCTAAGAACTCATCAGACACAAAATAATGAGAAATGAGTGGCCTCTCTTATCTGGCCCCATAAGGAACATTCTATTTATTATGACCCCAGTGACCACACACAATGTGTGTATGGGTTCTGGTAAATGTGTAAAATACAAACAAGCAAAGAACTCTAGACTGTCCCAGGAACTACAGTTCTGCTCAGTCCCCACTGTTGATGTGTATTACTTAAATTTCTATCTGTCCATTCTTCTGTCTGCCCATTCAGATCTGCCTTCTGTGCATTAATCCATGCATTGGTCTGCACTGGAAACAGCCCTGTTGCATCTGCAGCTAAACTGAGCTCTACAGCTCACCTGTGACCATGCAACCTTACTCTATGGACAGGTGCCACAAGTGGTCTCCAGCATCTTCTAAAGCTAGGTTTGGCTCCCTGTCTATTTGCATTTCAACTGCCCTGTTTCTTGGGACTTCTCAAACATATATATTTGAGAATTTCACACAGGAGTACTATATTTACATTATTTCTACCTTTCCTTTTCTTCCCTTCAACTTTTCCCTTGTCCTCCTCCCACTCTTTCTCAAATTTAATATGTCTTCTTTAATTATTTTTGTTTTACACACAAACACACACACACACACACACACACACACACACAAACACACACATGAAACTTCTCGAACTTCACTTTTGCCTGTTAATCATTTATAGACTTTTATATCCAGTATGTATAAATATATACGGATAGTTTTACTGTTATGTGTAGAACTATGCTCTGGGTGTTGTTGTGTAACAATTTGGAATTAAAGAATCTGTGTTTGCCTCAGCCAACCAATCAAGAGAAGTGGGATGATCTGACAAACTTTTGCCATTGAAACCATTTTGCATTAGAAATTTACTGTTATTCAATAAACCTTGAGATTGTGGAAGACAGGATCAAGTTTGTCTAAGTTTCTGTCATAACTCACTCATGCCAAGATAACTTAACATTGCCTAAATAAGTGGAAATCTTCCATTGACTGGTAAATTTAATATTATAAAGGTATAAAACACCCTATATTGATTTTAGGGTCAATATAAAACTAATAAAAATCTCTGAATTATTCATGGGACTTGACAAAGTGACTCTAATATCTCAATGAAAATATAACACACCAATGACAACTAAGGTTCATAAATGAAAACAATATTTTAGATGATTCAATAACATTTATTAATTTGTATTATAAAGACATAGTTATTTGTTATATTGATGTGAACATATGTGGACTCATGGAGATTCTTAAAAAGGCATGCATATGTAGCAAAGGAGTATTTTAGGAAAACACATTACTAATTTATGTAGTATTTATTAAACAGTGCAGGATAAATTGCGCATCTACTTGGAAAGCAATCAACATTACCAATACCTTATAAAAGAGAAGTGTAAATGTGTCCTTTATTTTCTTAGATGAATGGATGAAATGAAAGCCATACTCAAATACATGGCTTTGCTGAACCCAGGGCATTTCTATCTCTGTTCTAACTATTCCTAGGCCTAGGCCTGGAAGCTTCTAGCCTTTAAAATATGTAATGTAGACCTAGAATATTTCAGTCTCTGAGACTTACTGCTGAATAATATCACCCTTTCTTGTTCTTTCTGAACTCTGGCTGGTGAGTTTAACTCAACTGTTCTGGCTCAAACTCCTCTCCAAGCTGACTGACTTAAACTGACTACTTTTAGCTTCTCATTGAACTGTGGTGCTTGACCTCAAACTCTGTTCTAAACCTCTCATGTCTTCTCATTCTCTGACTCATTCTGTCTTCACCTGCAAAACTGCTTCCCCTCTCTCTCTTTTTTTCCTGCCTGATCTCTTAAGAGTTAGGCATAGTCTATATCAGGCTCATTCTACCAATTCTTTCTCAAATTTATCACTTTTTTTGCCCCTCAATTCGCTGTTGTTTTCAAACATGGCTGCTTCCTTCTACAAAATAACTTTACCTTCATTGTTTGGGTCAAAGGTATGTACTAAAGGCATGTCTGTATTCTAGCATGATCACAGAGATCTAGGTCTTTGGATGTGATTGCTTGCCAGAATAGTCATGTTGCTAGACTAAAATTTCTCTACACAGAAAAATAAATTCCAAAGGAAACCACATATTAATAAGAAAGACAAAATAATAAACCTTTTTGAAGGAAACATGGATGACTCTCTTTATGATATCAGATTAGGTCTTCAGGAAGAGGTTTGTTTTGGGAGTGAGTCAAGAGGGAGTCAAGATTATGTAATCTAGGAATTAAAGTGAATGGTAAGTTTATCAGCAAACAGGGTGTATTTGGTTTAAGTAAACACACACACACATATTTACAAAAGAGCAAAGGAGGATGGGAGGGCTGATGGACTTGTTTAATAGAAACAATTTTCTCACAGTCCTTTCTTAATGCCTGCCCTGCCAGTTAACCTTAGCCAATATTGCAATTGAATAAAATTCATGCTAACTAGTTCTTTCCTTAGCTGAACTCTAAAGCTTTAACAGAGCCACTTGCCTCAAACTGTGAAGAAATGGCCACACTCTAATGATCTGAGAAGGACATGTTTGATATCTATCAGTTATAAGAAGGATAGCCCTCACCTATCTGGGTTCTCTGCTTAAAGTCTCTCAGGCTGCATTCACTTAAGGATCTCAGCATCCTCTTCCAAACTGACAAAGTTAGAATTCTTTAGTTCTATATTCTCTGGCATTCTGATTCCAAGGATTCAAGAGTTTCCATGGAAACTTTTTCCTCAGGAATAAGACTCTTACACAGATTTCAACAAAGGCTACAACACAAATCTTTTTCAGGTAATCCCTTCCCTGTCTTTGACTCCTGTTGAAATGGCCTGGGACAGTGCTTTAAGTTCTTAGAGTCACACAGGTCTGATTGAAGACATCTGTGCTGCACATTCTTCATCTTCATGATGTGGCCTTTGGTATGACTGACTATTCTGACCTTTTGATCTTCCAGGATTTTTTAGCAAAAGGTTGAACAGTCAGCCATTTCTTTATGCCACATGCTCAGCTGCCATTTCTTACTTTTGCCATCTTTTGCTGTCTGTGGAGGCTATTTTTTTCTCTAAATGTCTTGGCTTTAGTTCTTTTTATAAGTTTGCCAATCAACTCTCCTAGCATCTCTTACAGTTTAAGAACCCAGGCAGCAGACTCCTGCTTTTCTTGCAAATCCCTTGCATTACATACACAGTCTCTCTGTTCCTAGCTCCCATCTTCTACACGTGTCTGCTGTAATTCCATCACTTATATACAAACTCTCTCCATTATTCCACTCTTTGACGGACATCGTCTCCATTGCCCTGAGCTCCCACACAGCAGCCATATGGTTAGTAATCATGTGAGTGGTGTGATTTGCACACTCCAACACATTATTTATAACTATTCCACCCTGTACTCACTGCTCAGTGCTAAAGCTACTCTGTCATTCTAGTTACATGTGGGCATGTTTGTCTGTTTGTTTAGAGTGCCATACATATCAAATTGCATCTTTTAACCTCTTCTATATAACAAACTAGTATAAACTTAGTGACTTAAAATACCATATGTTTACTCACAGTTTCTGTGTCTTAGCTGCTCTCACCAACCAAAAACCAAGGTGCTAACTGTCTGGAACTCTGGCTTCATTTGACAGTTTAGATTCTCTTCCAAGCTCCAACACCAAGTGAGTGTTAGCAGAATTCATTTCTTTGTAGCAGTACAATGTGTGACGTTTGATTCTTCAGCGAAAAGGGAGAAAGTAAGGTCATGCTGCTTCAAGCCTGATCATTAGATTCTTTATTAACAAGATTATGTTAGGCTCACCAAAAAGGCTCCACCCTTAGATTAACCTAAAGTAAACTGGTTGGAAACCTTAATCATATTTGATAAATTGCTTGCACCTTTTCATACAATGTTACACCTAACTGGAAACAGTAGCATCATCCCTCCTTACATGATCCACCCACATTCATCTAGAGATTATACAGTTTGTATATAGCAGCAGGATTATGCAGGAGGAGAAATCTTAGAAGTTGCATTAGAGCCGGGCAGTGGTGGTGCACGCTTTTAATCCCAGCACTTGGGAGGCAGAGGCAGGTGGATTTCTGAGTTAGAGGCCAGCTTAGTCTACAGAGTGAGTTCCAGGACAGCCAGGGCTACACAGAGAAACCCTGTCTCAAAAAACAAAACAAAACAAACAAACAAAAAAGAAGAAGTTCATTAGAAATCTCCCTATACAAATTGGAAATACTGGGTAGTACTCTTTAGAGCTCCCAGGGACTAAACCAACAACCAAAGAGTACACATGGAAGGACTAACGGCTATAGAAATGTAGAATATAGAAATGAATCTTCTATCTAGTTTATTTTTTAAGTTTAATAATCTTTTATTTTCTCCTGGTTTTATTAAATATGATGGAACACACACACACACACACACACACACATTTATTTGAGGTATCTAATGTATCTATTTCAACCATCTCTTTTATATGTAGACTATAGAACAAATTATGAAAAAATGATTATTTCTTGGGTTCAAAAGGGATGGTTAGAAAGGTCTGTCAAAGGGCACAAAGTTTCAATTGTGTATAATGAGTATGGTCTGGAGTGTTATAGTTACAACATTGTCACTATAGGCAATAATATTATATTATAAATTCAAAATTTATGAGTATTACGGAATCTAAGATTCTCTCTAGTATTAATGGGTGTTTAGTGACTGTCATTTGGCTACAGAAGTTATTGATTTATGGTTTTAGAGGCCAAGAAGTTCTAAAAGAATTCAGATTTTAGTACTCAGTTTTAGTACATTTTTTTAAATTGGATATTTTCTTTGTTTACATATCAAATGTTATCCCCTTTCCAGGTTTTCCCCCTGGAAACATCCTATCCTATCCCTCAGTTTTCTGCTTCTATTAGAGTATCTCCCCACAAACCCACCTACTTCTGCCTCCCTGCCCTGGCATTCCCCTACACTGAAATATCAAGCCTTCACAGGACCAAGGGCTTTTGCTCCCACTGATGCATGACAAGGCATTCTCTGCTACTTATGCAGCTGGAGCCATGGATCCCTCCATGTGTACTCTATGTTTGGTGGTTTAGTCCCTGGGAACTCTGGGTGGTCTGATTGGTTGATAATGTTGTTCTTCCAATGAGGTTGCAAACCCCTTCAGCTCCTTCAGTCCTTTCTCTAACTCCTCCACTGGGGACCCTATGCTTGGTCCAATGGTTGGCTGTGAGCATCCGCCTCTGTATTTGTCAGGCTCTGACAAAGCCTCTCAGGAGATAGCTATATCAGGCTCCTGTCAGCAAGCCCTTCTTGGCATCCACAACAGTGTCTGGGTTTGATGACTTTATATGGGATGAATCCCCAGGTGGGGCAGTCTTTGGATGCCCTTTCCTTCAGTCTCTGCTCCACACTTTGTCTCTGTATTTCTTCCCATGAGTATTTTGTTTCTTTTCTGAGAATAGTACTTGGTTTGTATGTACTCTGTAACAATCAATACATAATTGCTGTGACTTCTGTCATAGTACATACAGAAGGATAAAATCAGGTGATAAGTAACAGAATTAGAAAAATGAACATGCAAACATATTTAAAGTATTCACAAAATACACGTCCTTGCCAGTTATAATCCACAGAATCAAGAACTTGCTTTCAGCCTATCTAACTAAAATATTAAGATCAAGTTGGGATTATGGGACACTATTAAAAGTAGAATAATTGAAAAAGACAAGCTGTACACATTGACAAATTTTAAACTCACAGAGGATTATGCTGTAACAACTGCTGGTCAAAAGCGAGGGTTCCATGTACAGAGAAATTCTCATTATGTAAATGACTTTTTATAAACTATTGCACTTACAAATTCCTATCCTGCTGATATGAACAATTGTCTGGTACAGCCACAGGAAAGCAAGGTTAATTAAGTTGACCTTAAAATGACCAAAAATATAAAAAAAAATCCCATAGCACAAGAGGCAGAATTTAATCTTTATAGGAAAAACTGCTAATCATTATGATTATTTCTGTTTGTGAATATTTTTTTCGATTTCATATATGGTCACCCCACAGTGAAATTTCCCAATTAAAAATTACATAAACATAGGGAGAGTGGGAGGGAGATAATGACTAAACTGTAAAAAAATGATTAAAGATAATAATAATAATAATAATAACATACATGAATATGTTTTCTAAGAACCACTGGTTGTTTTCTAAGACATTCGTGGCCCGGTCCTGTCATTACTATATGAATGCCAGTACATGTGTTTAACTTCACTGAACCAATTGTTCTGTCATAAACATAAAAAGCACTATATTTTCCTTCATTTCCATGAGCTATTACTGTCAAATCCTAAAATATCAGACAATCAGAGTAAGGATATGATGTGGCATATCCACCTCCCTTCACACCCCTAGCTTCAACACATTAATTAGGGAGCAGAAAGCCCTGTGCCAAGAGTGGTACTTGTACAAAAAAAACTGCTACCAGGAATTGACATAACAAAAATGTGGTACCTAGAACTCAGCAAATGCTTCACTGAGACAGAACAAGTATAAAACTGAGTAAGTAGAGCAGTAACAGGGAATGAAGTTAAATGGTCCAGACAGCCAAAATCTGCAATGTGGACACACAAACTAATTACAGAGCATTGGTGTTTGGTATTGGAGTTTCACCATTGCACTCCCCAATCCCCAGTGGACCTAACCAGAGCCAAATCAACCTCCAAACGTAACACAAGATTAAAGAACTGGGAATGTGCTAAAACAAGAATTCAAATTAGAAATCAAACCAAAAAACCTACTACAGGCTACCAACCCTAAGCATTGGGAAAGCTGTCTTCCATTATATCTATATTTATATTTCTAAGAAATTTTATTCAGTTCTCATAAGATACTTTGAATTGCACTAGGAAATCTCACAAGCAGCTAACTATCTTTTCTTTGCTTCATTCAGATAAAAAATATGAGTATACAAGGAGAGGAAAATGTAGTTTTGCCAATTCCAGGATCTGGCAGACCCAGGTTTACAACTCCTGCCCTATTGCCCTAGGTTCTAGGTACTCTAGGAGGATACTTATTGCTCGGAGCTATAATCAGCAGCCGCACCAGTGCTTAGTAATAATTACAATTCTTGTCTTTGGTGAATTTTATCAGCAGCCAAAAGGAAGTGGTAGCGGGTAGCACCTACCAATGTTACAGCTCTCAAATGTGCCTTGAG
This sequence comes from Grammomys surdaster, assembly GCF_004785775.1. Taxonomy (NCBI): domain Eukaryota; kingdom Metazoa; phylum Chordata; class Mammalia; order Rodentia; family Muridae; genus Grammomys; species Grammomys surdaster. The sequence goes on from NW_021604782.1 coordinate 2,243,409, forward strand.
TTCTGGAACTTTTAGATGAGCAGTAATTAATATTACATAGTAGTCCTGGATAGTAGTGTTACAGTTCTTAGTCCTAAAATTTCTGAAACATGTGACACCACCGCCTTTCCCATAAGGCTTTGCAGTTTCCTGGAACACTCTCACTGACCAGGGGCTGCAGTTTCTCATATCTGGATCTTCACACAACCTTCTTTCTGAGCCTTGCCTGTCTATCATCATTACCTTTTCCTTACTCAGGGGATAACTTGTCTCTGTTGCTTCTGTTTTTCATTTATACTCTTGCTGTTCTCTACCATATTTAACCACCCTCCCATCTCAATTATTTCTGCTACCACTGAAGCTGTTCTTTCACTGATAGAAACATTCCATTTCTTCATCCAAAAAATAATAATAATAAAAAGTAGACAAGACAAAGTCTTCAGGATAAGGCTTTTATTGAGATGACTGTCACAACACTATAGAGCTGCATTGTTAGTTAACTCAAAGAGTAAGCTGAAGAGCCTACTTATGTAACCAGCAAGAGGGTAGGATAAGTGAGTGGGAATCAACGCAGCAGGATTTATGCAAATGAGGGCTTGTGTTTGGTCCAATAACAGCATATCTCTTGTACAAATGTGCGCCTTGTTTGCACCATCCTTACGCATCTCATGGGGCAACAAGGAAAGAATTTTCTTCCTGGCCTTGATTAAAAAATGGCTTCAGGTTCATCTAGAATTCACAGAGATTTGTCTTGCTTAGAGTGAAGCTTTCCAAGGCTGGTAGAGTCTGTCTGAAGTGCATTTTCAATCAATCATGGTTGTAGTGCTTTTCTATTGCCAGAGAGTCCTTTGGATGATTATGAGACATCCAAGTCAGCTTCTCTGCCACAAGAATACTCTAAGTCAGTTTAGTGGATAGTTGTCTGCTCAAGGCTGCCAGCCATAAAGAAAAGGGCCCTGACAACTTTAAGCATTTACAAATAGCATTAAAATATAGTTACTATACTGTGGAAGCTTCATGCTACAGAGAAGGAGGATGCTAGAGGGGTGAGATGGGAGTGGTTGGATGGATAGAGGAGCACCTCTTAAGAGGCAAAGGGGAAGAGGTTGAGGTAGGGAGGTTGTGAAGGGAAAACCAAGAAGGAGGATAACATTTTAAATGTAAACAAATGAAATGACTAATAATTAAAAAGAAGGAAACCACAAAAATATGTATTCACCATAAATATTTTATAGAAACATGACCCAGGACTACAAATTCTGATAATATTAGCAACATTTCACAGTATTTAACAATACTGTGCAGTGCTTACTCTATATAACAAGAACCGCAGGCAACTGTGTGCTTCCCTGAAGAGGCTCCATAGATAGGTAACTTCTGAAATGTTCCCAGTGATTCGCATCTCTCCATCCCCATGCATAATGTCCTTCCCTTATGTTGACAGAGCCAGTGACTTGGTTCCAACAAATAGAATTCAGCAACATTACATTACACTCCTTTATGTGCATTCTAAAAGACTGTGGCTTCCATATCTCTGGCTCGATATGGTACTTGCACTAATAGAGAAAGTTTCCCTGATGTGATTTTCATACATTAAAAATTAGAAGGTGGATTTCAGATGACACCCTATAAGAAACTAAGACCCTCAGTGCAATAACATTAGAGAAAATTAATACCTCCAACAATAATCTGAGTGTGTTTTCCAAAAATTTGTGAAATTTCCTTATACTTTAATTACATCATTGTAAGAGACTTTAAATTACAACGTCCAGTTTTCTGCTCAGCAGAAATTGTATGGAAAGAAATATATGTGTTGTTTATAACTCATGCCTATTAGGGTTAGTTACATAAGAATAGATAAGAAATATCGCATACTACTGTGTAAAGTAATTATTACACTGGAAGATGGGCTGTAACACAATGACGTTTATCATAACAAAAGCACATAAAATAAACACCAGTAAAAGAAGGTCCATAAAATATGGTCCAGGAGAAGCTCTTCTTGTTTTCTACCTGCCTGGTTTTGTAAGCAGGTATTTATTTATCCTATTAATGGTAAATGAAACCAGGCATGGGCTATCATCAATGATGTAAGGTCACCTAGACTTTATATTGAAGAATAGTTCCATATACATGACTGACTCCATCACAGACCTATATATTCTTTTCAGATGTAAAGTTGACACTATATAACGTAATGACATTACCATATGTCACATAGCTAGCAGAGTCAGATTGATTTATGAACCCAAATGAATAAAAATAATTTCATTAACCAAAACATTCCACATGCTTAAGATATCATCATCCTGGAAACTAGAGAAAAAGCTGAATCTCACATTGGCAAAGTTAATCCTTCTGTGCCCAGAGTGACATCTATATTCTGAGTTAGAATATTAACTGTTTGATTTGTTCCTTAGTGATCAGACTTCTGTTATTTTCTTTAAGTCAATGCAGCCAACCCAGTCTTTTAAAGGACAGATATCCATGATCTTTATCCTAGTTATCAATATGTTTTCTTCTAGCAGCAAACATAGTCTTTTCTCTGGTTTGTAACTCTTGAGCCAAATCCTACACGCAGTCATCTTCTGCCAGCTAGTATGATGGAAATGGCAATCAGCAATAGAGGATGCCAGAGGGCCATTAGTAAGAAAAATATCTCTTTGTCTTTCTTATCATGATGTGTTTCCCTTTTCATAAGATGATTCTGTTGGTCAGTATGTCCAACCTACTGGTGTTTACATCCTGGCAAACGGTACCAGTAACTCTACTATTCTGTAAGCCTCTGACTTGGCGCTGCAGAGATTCAGTGGAATTCCACCAACACCACAGCCAATTTCCAAGAAATTCAGGACAAACTGCACAGTAGGATCCAGAGAGCTCCATCTGCATCATAGCCGAATGATCAACCTCGTCTTACATTTGTCCAGCTGGCAGGTTAGGAGTGACTATAATATGCCAAACGTCAGCTGCCTGGGAAGTAGGGCTGATCCTTGGGTGACAGTTTCCTGTTCACCAGCCACAGACTGAGGAACCTCACTGCCTATATCACTCAGCTATAAAATAGCTATCTATCCCTCTCCAAATTTCTATCTATGCCTTCTGTCCCTTCTCCAAATTTCAGACTTAGCTTAGACGTGCCCTCTTCTAGTTGTCTTCCCTTCTATGTCCATACTGGTCTGGTGGGTTTTTAAATTATCTTTAAAACTTGTAGCTAACTGTTTGCCAATTACTCAATGCCCGTCATATTTATTTGTTTATTTATTGTTTAAAATACTTTCTGACCAATGTTGCCTCCCTCTATTCCTCCCCGTCCCACCATACTTCCTCTATTATCCAAATAAAAAACCCTCCTCTGTTTTCCTTCAGAAAAAAAACATGCCTTCCAGGGATATCTACTGAACATGGCATAACAAGATGCACTAAGACTAGACACAAATCCTCATATCAAGGCTGGACAAGACAACCCAGTAGGAGATAAAGAGTCCCATGAGCAGGCAAAAAGAGTCAGAGACACTTCTACTTCACTGTTAGAAGTCGCACAAAACACCACATGGATATATATAAACCATAACATATATGCAGAGGGCCTAGCACCAATCCATGTAGGTTCTATGGTTGCTGCTTCAGTTTCTGTGTCTATGAGCCCTGCTTAGTTGATTCTGTGGGCTATGTTCTCCTGGTGTCGTAGACTCCTCTGGATCCAACAATTGCCTACCCCTCCCCACCATGGGGTTCCCTGAACTCCAAGGGGAGAAACTGATGGAGCTTCTGAGTTTGGGATCTCTCTCCTCCTAATGTTTGTCTGTGATAATCTCTAACTCCTACCATTTTCTATAAGTAGAAGCATCTCTGATGACAATTAGGCTAGACATCAATGTGTTAATTTATAAGGATATCATTAAGAATCTTTTTTTGATACTGTTTCCTATCACATGTCTCTGGTCTATCCAGTCTCCTGTCCTTTGTCATCCAGACAGTATAGTGCCTGAGCTCCCTCTGGTGGTATGGCCTTAAGTCAAACAAGTCATTGGTTGGCCATTCTCACAAGTTCTGTGCTTCCATTGCCCTAGCACATCTTGATGTCAGGATGGATTGTAAGTCAAAAGTTTTGTGGCTTGTTTGCTGTCCCAGTCCCACCAAAGGAGGCCTTGCCTTGTTATAAAGGAAGGCCAGTTCAGGCTACAAGTCCTCTATTACTAGAAATCCTCACTAGGGTCACTCTTATAGAATTCTGGGAGTTTTTTCTGTACTAAGTTTCTAGATAACAACCACCCCTTCACCCCCCCACATTTCAAATTAATTTGTAGGTTCTGTTTGCTGACTGGATTCCAGCAAAGTCAGTCTTTAACTTAAAAAGTACTTAAAATCACTTTTTTGATATGTTGCACTTTTTCTAGGCTTTTAAAAATTATCAAACATGTTTTCAGAATATTTCTCAACAAAATTATTGAAGACTCATGAAATGGTTCTAGTAAATTTTTGCCTCAAGCATCTGTAAATTTAACAACAACAAAAATTAGATCTATGGAAATTCACCTTCTGAAAAGAGCTAGTATAACTTTTATTTTTACTTTAAGGAAAGCAATGGGTTAATACACGTTAATGTTTTACATGAGGTCAATTTAAATATAACTAAGCATATAACTAAGATGTTGAAAGCAAGAGAAAGATTAATCCTAAACACTAACTTGGGCTGTCTATTACACTTTTAAGATATACTTTTAAAACCTCAGTTCATTATTCTAGATGTTCCCTCTAAACTATAGCTATTTTTCCTTTAAAATTTATAGGGGTTGGGACACAGTTTTTCACACTCACTAGTCACTCAGTAAATTTACGTGAGTTCCATGCTTGATGGTGTCCTTCTGACTGTAGGTTCATTTAGTAACTGACTTCTGAACTAAAGGTACAAAGAATATGCTGTCATGAAATTGACAATTTTATGTTGGCAGCATAGGATTAGAAAAGAAACAGAAAAAGCTGTATAACTAAGTGGTTCAGGGTTTACTACCAATTGTATCTTACAAATCTAAGCTTCTGACACTTCCCACCATCTGTATCTTGAGCAAGTTTGGAATGCTGATTGGAAAACTGGTATTAAGAAGTCAGCACTGTAGTGGAGATGAAAAGGTTGAATCAGTACCTGCCATGGCCCTAGTGCTCTGGGCTTCTCCTAGTTCACCTGCCCTTCCTCTGCAGTTACTACTATTTTATAAAAGAAAGCAGTGGAGATTGATGAACCATTAATAATTTATAATAATAGACCTAGAAACTGATGATGGCCTTTCTGGTTAAAAAGCTGATCATCTCCATTGTCCTATACACAGACACTGGAATCTATAAGTCTTTCATTGACTATGTCCAACCTAGTTGTGATAAGAACTCATCCTTGTTAAATGAGAATGGCCCTCAAAGCCTGATAAATTTAAATGCTTGGTCCTCATTTGATGAAGCTATTTGGGAAGGATTAGAAGGTATGGTTTTAGAGGAGGTATGGCATTGAGGGTGGGCTTTGAGGTTTCAAAATGTCATTTCCATTTATACCTCCCTCTCTGCCTCATACTTATGGATCAGATGTAAATTCTCAACAATTGTTGCTGAACCATACCTGCCTCTCTGAAGCCATGATGGTCATGAATGGCCATAACTTCAAGGAATGGTGAACACTCATTAAACGCTTTCATTTATAATTTGACTTGGTCATGGTGTCCTATCATGGCAATAGAAAAGAAACTTATTATAGTAAAAAAAGAAAGAAAGAAAGAAAGAAAGAAAGAAAGAAAGAAAGAAAGAAAGAAAGAAAGAAAGGAAGGAAGGAAGGAAGGAAGGAAGGAAGGAAGGAAGAAAGAAAGAAAAGTAACTCATGACTTCATGCATTTATATGGTATAGAAGTATCATTGCAATACTCATGAACAACAGCTCTATTTGATATTTTTATAAAGAAGCATTATTCCAATTAGATGAGATTAAATTTTGTGCCATTAATCTCATCAGGAAGACCTTACATATATAAACTCATAATAAAGGTATCAATTCCTCTTTGCTAACTTCTAACCACTAGTTTTAACTGAATTTTCTAGTAGTGTCTGAAACAAGGATGATCTTTATTCAAACAGGCCTCCAATCAGCACTAAGGAAAGCACAATTATTCATAACACACATTAAGCGTAGTAGTATATGCATTGTGAAAGGAATTAGAACACGAAACTTTTGTAGTAAGAATGAAAAGAAGGCAACTTCCCACAAGGAAAGTTGAGACTGTATAGCCATACAATTAGTAAAATTGTAAGGAAATGCTAAATTCTTGTGAGAAAACATTGACGTTTAAGAAGATTGTTGATAAAATTATTTTGCACAATTCTTCCTGGGGGTAAGCCAAGGAGATCAGACATTAGTCAGTAGAACCCAAGAACCTAAACTAATACAGGAAGTTCTCTTCTATAGATAAAGGGGATTTTGGTTAACCTGATAAGGCAGAAGCTTGCTAAAGAAGAAAACTCAGAGTTAAACACAAATGCCCCCAAGATCAGGGTAGAATAGAGTTCATATGTAAAATGTTCGTTCAACAAAACCCATATTTGGCAAATTCTGTGTCTATAGATTCATCTTCCTACTTTATTTACTTAGACTGTACAATATTCTCCACATTTGCTATTCATCATCATTGATGTACAAGCCTTGTCTCCTTTAATAATTATGTGGAAGTGTTATACATGTATATGTTCTAGAAAGTGCTTCAACTATCATAAATTTTGACTTAGTGGGAACCTCCATCACTGACATTTTTCTTCCGTATCTATGAAATTCATTTTGCTTCTCTTTGATTATGCTTTTGTGAGACATTGAGAATTTGGAAAGAAAAAAATCCATCATAGATCTTGAGCATAAAATCAATAAGGTGGATTTTTTAAGTAAATAAAGTAATTTGGGGACTAGAGAGAAAGAATTCTTCAAAAGAAGTCTAAACATAGTGTCAGAATTTCTAATTCTAGAAATTTCTAATTTTAGAAAATGAAGAATTCTAGATCATAGAAATGGAAAAAAGAGGGTGGTTGTAAAACCCTTACAAAATGTAATTCCCATAAAGATAGATCGTCTTCTGTGTGTACAGAAAATGGAATTAAACAATCCAGTTCAGAGGGACTGGCAGAAGGTAAAAGTGTCATTCACATAAAGGATTGGGGTAGGGCTCTTATGTTGAAGTGATGATTCTCAACCGTGGATACAATTGGAAGGATTTGGATCATAAGACGTTTAGTTTTGTCAGTAAATTAACCTGCTGTTGATTTCATAGAAGGAGGATATATTAGAAGTTTGTTATTGGGAAATTCCTTTAAAGGTGGATATTGTCAAAACTTCTTCCTGTCTTTCATGTCTTTGTAGATATCTGTTGTGAGAAGCTTCTCTCTGGCAGCCCTTCCATCATGACTTTCTGCCTCACCATAGTTCTAAAAAAAAAAAAAAGTTACCAGATAATGGTCTTGCACCTAACCTAGAAAGAATGTTTTCCTTGATGGTAAATTTGTTTCAAGTCTACTTTCATTTCCTAGTGCAATTAGCCCTTTGACACATGAAAGCTTACAGAGCTCTATTTCCAGCTTTTATTCTACAGGGGGCTTGAAATTACTTGTATCAATTTAGAAATTCTATAAAATCATTATCAGGAATTTTGAAATTATCAAATAGTCTACATAGCATTACTATATGAACTACATCTTCATATTCTGCAGGAAATCTCCCCAATAGAGTGGGATAATACCCAGGAATCATTAGGCTATGTAATAGTGACAGGAAAGGCGTATCAGCAAGACGCAATCCTTGGGTAAAGTCTTTAAGGACCCAACTCACCCTTCACAGCCATGCAAAATTGTGAACCATCTCCAGAAATCTCATTTGCCTGCCTTAGCCTTTCCCAAATGGCTTCTGTCAGAACCTGGTGAATACAGACTGGAAGTTCTGAAATGTTGATCCTCAATTAATCTTTTCTCTCTCTAAGTTTATTCTCCCAAGTATTTTTTACAGTGACAGAAATAAATCAATGCATAACCAATATCCAAAACCATACAGTTGAAATAATAAGGTTCAATGGGGAAAAAAGAAAAGATTGACAGGGAGTGTAAGGGTCGAGAAGAGGTGTAGAGAAGAGCTTGTTTTTCCATACAAGTGACATTTTAAAATTTTATCTCTTCTGAAATTGTAATTATATTTTTCTTTCATACCTCTAAAGTCTCCCCCAAGACCCTCACTCTCCTTCAAAGTCAAACTTTCTCTTTTCAATAATTGCATAGGGTGAGGGTGTGTGTGTATTCCTAAATATAACCTCTTCAGTCCGTATAAAGTTACTTATGAGTACGCTTTCTGGGCTGATAATTTGCCACTGGACAACAACTTGATTATTCTTCCCTATAGAAGAGCACATCTCCTGTTTCCAGCTTCCCTCAGTTCCTTATAGTTCTTTGTGTAGAGTGGAGGACTTATAGGCTTTTCCCTGTAATGTTTGGCATTCCATTGGTGTCATCTTTGTTCAGTTCCCATTTGGATTGTCATGTTGCTGAGACTTTATAAGTTAAGCTTCTGGCAGTATTGGGAGATACAGTTTCACAGCTAGCTCTCTGATCCTCTGTCTTTCACGATCTGTTGGCCCTTACGTTCTTCCTCAATGTCCCCTTGAGTCTTTGGTACAGAAGTGCCATCTATATAGATACATCTATGGTGACTAGCCCCCACAACTCTGCATTATGTTAGGTTATAGGGTTTTTTAGTGGTCCTCATCTGCTGTAAAGAAGTGTGACACATGTTGTCACTAGCCAAAAACATGGGAATGGCATATTTGTCCAACTTTATATTTCACTTGTAATTTATTATCATAAAAATAAAACTAAATGTTTCCACTCATTTTAATAATGCACTAAATAATAACTAAAATTAGCTAATAATATCAATGAGGCTATCCAAAAAGACCATTATTCACATAACAATACAAGTGAAGATAGAAGACTGTGGGATAAGTTACCAAACGGGAAGAGCCGACCTCAGAGCTAAAGTGCCTTCTGGAAGGGAGACTGTAGATATTGTCACAGACTCTACTCTCTCACCTGAAGTCAGGAGGTTTTATTCTAGGCAAAGTCTATGTGAAGGTGAATGCTGATTTTTACAACCAGGAACAATATGGTTTCCTATCTGATGGGAGGTTACTTATAAAATAGGAAGATACATGGTTCTGTAGTACATATCAGAAATTAGAAATCAACTCTCAACTGTCAAGATGACCCAAATATTTATGTCTTCAACTTTATTCCCCAAAGCTCCTACTTTTCCTTGGGAACTGGTTAAGTGAGAACGTAGATTTCTTTACAAGCAAGTTTCTAAAATCTTAACCCCAATGGCTGAGCTTGTCAAATGGCTCTTGTTTCCCTACTGGTTTCTCTATTAAACTCATTTCTTTGCATAGTAAGCAAAAGAGATTTAAGGAATTTCTCCAGTGATTCTCTTAGACCTAGAAACAGCTTCTTAGGCTTCTTAGGAAGTGTTGACTTAGCATCACCATAATCTATTTATTTATCTTTAGCAGGATGTACTCAGCCCACATGCCATTCTGCATCTCAGTTAGCCCTTGCTCACTTTATCCTTTAGGGTTTTGTTCTCACTCAAACTACCTTCTGAATAAAATAATATATCCTAACACTCTTTTTCACTTTCCTTAAAACAATTACAAAGACATATTTCTTTGACTGCATTGATGAGTACAAGGATAAAATAGATTTAAAATGAAAACCACGAAAATAAGTATGTTATATATTCCTTAGAGAAATCATCACAAGTCATTCATAATCCCTGAATTGTGGCTTGTATCTCTTTCCAATGTGGTACCTAAGAGCCCTTCTAATATTGCTGACTACGATTTTAATCTTGAAAACCTAAAGCTTACACTCATACACTATTTTCTGCTATTTTTATTTTCTCCCTCTCCTGTGTCTTATAACCATCACATGGTCCATTTCTTTCCTAGTCTACGTATTTCTAAGGAAGTTCTTATCCATTGCAGTTTATAGTGGCTATGTCTACTTAGCTACAGGATATCTGAACTTGATATTACATGGCTACATCAAGCCAAGCTTGTTCCCTTCTGAGTTTTTCTCCTTCATCTTGCTACTCTCTCTCTCTTATTATCTGAGTGGCACCAATGAGTACTTCCTCAAGGAACAGTCCTGGGTAAATCTCAATTTACATCCTCCTTATGTTTATAATTCTGCTCCTTCCCCCATTCCAGCTCCTCTAAAGCTCACATGGTTTCTCCCATTTTCTCTATTCCCACTGCCAGTAGCACTTGCCATTTCTTTCCTCAATGACCCTAATTATCTCATTTATTTTTCTTTTATTTGACACTTTCTTCTCTCTAATTTATTCTATAGAGATCAAACTACCTTAAATTACACCTGATATCATCACATCATCACTTATCTACTTATTTATATATATATATATATATATATATCACACTATTAGACCTTTTCTCTTCAGTACTTCACCTTCATGATCATTAATTTTGCATGTTAACTCAGATGGGGCACATTTTGCACAGGTATTTGATTAAATATCACTCTAAGATTATTTGTCATAGTGTTTCTTCCAAGTTTAACATTTGATCCTGAACAAAAAAATCAAACTAGACTGCCCTGTGTAGGTGGCCTCACCCAATACATGTAGAAAATAAACAAAATTGAACAAACTTGCATGTTTCCAGTGAGGTTCTATGTAACTGTATTTGAGTTAAAATGTGAGTCTTAGCGGAACTTGCCTGAGAAGTACATCACCTCAGTGAATGTCCTCGGACTTATCACCCTCCAGAACTGAATGAGTCAATTCCTTGTAGTAAGTGTTGATCTTTCCCCTGCTGGTTTTGTTTATATTAAAGACAATAGACTTTACCAAACTTGAGCACTCAATTAAAGAATTTCCATTTTCCCTAAAATATTTCATTAACCTTTGTGTTTCAGCTTAAGCATGTTTCTCTTGCTGTTTACACAGCCTTTAATTAGCACATGCATCGCAAACACACACATATTCACATCTTCATTTGGTTTAAAGTGTACTCAACATCTTACCCTTCCATACTCCTGAAAAAGCACATCTCAAGTTGCACCTTAATGTGTCTCCCAAATTGTCATTTTTTTTCTTAACTCCAGCATATTTTCAGAATGAGAGCCAGGTTGAATATTAACTAATTTACTCTTAATACATAAAAATGTGATATTCGTGGAGGTGATAATAATGATTGCAAGATCATTTACTGAGTGATCGTTGACTATTCTTTATGCGGGGTTTATTTTTATCAGCCCAAGTTAAAGAAAAGAAAAGTGTCTCAAGAAAAGTTTTCACTTTGGATGTGAAAAACAAGAAATAAAAGGTTTAAAAGGCTTGCTCAAAAGTGTGCAGCTAATAAGTGGTATAAATAGAATTGCATCATGTTCAGTTTTATCTTCAGTTTTGCTCAGATTTTGTTCCATTTTTATGGTTTCATTTCCCACATGAAATGAAAACGGCTGTTCTTTAGTGGAGTATCATTTATATGCTAATTTAAAGCATCCTTCTTTGTACATTCCATTTAAAATTGCAATATAAGTATGTAAACAATGATGAAATTAATGAATTCAAATTAGTAATTTAATTTATAGATGCATTTTGGGTGGAATTTGGACAGCTGCATATGTACAGTCTTCAGTAAAACAAAAGCCCTGTGTAAGGCATATGTCCCATCTGATTTGCTAGTAATGTCATTGCTAGGATTCCAGTGAGACTCTGCCAACTACAAGCAATAAAGGAAGACCTAGAAAGGATTTACTACTCTCAGGTGCTACCTGTAAGCTGACTGAAGCATTCCCAGATTTCCTAGAGAACCCTATGTATGCTCTTTGTGTTAGAAGAAGCTGATAGTCTCAGTAATCATTTTCATGATGTCTGCTTCTCTACAAGAATAAGCTAACCTTTCACTCTGTTTTAAAATGTTTGCTATTATCATGGACAAAATATAAATCTGATGTCCCAGTTATTGTAGGTAAAGAGATGAGATAGACTATTGCGGTTGCTGTTTCTTGCAGTCTTTAGCATCCTCTCATGGCATCCTTGCCTGTGCATGTACATGTTTTTATCATGTGTGTATTATTTACCTGTCTATGTCTCCTACTGAATGATAACGTACTGTAACTAAATAGGCTTCCATCATTCACTGTTGTGTTGTTAACCCTAACATGAATTGTACTCAGCAGAGTATGAACATAGTGTTTGCTAACTTGAACTGCATCAAGTTTCTGAAAGTCAAAAGAACAAGCAGAGTGGCAGAAGGGATCGGATTCAGTGCAGACTTCTGATGTGCAGTGCAGGCTCCTGGGAATCTTATAATAATTTCAAAATTCTGGAAAACCATCTGGCATAACATGGAACTTTCTGAGATAGCCTTGGAGATTTCAAACTTTCCAGAGCATCCTAACTAGCAGTTTCCCTGGAGTATCTTATTTGAAGATATTCAATATGTTCCATACATTAAAAAAAAGTTAGAAACGTAACAAATCAATTGTCTAAACTGGTTTTGTAGATACAGTCTCTTCTAAGCATCTTAAATGCTTTGAGAATTACGAAACAATGAACAATTTGCTATTTAATCTTTTCTGTTTGTCCTTAGGTGAAAAATTATTACAAGACAAAGAAAGATGTTATGTTTTTGTTGGACTACAAGCAGCTAGCTCAATAATTAATTAGAATTAATTTGAGGTGCTCAAAACCCTTGAGTACAATAAATTTACTGATTTGTTGCTACATGCATTATAACGTGGACATTAATTATCACAGATAATACACAGCCTACTGGAAAAATATCAAGGTGCCAGAAAATGAGGCTCATTGTGGTTTTCTAAACCTGTGAGAATATATAAAAAGTAACAGATATTTACAGTGTCTCCTACTATGTCAGTCAATTATTGCCATGGAAGCACTGCCCAACAGAGTCAATTATTAAGGCTCACACACAGTGAAAGGGGTAAGAACCAACTAGAACCAAGTTCAGAGGACTAATCTCAGCGTTGCCATGTGCTGCCCTATTGGTGTCAAGCAGAACTAACCTTGGGGATAATGTTGTCACCTGAACAATAAGGTTGTTTAGCAACTGTCTGCACACTGAATAAAGCTTATGTGAGTCATATAGAAACCAGCATATGAGGCTTCATTTAGTAATACAATGGCATTAAAGCACCAAGAAAATAAAACAGATTTTCTTGTTAGACATGATTCAGTTAAAAAAAAAAGAGAGAGAAAGTTCTTTTAATGCTTAAACATTAAGAACCTTTTTAAAGTCTTAAGCAATAAGCAATCTTTTTAGAAAATGATGTCTATTTAAATGACATTAAATTGGTGTAATGCCATTTTTGAAGCACTTTTTTGCCATTCAGTTTGATGTTATATTTAATCTTTTGTGAAATATAAAATACAACTTCCATATGGGAAAGAGAAGAAATAATTTAACTAATAAATTCATCTTTAGATGGTTAAATATTTATTCAAGATGAAAATTCCAATATAAATATTGAACTATTTTTGGAGGAAACATATATTTTTATGCATTATTCATCACATAAGACACTCTAGCCAGAGACAAGTACTGTCAAAACAAACAAAATATATGAGCAACTAATATGGCATGACAAAGACGGGTATTTTCCTAAGCATACTGCATATTAAGAAAAGAAACTTTGGGACTGGAGAGATTGCTCGGTGGTTAAGAACACTGACTGTTCTTCCAGAGATCCTGAATTCAATTCCCAGCACCCACATGGCGGCTCATAACCGTCTGTGATGGGTTGTGATGCCCTCTTCTGGTGTGTCTGAAGACAGCTGCAGTGGACTCATATACATAAAATAAATAAAATAATTCTTTTTTAAAAAAGAAAGAAAAAAAAAGAAACTTGACTGGGTGAGTCTCAGTCAGTTAAGTATTTCCTATCCAAGTTGCATCCCAAAAACTTACATAGAAAAGGGAAGCCAGGGGAGGAAAAGTTTGTCATAAACATGCAGAGCCCTGGTGTACACAGATCATCTAGTCTATTACACTGGTATGCTCCAGGTTAATGAGAGACTCTGCCTCAAAAATTAAGCTGGGCACTCCTAAGAAACAATACCCAATGCAAGCATGCACATATAAGATAGATTTTAACTATACAAATCTATTTGATGTGGGGTATTGGAAGGTCAGAGGACAGCTTTAAGAAGTTGATTCTGTCTTCTACATCTCAGTTGTGGGGATCAAATTCAGGTTTTCAGGTTTGTTAGCAAATATCATTACTTCTGAGCTATCTTACAGGTCACCTCATCAAAACAGATTTTTTTTTAAAGACTAAAATGCAAAGAAATTCAATGCTTAATTATGATGTGTAAAGGCCATTAATTAGAAAATAATTTGTTTAAAATTTAAGATGCTTTGATGTATTTATAGGTCAATCACATTGATATGGCAAAAATCAGGGACAAATGAGATAATACTGACATAGCTACTACATAACTGTAAGTTATTCTAAAGCTACATGAACAAATAACTACAAAGCATTTTTTTAAAAAGGGTAATACATTTGGGCAATAGAAAATTTACTCGGTATATTAAACATTTTGCACGTTGGAATACTTCTTGTCTTTTGAAAAGACTCATATCCAGGTTGATATTAAAGGTATATGTGTTTTGCATTATGTACTTAGAGAGGGGAAATCAATGTTTCGTCCCGGGAAAATCCAACAGGCTTCACAATAGGTTGTATATCCAACTTTCTCATGAAACATGAATTCACTGGGCATAAGAGGAGAGTGGGGAAATTTTGAACATAAAGAAAAATACGCATGAACAAAAATATGGCAGTATGAGAGAAGAAGTCCCAGCATTTGGGAGGCAGAGGCAGCCAGCTTTCTGTGAGGTTGAGGCTAGTCTGATCTACACATTAATTTCCAGACCAATCTACAATAAACAATGAGACCTTGTGTTTTTAAAATAATAAGAAAAGGTGCATAATATGATGTCCATGTGAACACGGTTTGATTTGGGAACACAGTCTAAGAGAAAAAGCTCACTGCGCTGCAAGATTTAAGTTTGACTATAAGTGGCACTGTTCATTACCATGTGAGTGTTCAACTTCACTCTCATGATGGGGTGTGTGTAATGTTTTAAGAGCTCAACAATTTGCTAAAGTATTGACATGTGATTTAATGTAATCTAGATGAAAGTGATTATGTGTGTTATTTATTGCTCCAGTTCCTTGCTAATATCTGTCTTTTGTAATTAATTTTAAACTTGAAAATATTTCATCATATGTCAAAGATACTTCAGCTTTGTAGAAAAGATAGCACAGACACGTAACTCTGACCCTCAATCTTAGTGGATTTTTATTTAACTAGTTTGTACCTATGATGTACCAGATCCAATTTATAGTGAAATATCCGTGAACTGTCACATAAGCCTTCAAAGATAACTACGATTTTTAGCACCATGCATGTCAGACCAAAGAAAAAAGAAGCTTTGTACATTTTCTTCATATTTCAAAGATTATAGTTTGAAGAGAAGAAATTTCGCATGACTCAAAAGTACTAGAAGCCTTCTATTGGCTTGCTCATCACTTACTTCAACGATAATTATTGTGATGTTAGTGCCATGGTTTCTTTTTAACGGCTCAGCAGATCTCATTGTTGGGAGTGGCTGTAAGCAGTGATTGTGGAGGATGCTTAATAGAGAAGACTATGACAAAACAGAGGATCAAGTGTGTCAAAATGAAAAGCAGGAAGCAGAATGCACAGAGCAAAAGAAATGCACTGCTGCAGAGCTCAGGGAGAGCAGCAGTACAGATTGGGGTCAGAGTGGGAGATGACAGGAAAGCTAGAGGTCCTGCTAGTTCAGTCATCAGACGGAAGCATAACAGTATACTCCAGTGAGATGGGTCTTTCTCAGGCCCTGTGAGTGTTATTCTGTAGGCTTTTCCATTGGTGAAGTCAGGTTTGGTAGATTAAAAAAAGCACACATGAAGAGATAGACTTATTCACACGCCTCCAGTACTAACAATCCTGTTTTCTCAGCAGCACTGGCTGTGGGATGTGTTGGGTTCTGAGTCAATAGTAGGAACCGAGACAGGCAGAATTACTTATCAAGTACCTACAGGAGGAAATGAAAGGTTAACTGGGTCACCGGTAACAAAGGAGGACTAGGTTTCAGGTACATTAAGTCTAAACATGGATGCGCAGGCAGCAATTTCATTACACAAATTTGTAACAAAAATATAAATCAAAATGTTTTATAAATGAAACAAACTCTTATGATCAAAGGAAGGAAGAGACACTGAGACAAAGATAGTAAACGACAAAAATCAAACCTATAGGTTATCTATAATAGCAACACAGGGAGTTAAGCCAAAATCAACAGTAAGAAAGTTAAGTGAAATAATTATTTCTGTATGCTGATTTGTAAGTTTAGCAAACCATTTTATATGAAGTCTTCCTATGATAATCCAAGCAGTTGATTTTTTACTTTTCTTGTGCTTATCAAAATAGTTCTTGGATGCTCAGGAAATATTTATGAATACAAGAAACTCATCTAGAATGCTAGAGCTTACAGAGATGTCACCAACACCTTGAAGATGTTCCAGGCCTTCTGCAGTTGCTACTACTGTCAGAACTCAACACCACAACCAGCATTAATATTTCAAATCAAATTTAGAAATTGTAGTTTTCATACCTGATTTTATATTTATTTCAATGGCTTAATTAAATGATAATAAATTCAATCAGCTATTATAATTTCACAATACTTTTCATTGAAAGAAAAATGTATCAATAACTAGCTGAAAGAAATTGAATTAGACACATCACCTGATAGTCTTATTAGATTTACCAATCGATGGTGAACTTTTGCATTTTACTCTTCAGTACCGTCTCACGTATTTGTCCTTATCAGCTGACCACCTTTCATGTCTTAAACTTAGACTTCAGTGTAAAATTACATTTTCCTCCCACATTTCATTCTACATTTTTCTCTTTGCGAATGTGAAAATCTAAATGTGATCATTGTTTTAAAAGATTTTGGTATTAATTATTCAACCCTAGATACGATTTAGTAATCTTGAATTTTGCTGACATTCTTCTCCAAACACATCCATGAATTTTACATAAAGTCTCTATCACTGTTTGATCTGTATAATCATACAGAGGCAATAGTTTGAGAATTGTGGGATTCCTTGCCTATGCACACAGTGCTGATAGGCTATTTTCATAGAGCAGGTGGAATTACATTGAGTAGACATCAAAACTCCACACAAAAGCTTGGTGGTGTGGGTTATAAAATGGTAGATCCTGACTGACTAGTATAGAGCCTGTGATTCCCTGTCATGTTTATTTCCCTTTGCTTTATAATTTACTATAAAAATGTGAAGCTCCACACTCTCCTCTATCACTCAACAACCTCCTCAAGAGACTGTGCATAACAGAAATAAGGACAGTAACAAACCCATTGGGAATTTCATAATCTAGAATTCACTTCTTGTTTAGATGGCATAGATACTTTGAATCCAGCATGCTATATAAGTTAAGGTGTCAAAAGTCTACATATGTTGTCCTCAAAAGCAAAAACAATGCAATAAAATACCATTCCCAATGAAGACCCATGATAACCAAAACAATTCACTGGACTCAAAGATTAAATAACACTTAGCAGAGTACTATGTACATGTGGCAGGTATTTATGCAATCACTTCAACACTAAAACTGTTAAAGGGGAGTAATCTAAAGATAAATATAAACTCAATAAAGTTCTAACTTGAAAATGTTATGTAAATTTTAAAATAAAGGCCAACTATTTCCTTGTGAAATGAGAAGCAGTTAAGCTATATGGGGGAAACAGGGTTGGGTTGGAACATTAGTATTAGCGAAAGGATCCCCTCTTAGGGTTCTTGAGACATGAAGAGATCCACGTCTCATCTAGGAAGATGTTAAATAAACTAGCCAAGGACTCTGTCCCTGACCAAACAAGACTTGGAATCCAAGAAAAGCTAACAGTTAGATATCCTTTTTATGTTGCCTCAGAATCATCTGAAAATATCCTAACACTCATACACACGAGACACACACACACCACAGAAACATACCATACGTATACCATACACACACAGAGACACATATACTCACTCTGTGGTGGTTTTAGTATACTTAGCCCAGGGAGTGGCACTATTATCAGGTAAGGCTTTGATGTGGAGTACGTATGGCCTTGGTGAAGGAAGTGTGTCATTGTAGAGGTGGGCTTTAAGAACTTCTAGCTGACTGAGGATGTCAGCCTTCTACTGTTTGCCTTTGGAACAAGATGTAGAACTTTCAGCTACTCCAGAACAATGCCTGACTAGCCACTACTGTGCATCCTACCATGATGATGATAGACTAAACCTCTGAATCTATAAGCCAGACCCAATTAAATGTTGTCTTTTATAAGAATTGCCTTGATCATAGTGTCTGTTCACAGTAGTAAAACCCTAATACACACACACACACACAACACACACACACACTCACATACACACATGCTCACAGAATGATGCCACAAAAATAATCTATGAAAACAGTACATCAAGTATACAATACATCATATACACAGATTCTGTCAGTTATACTATAATCTTCAGTCTTAAACTTAAAGCTCAAAAATGTTAAGTGTTCTAGCATAGGCGGAAAACAAATGGATGGATTAGGAAAATGAAACAAAATAGCCATAAATTACCACTGGATATATGTAACTATGGGTAATCCTTTATTTCAATCTTGGGTATCTATATTCCCATATGTAGCCAGGGAATAAGAAATGCAAGCTAGCTAGCTCCACTCTAAGTTGTTCCATGGGGCATGTGTTATATTAAACTTTGCCACCACCTTCCCAACATCTCCTCACGTCCATGTATTTACCTTCTGATTCCTGTGATGATGGGAAAGTGTGTGTGTGTGTGTGTGTGTGTGTGTGTGTGTGTGTGTGTGTACTGAAAGTCTGCACATGCTCATATATGTATGCACAAAAGTGCACTGTGTGTACATGAATGCTGAGGCTTGAGGTCAATGTCACATGTCTGTATCAGTCACTCCTCACTTTATTGCTGAGACAAGATCTTTCTGTGAAACTGGAGCTCACAAATTAAAATAGGCTGGCTGGTCAGATAGCTCCAGAGATCTACCTGACATTGTTTCCCCAGTATGGAATGATAGGCATGCAGCCTTCAACTTGGCTTTTATCTAAATTTTGGGAGTCCAAACTCTGGTCCTCTTGCTTATACAATCTGTGCTTTACTATCAGCAGACATCATCCTAGGGCCATATAAGGGAAAAAAGGTATTATAGTCTGAATTGGCATAATCAACATCAGTGATCATGCCAAAATCAGTCTGTGACCAAGAATCACAACTATAGACAAGGGCTCTTTCTTTTGTCTAACCTGATTCCTCTTCATATGAAGGGACATAACAGTGAATTAGTCCTTGTTTTGATGTAATAACATTCTAAATGTCAATGTTAATAGATTTAAATTGAGATATTAAAATTGTTTTAGAAAAACAAAAACCTCAACAGTTTTGAATGGAAACAAACGTTAATATGTATAGATAGTATATCCTCCAGAAGTTCTAGCTGTGCCCTCAATAACAACACTGAAGGAGTATGGAAGGGAGTTGTTTAGCATCTGTTATCATCAGAACATGAGATTCCTAAGGGCATGCTAGCAAAAGATCAAAAACTACAATGTTTTGAAAATAAGAGTGATTTTTACTAGTTTTCGATGTGACTTCTTCCAGGGCTATGTACTTAATAATCATTGCATCAGTCTGTCATCTACCAGTCTATCTTTTCAGTCCCTTCTTAAGAAAACAAGAAACTTCAAGTTCAATCTGCATTGTTCCAACACTCCTGTGATCATCCCCCGGTGGTGCACCCACCAGGGGTCATATCCTTCAAGAAAACTGCCTCTCTCTGCCTCTCTGTTGCTCTCTGTCCCAGTCTCCACCAACCCTGCAGGTAACTACTAACAGCATATCACTCCTTACCTAAGGATCCTCCCTCTAGGCTTATATTTTGTCTGCCTTGATCCTTCATGGGTCTTATGAATGCTTTCACAAACATTGTTAGTTCTTATCAATGAGCATTAAGGATAAAATAAAGATAGAAAGATGAGTAGGTTGTAGTGGGGGTCTGGGAGGATCTGTGAGGAACAGGGAGGGAGAATAAACCTAAAAATGTATTTTATGAAAATCTAAAGGCACTAATAAAAATATTATTTCAATAAAATAAGAAACATCTAACAGTACAATGAAACTAATGAATGATTAGGCCAAATTAGATGACAAGCCACTCTCACAAACCCACAAACAATAAATAAGAAGGCCATAAACATGTACTACACACGGTAAGCATCAGCACCGGCCTTATTGCCAGTGAGCAAAGAAGAGCAAAGACAACCGGAGGCACTTCTAGCATTCATGCAAGTGAGAAGATTTCATGCTGATGAGTGGAAATCTGAAGACAACTGGCACATTTGGAAAAAACCTTGAAAGCTCCAAGCCTGAAGCCAAGAAAGACAAATGACTAAAGATGAAACAGTCATGACAAAACTACTGTAGAAAAGAATGGATTCCTCCCATAGGCCCATGGGGTAACTAAAAGCAAACTGCAGTCTATGCCTGCATTTTGTGTCTATAAATTAATGGAAGGCAGAGAGATAAGCAGTTTGTACTTAATCTTTCCTATTTGTGGCCTTGAATTATAGGGAGAGCAAAATCTCCTAGGAAAGACTCTGACACACAGTAAGACAAACAGATTGCTAGACCTGGGCTGAGACAACGAAGAGTTCAATATTTAAAACGTGTTCAACCAGAGCTCCCAGGGTCTAAACTACTGCCTAGGAACATATAGAGAGGGACCCATGGCTACAGCTATATATGTAGTGGAGGATGACCTTGTTGGGTATAGGTAGGAGAGGAGGTCCTTGGTCCTGTGAAGGCTGGATGCCCCAGTGTGGGGGAATTCAAGGGCAGGGAGGTCAGAGTGGGTGGGTGGGTGAGGGCACATCCTCATAGAAGCAGGAGGAAGGGGACTCTGGGGGGGGGAATGGGGAAAGGGGAAAACATCTGAAATGCATATAAAATATCCAATAAAAATTAATTTAAAAAAAATGAAACACAAATGGCTGAGATATACTTAAATAAATGTTCAATACCCTTAACCATCATGTAAATGCAAAGGAAAAAAAACATGTTTATGTTTTTTTTTGAGATGATAATAGAACTGTAACATTGTTTTCCTTCTCTGTCCTCACTCTGAATTCTCCCATGTACATTTACACACTTCTTCAAGTTCTTGATCTCTTTTTCTATTAGTTGTTATTACAGAAAAATTATTATGCTTTATTGAAACCTAATCCATTATGTTGGTATCCAGAGGTGGACTTACGAGTCGCTCTACCTTTACATCTTCCCTTTCCCAATGTGAAAAAATTGAAGAAATTTTTCTTTTTTTACTGTCCAACATCTATTTTGATTGACACATCAAGATGGAAGGTAGCTCCTAGTTGTTGGGGCTGTCAGGTTTTTATACCAATGCCATCTGTAATAGACTCATTAAAAAGACTATGGGTAATTCAAATGTTTTAAAATATATTATCCACAAGTGATGCTTGAGGAATAAAATACATAATTCCTATAAAATTATAATTTCTATAACTAGATAGATGTCTCATGCAGAGGACCAAAATTTTGTTCCTAGCATCCATATGATCTCACTCGCGAAAACCTATAACCCCTGTTCCATTGAATCCTATACCCTTTTCTGGTCTCCATGGACACTTGCACTCATATACACATAGACATGCATATGTGCATAATAAAAATATAAAAAATTATAAATTGTAAATTTCTCTAGAAACAAATTATATCCCAAAACAATTAATGCATTCCATAAAATATGACCATGAGAAGAATGAAAATAATAACCCAACAGCCAAAGAGAATCCAAAAATATGATTAAGATCCATATTTTAAAAGTAGCCTATGATAGAATTCATATACAGTTCAAACACTGTACCTTTTTGTTACTGTAGTTTCTGAGATGACTCATCTGTCTCGTTAATAGACTCTTTAAACTTTCATATGATCCGAAATTCACAGCTTACTCTTTCATTCTATTTGAATTTTGCTTTAACAGATTCGTTTCAAAAACTTGAAATAAAGCTGGACCATAACCCTAGAACTCAAAATATGAAAATAAAATTCAACATCTCCTGAGCTACAGAATGATTTCAAGGCCAAACCAGTCAACTTAGTAAGATGCTCAGAAAGAGAGGGGGCTGGGGGGGGAGGGAGGGAGAGAGGAAGAGAGAAAGAGAGAGAGGGCGGAGGGAGGGAGAGAGGGAGGGAGGGAGGGAGGGAGGGAGGGAGGGAGGGAGGGAGAGAGAGAGAGAGAGAGAGAGAGAGAGAGAGAGAGAGAGAGAGAGACATTAGGGAGATGATAAGAGGACTGGTGGACCATCTCAGTGATAGACATCTCAGAGATAGATATCACACTGACAGACATCTCAGAAACAGATATCTTAGTGATAGACATCACAGTGACAGGAATCTCAGTGATAGACTTCTCAGTGACAGGCATTCTCAGTGACAGACATCTTAGTGATAGAATACTTGTCTAGCATATTCAGTCTTCTACATGCAATCTTGGTGCTATAACCAAAAGAAAGAAACAAAGAAAACAAAAAATATTTAGAAAGACCTAAAATCTTCCATGTTTATAAGAGAAACATAAGCCATTCTGGACCTTTGGTTTGATGTAGTCTCTCTAGTAAACACATGAATTTTCAGAGAATTCAAACTACTGATTTTTACTGAAGGTACCAAGGTTTGTTTGCAATTCAAATGTGATAGTACACAATATATTTGTAAACTGCCCCCTTTTGACATGCTGGTTAAGAATTTGAAATATCTCGCCACAAATTAAACTGTGAGAGTGAGATAAAGCGTGAACATAAAACCACAAAGTTTTTGAAGTTGGATGATGGTGATTATATTAATAACCAGTACACTCAGAAATATTCATGTTTAAGAAGTAAAAGTGGAACAGCAATTGTGATTAACTATGTAGCAACATAGTCTATTAAACTGTTCGTGACAGCTAAAATAATTATTATTATGAGTCTGTTTCTAACACTTTTGATGAGATTCATGAAATCCAGAGCTTTTACTTCAAAATTAATATAGCACTATAACATAGCTTTGCTTCAGAAGGCTAATCTAATAATTCATCTTATAGGAAAACATTTACATCTCACACAGATAGATGTAGCCATCAGAAACAAGACATTGAAGAGAAAAGTTTCACTCTGAAAAATGCAGAACTGACAGCTCTCAAGAAGAAATTAGAAAGTAAATGGGAAACATTAAACAGATAAAACTGTCCTGGCCAGCAGAGCTTTAAACAGGGGTCCGGGGAGATCACCTGAAAGAGAGAGTGGAGAACAGACAACACAAGGAAAGACGATCTGACTATAGTCTGATCAGATCGCCATTTTTACTTTTTCACACACAGGTTATATACATAAAAAGGCAGGATGTGGAGAAGGGGATGACGCAGGAGAATAGGTGTTCAGGGGGAGTACAGATATCTTCCAGAACAGAGTGTCAGCTGGGTGAAGGTTCAGGGGACAGACCACTATGAATCCGCCTATGATTCACTTGTCTTTATCCACCAAGGTTACCTATGACTACAAGGCCTATGACTAACCTGGCAATTTTCCACCAAAGCTGCTTGTTTACAATAGCTTCTAGACATCTGTTTCAGTGTTTTTCCACAGAGACCCAAGGCCATGTGTTAGCAGGTATGTATGTAAGGCCCTATTGCCGATTTTAGGCCTATGGCTGATTTTAGGCCTTCAGTGTATAAGCAGGGCTGCCCCTGACACAAAACCATGTTATGAGTGTGCTTAACAATGCTGACAGGGCCTTCTCCAATCCACCTGATCTTTAGTATAGTGTAAGAGAGCCTAACTGTAGATCTGACTATAGTCTGATCAGATCGCCATTTTTACTTTTTCACACACAGGTTATATACATAAAAAGGCAGGATGTGGAGAAGGGGATGACGCAGGAGAATAGGTGTTCAGGGGGAGTACTAAATTGTACTTCAGACAATATAAAATAAATTATTTTTAGTATAAGTATAATCCATGGATTAATCTGGCAGCTGTATTTCTTTACCTTTGCTGGTTTCCTTTAACCAAACAAAGAAACCAAGATTTATTTCAAGCTGTACCTCAATATCTGGGCAGTTAAATCTTCTATGCTAATCTAGTTACCTCCAGCCCCCATCCCACGATACATGTAGTTTAATATTGTTCTAGCCATCTCTGCTTTAGTTGTTTTTTTTTCTCATAATGTGTTCTCAGACCCTCTCCTCCTTATAGCAGATTTGAATCTACCTCCTTCTCTCTTGCCTCCGCCTGGCTAATGGAAGTTTCCACCCTATTCTTTCTTCTGCCCAGCCACTTGGTGATCAGCATTTATTAACAAGGCAGAGAATAAATGGTAAGAATTGTTTACACATAGTTGAGACAAGACTATTCTTAAAACAATACTATTCTTAAGACTATTCAAGACCTATTCTTGAGACAAGACATAAGCATTACAATGCTGTGTCCAGATTGAAACAAGTCATGGGGGCAGAGAAATCAGCATGTAAATAGCACAAGAAAAACCTTTCTAGGGTGAACAATGGCATTATGCCTGCAGGACAGTGTACTGGAAAGGAAGGAAATTTGACTCATTTTTATGTAGAGAAATGAGATAGAAGGTCTGATGCCCCCACTCCTTCAGACACCCATGCATACACAAGGGGGATTATGACCTTTAAAGGACATAATAGAGTCCTTTCTTTGTCTGCTAGTCTTAAAAATTGAGTACATTTCCTGGTCAGTAACAAAAAAAGTACTCATTTATGTCAATTCCCTTATGTTTTATAAGCCCAGTCGGAGTATACAATGAAAATATATCCCTCCCCATGCAAAATGTATCAAGGACAGAACACCAGGTCACTGTGTTGGTGTGCACAGCATTTACTGACTTTGCTGGTGGCTATTTATATAAAAGAACAGAAGAGAGTCCCAGTAACCCTATTTTATTTTGCTTTAGGAAAGAAGAGTTAGTTCCTATGATGTCAACCACTATAGAATCTCTTTTCTTCTTTTTAATCATTTTGGTTTTACTCTAGAGTGATATTTTAACACATTGCCAATGCTTCTTCTATTTAGTATATACTTGCATTTAAATCCTAAATTTAGCAGCAAAAGAAATGAAAACGGTTTGTGTATGAGTGAAAGAGAGAGAAATTTAAAGACACATCCGGTAAAAAGAATTCATACTGTGAATATTATGTAATAAATTAGCAATTAAGAAAAAGTAATTTGTCATTATTAGAGAAATTTTAGGAACTAGCTATCTTGTAGTTCCATAAAATATAGCTGAAAACATAGTATTTGAACACACAAACTCTTAATGACATTTTCACAAAGCTAGTCAAGTTTTGGACATTAGACCTTAGAAAATCTATTATCAGAAAAATAATTCCAACCTTCAATTCAAGGAATGCAAGATTGTGCTTTGAAAACAAGTGAAAGCCATAGCCAAAAATCTCAAGGATTTATAATGAAAGGAAGAAAAAAGCACATACCAAAGAGCAACGTGGAAATATGGAACAAAATCAATCAACAGAAGCAAAGTACAAATGAAGAAAAGCTGACCACTGAGGTTCACAGCCACAGCCCACTGATGCCAAGTCATTCCAACAGCACTATTAAACTTCACCCCAGCATTCTAACAACTCTGAATCACTATGAAAAACACAAAATAAGTATTAAATTCTTCATTAGGCATTCTTTTTCTTAGGAGCTAAAATTGAACAAGTCTTTAGGATCATAGTAGTATGAAATGCCTGAAATCCTAAACAGTTCATTGGCATGATGTTTTGTTTTTCAAGTGATCTAAATGTGAATACATACAAAGATTAACTTCTCATACTATACACATGCACTTGAATCCTGACTCTAAACACTTACAGCTAAACCATACTGAGAAAGCCACTGATGTCTGAGCTGCAGTAAATGTAAAATGTAAAATTGATTCTTTTCTTTACACCTTGTTTTTTAAATTAAACTGTATATTATGTCATGAATTCTAATAGTTTAGCATTTATCTTTGTTCTTCATATTGTTTATTATTTGAAATATATATGAGACTATGAAACCACTTTTTTAAAGTTATAGGATATGACTGTGTGTGGGTATGAACACATGAGTATAGGTCAAAGGTTTAGACTCCCCAGGAGCTGAGGTTATAACAGGTTTGATCTGCCCAGTATGAGTGTTAGAAATCAACCTGAGCTGCTCTGTGAGAGCCGTTTACACTGTGTCCTAGTTTGATTCTCTATTATTGGGATAAACAACATGACCAGAGACAACTTGGGGAGGAAATGATTCATTTGACTTACACTTCCACGTCACCACCCATACCTGAGGAAAATCAAGGCAGCAACTCAAACAGGAACGCGTGCTTAAACTTTGAAGCAAAGCTGCTTACTGGTTTGCTCCATGTGGCTTGCTTAGTTCATTTTCTTACACCGCCCACAGAGGGTTAGGGCCTCCCAACCAATCATCAGTCAAGAAAATGACGCACAGACTTATCCACGCAATACCGTTATAGGCAATTCCTCAAATGAGGATTCCTGTTTTCATCAGCTGACTCTCCAGCATAGGTGACAGCAACAAAAAACGACCACCACAAGCTCTCAAATACTGAGCTATCTCTCCAGCTCTAAGAACATTTTTATATTTTGGGAAAAGAAATCCATCACTCTACAAAATTCTCAAAGATGTGCTGAAACTATCTATAAAGATACAAAAATAATACCTATTCTTTAAAAAGAGATATGAACTGAGAGCACGTAAAAGTCTATGGAAACTAGGAGTGTGATCTGCAAACAAAACCATAGGAATGACTTCCTTAGTTTTAAAACGTTTTCTCTTGTGAAAAGGCAAACTGCTTTAAACTGGTATCAAGAGTTGGGCTAATCTCTACTTTCCCACTTAAGAGCGTCTACCAGGTTTTTGCAAAGTGTAGGCAGACAAGTCAATACTTCTTCAGGATAGGATAACCTGCCATACATAAACGTGAGGAAATATTTGCTGCCTTTCATCTTGGCAGGTTGTTTTTACAACTTTGTAAGCTAAAAGATACGAACCTCTGTAGATAAATGTTGCCAGGGGCTGAACAGCTTAGCTCCGTCCTCAGCCGTTTGATGCTAGCAAGCTACAGTGGAAAATTCCGGGCGAGTATTATCAATTCACAGCTCTGCGGATGAGTGGATAGGGATTAGGAAGCATTCGTTTTAGCCCGCTGTTATCTTTCCCTTGTCAGAACAGAACTCTGTAACGCATGAATGCCTTTGACTGCTAAATATGATGGTAAAATCTAGCGATGATGACTACTTTAAGAGGATATAAATAATATCTAATGTTTGTGTAGCCCAGTCTGACATTAAAAGTATTAATGCATTCATTCTCCAATGTAGCCTCAAAATAATTTAACAAGGCTGGTAATAATCTCTCTCTCTCTCTCTCTCTCTCTCTCTCTCTCTCTCTCTCTCTCTCTCTCTCTCTCTCTCTCTCCATCCATTCATCTATCTTCATAGCTATCTACCTATCTACCTACCTATCTTTAACCAATCTGAAACCAGAATTCAATGGCTGAAAAATAATTTACAAAGCAAGTAATGTCTAAAACTAGGGCGTGATTCCCCTATGAAACTAAAAACCAAAGCTATGAAGCTGCTGGCTGTGTGACCTTGAGCCAATGATTGGATGTTTCTTTTAGGAAAACATAACTCCAGCAAAATGGCGTTATAAGCTGAGCTGCACTTCACTACATACCCAAGTTATATACATTTGTTGCTGGTCATCGCCTGTATTTCTTCTTGCTGTTCACAATTTAAGTCTCAGCCCCTGAGTAGAATGAGTTGCCAGTATAACTTACATAGACAATTAAGCTTCATATAATTTAGTAAATTGAACGGAAGTAATAGATGGCCAGAGTTTAATAGTACATGGTAAGTCATAGAAAACATTTAAAAATAATTCTTCAGTATTCACCTAATCTTACTATTTATAGAAATGGAAAATTCTAATGAAATGGATATAATTTTTAACATAAAGAAAACTTGAATAATTTTTACTGTGACCTAGTTCTTTTTAATCAGCTTAAATTTGTATATTATTTTTAATATGAGGTAAGATTTTATTCTTTTCCATTTCTCAATGGCCATATATGTTTACTTATATTTGCATTACTGCCCTCTTCCATCCAACTCCTCCCATGCCCCTCCACTTCCTCTCAAAATCATGACCTCTCTTTCTTAATTGCTATCTATAAATGTAAATTTAAATGATTTAATGTAGACTTTAACCCTCTGATTCTATTCGGTGTTGTGCATATATGTGTGTTTAGGGGTGACCATTTGGTATTTTAACCAATTCGGGTCCTCATCCACTGAAAACTGACTCACACTCTCTCAGCAGTCATTACTTTTCTACAGCTTATTAACTTACACCAGGTCACTATGGGAACCCCCATCCATGTTACCATGTTTACTGGTATTGTTATTTTTCAGGTCTTGTTTCGCAGATACATTGCTGAAATTTTACAATATATGTGTACATATATGACAGATATACATACATACATACATACATACATACATACATACATATCACAATCCAACAGCAGATTTTCTGGTCCTTTGGCTCTTACAATCTCTTTACTTACTTTTTCTTCCATGATGCACCCAAAGGCTTCAGAGTTGTGCTGTAGTTTATACCATTTGGTTTTAGCACCTTAAGGTCAGTTGTTCTCTAAATTTTGACCAGTTGTATCTTTCTTTAATGGTCTCCTTCTGCTTCAGAAAGAAACATCTTTGATGATGTGTGAGAGTTACAAGAATGTGAATATAAAGGTAAATACACAAGGATGAAGCTAGAAATGATACTGGTTTAGGAAAGTGGTGTGTCAGTAGGCTGTTCTCTTCTAGGCTCCATGGCCTCACCAGCCACAGGTGCTTTTCCTAGATTTACAATGCCAAGCATGAATTCTGTTTTAAACCTTAATTTTGGTTAAGCCACTCTGGTTAGTAGCCATCTATAAGTGGCCCTATGGGGTTTTGTAGCTATCTTGCCATAATGGCCACCGTTTGGCCCATGGGCATCATAATACAACTATTGGTTACCTTTCTTTCTTGGCAGTTTGCATAGCACCTTCCTGTACTCTAAGATCATTCTCCGGAAGGGTGCTTCCAGTTAGATCCAGCTTGATTCCTCAGAGTCCCATGTCCAACACACATACTGTCTTCAGCATTAGGGACTTACTTACAACTTCAGGGAAGCAGCTACGGCAACAGCAATAGCTAATATTGGTTGGATAGTATCTTGAACTCCCTTAACCAACAACAATATAAAATGAGACTTCCCATTCCTATTACTGGGATTTTTGTTAATAGTCTATGTCTCTGACTCTTAGGAGAAACATGATCACTTCAAGTGGCACAACGTCATTTAAACACACACATACATATATGAAATTTTATGTAAACATATAAATGCATACATGATTCACTGAGCATAACTATTACTACTCATTATTTCTTTTTCAAATTTCCTTATTGTAATTTCTCTCTCTTCTCACTCCCTCTCCATCAGTCACCTCAGGTCAAAACCCTTCTGACTTCAATAATTTTTTAAAATAACAGTTGATTTTTATCATACAAAAACAAACTATTAATTTATTGTCATTTTATAAGATGAGAAATGTAATGTGCAAATCTATAAGGACGTTGACTTTTAAAATTACCAAAGTGTTTGAAGAGACACTGGTGAGAATGGGACTCGTGATCTTCTCACTGATTGTCCTAAGAGTTCCAAAAGATGTGGAAGAGTTTCCCATAAGCTAGGAGACTTGAAAGGCCATCACAGCGAAAGCATGATTAGTAAAATATTAGTATAAATCAAACAGAAATCCAGACTCTCAGTTTAATCGGATACCAACCACTCCCCCAGCTGTCCTCAAAGCAACCTCTGCAGTCTTTAAACTAATGTGTCTTTAACTTATATATAACAAGAACTTAATTTGGGAAAGTTTAGGCTTTGAATCATTTTACTTCCAAGTTTACAAAGAAAGGGCATTACCTCTGAGGCACATGGACTTGCACAGTTAAAGTCATCTCTGCATTTATATCACAGAAACATAAATTGCATTCTGTAAAGCAGAGACTATCAAGGGAAACAATTAGAGGCCGCCTTGCTTCAGTTTATCTTCTATCATCTGATCCAGCTACAAAAACCACGCTATAGTCGGGAAATAAACCTGAAGAGCCAATTAGGAGACTGATCCCTGGGAAAAACTGATTCTCTCTCTCTCAGCAGTCATTAGCTCCCGGTAGCTCTTCATCTTGCTGTGTGGCCCCTTTGTGATACTGTGGCACATACTTGGTATCGTCCTTGTTCAAATACTGTTTAGACAACCATGCTGTTGATACTTCATGAGTGCAACTTCTCTGTCATTTACAGAAGACAGAATCTCTCAGTAAGTGTCCCGATCGATCCTCTAGTCAGCCCTAAAAGCATACATGTATAAGGAATTGTAAATGGACCCTGCAGATTACATATCTGTGGGAGGAGGGAGACAACTTGGGGAGGGTTGGGTATAACAATGATAATTAGAGGGGGGAAAGTTCATGAATTAGAAAAGAAGTGGAAGCAGCATGGAAGGGTAGTAATAGAGCATTCACACATGAAATTCTCAAAAAAAATAAAATTTTCAAAATTTATAAATATTCATTAATGTGCCCCCAAAGGAATGACTTTGGGAAACTGACAAATATTTTCTTGGCTGTGTTTCTATGCAGTACTTTTAGAATTTACTCACATGCACACACACACACACACACACACACACACACATGCTCACTTGCACACACACTCTGTATATCAAAGCATGATTGCAAGTAGTATAATTCTAAGAAGTATTTATTAGACTCTCCTTTCAGAAAAAAATTCAGCAAACTTTGACAATTATAATAGCGGATAGAAGATGTTTGCGTGTAACATATTTGACATTGGGAAGAAATTTCAAAAGTATTTGAGAGAAGTAACTAGTCCCGTTTTCTAAAACAAACAAACAAAAAAGATCTTAAGCATTTAATGCTATTCCCAAATATTTTTATACTGGATTATGAATGACTATTGTACCATCATGTCCCTTTGCCAATATGAGAAACCAAAAATTATATTTTCATTTGATTTTTTTCATTCCTACTGAGATCAAATGACTTTAAAAATGTTATATACTGTTGAATCTGAAATTAAAAAAAATCAGATAAAGTTTTTCATAATCAAGGAGGAAACATAAATTAAGAAAAATATACATTTAATTCAATATTTTTTTAAAACTAAGGCTAAACAAGTGTAAGGAGAAAAATAGGCTCAATGAACATAATATCAAAAGTAATTAATTTTTATGTTTTTAAAATTATTTCCTTTATCTTTTGATATTGAAATATCATTGGATCATTTCCCTTTCCCTTTCCATCTTTAAATCCTCCTCTGCATTCCTGCCTTCTCTTTTTCTTTTTTTTTTTTTTTTAATTTTTTTATTGGATGTTTTATTTACATTTCATATGTTGTCCCCTTACCCCATCCCCCACCCACCCAGGAACCCCCAATCCCCTCACACCTCCTCCTTCTTCTTTGTGGATGTAATCTCTATCTACCCCCCCACTCCCACCTCCCCACCCTCAAAACTCCCACCCCCTGGGGCGTCCAGCCTTCATGAGGTCAAGGATCTCATCTTCCACCTGTGCCCAGCAGGGCCCTCCACTCTTATATATTCAGCTAAGGCCCTGGATCCCTCCATAAGTGCTCCCAGGCTGGTGGTTTAGACCCTGGGAGCTGTGGTTGGTTGGTATTGTTGCTCTCCTCATGGGGCCACAAATCCTTTCAGCTCCTTCAGTCTTCACTCTAACTCCTCCATTGAGAACCCCATGATCACTTCAATGGCTAGTTGTGAGCATCTGCCTCTGAATATGTCAGACTCTTGAAGACCTCTGAGGAGACATCCATATCAGGCTCTTATCAGCATGCAATTCCTGACTTCCACATCAGCATCTACCTTTGGTGACTGCACATGGGATGGATACTCAGGTGGAAAGGTCTTCAGACGGCCCCTCCTTCAGTTTTTGTCCCTCGCTTTGTCTCCATATTTGCTCCCTTGAGTATTTTGTTGCTCCTTCTAAGAAGGACCGAATCACCCCCACTTGGTCTTCATTCTTTATGGACTTCATGTGGCCTGTGAGTTGCATCTTGGGCATTTTAAGGTTCTGGGCTAATATCCAATAATCAGTGAGTGAATACCATGTGTGTTCTTTTGTGATTGGCTTACCTCACTCAGTATGATAATTTCTAGTTCCATCCATTTACCTAGGAACCTCTCAAATTCATTGTTTTTAATAGCTGAGTAATACTCCATTGTGTAAATATACCACATTTTTTTAATCCATTCCTCAGTTGAAGGACATCTGGGTTCTTTCCAGCTCCTGGCTATTATAAATAAGGCTGCTATGAACATAGTTGAGCATATGTCCTTATTATATGTTCGAGCACCTTCTGGGTATATGCCTAGGAGTGGTATAGCTGGATCCTCGGGTAATGCTATGTCCAATTTTCTGAGGAACCGCCACACTGATTTCCAAAGTGGTTGCACCATCTTGCAGTCCCACCAACAATGGAGGAGTGTTCCTCTTTCTCCACACCCTCGCCAGCATCTACTATCACCTGAGTTTTTAATCTTAGCCATTCTGACTGGTGTGAGATGGAATCTCAGGGTTGTTTTGATTTGCATTTCCCTGACGACTAAGGATGCCGAGCATTTCTTTAGGTGCTTCTCGGCCATTCGAGTTTCTTCTGTTGAAAATTCTTTGTTAAGCTCTATACCCCATTTTTTAATAGGGTAATTTGGTTGCCTGGAGTCTAATTTCTTGAGTTCTTTGTATATATTGGATATTAGCCCTCTATCAGATGAAGGATTGGTAAAGATCTTTTCCCAATTTGTTGGTTGTCGTTTTGTCCTATTGACAGTGTCCTTTGCCTTACAGAAACTTTGCAATTTTATGAAGTCCCATTTGTCAATTCTTGATCTTAGAGCATATGCCATTGGAGTTCTGTTCAGGAACTTTTCCCCTGTGCCCAAGTATTCGAGGCTTTTCCCCACCTTCTCTTCTATTAGTTTCAGTGTATCTGGTTTTATGTGGAGGTCCTTTATCCACTTAGATTTGAGCTTTGTACAAGGGGATAAGAATGGATCAATTTTCATTCTTCTACATGTTGTTCTCCAGTTGAACCAGCACCATTTGTTGAAAATGCTGTCCTTTTTCCACTGGACAGTTTTAGCTCCTTTGTCAAAGATCAAGTGACCATAGGAGTGTGGGTTCATTTCTGGGTCTTCAATTCTATTCCATTGATCTTCCTGCCTGTCTCTGTACCAATACCAGGTAGTTTTTATCACTATTGCTCTGTAGTACAGCTTGAGGTCAGGGATGGTGATTCCTCCCGAAGTTCTTTTATTGTTGAGAATAGTTTTCGCTATCCTAGGTTTTTTGTTATTCCATATGAATTTGAGAATTTCCTTTTCTAACTCTGTGAAGAATTGAGTTGGGATTTTAATGGGGATTGCATTGAATCTGTAGATTGCTTTTGGCAAGATGGCCATTTTTATTATATTAATCCTGCCAATCCATGAGCATGGGAGATCTTTCCATCTTCTGAGATCTTCTTCAATTTCTTTCTTCAGAGACTTGAAGTTCTTGTCATACAGGTCTTTCACTTGCTTGGTTAGATTCACACCAAGGTATTTTATATTATTTGCAACTATTGTGAAGGGTGTCATTTCCCTAATTTCTTTTTCAGTCTGTTTATCTTTCATGTAGAGGAAGGCTACTGATTTGTTTGAGTTGATTTTATAACCAGCCACTTTGCTGAAGTTGTTTATCAGGTTTAGGAGTTCTCTGGTGGAAGTTTGGGGGTCACTTAAGTATACTATCATATCATCTGCAAATAGTGATATTTTGACTTCTTCCTTTCCTATTTGTATCCCTTTGACTTCTTTTTGCTGTCTAATTGCTCTGGCTAAGACTTCCAGTACTATATTGAATAGGTAGGGGGAGAGTGGGCAACCTTGTCTAGTCCCTGATCTTAGTGGGATTGCTTCAAGTTTCTCTCCATTTAGCTTGATGTTGGCTACTGGTTTGCTGTAAATTGCTTTTACTATGTTTAGGTAGGGGCCTTGAATTCCTGATCTTTCCAAGACTTTTATCATGAAGGGATGTTGAATTTTGTCAAATGCTTTCTCAGCATCTAGTGAGATAATCATATGGTTTTTTTCTTTAAGTTTGTTTATATAGTGGATTACATTGATGGATTTCCGAATATTGAACCATCCCTGCATTCCTGGGATAAAACCTACTTGATCATGATGGATGATTGTTTTGATGTGGTCTTGGATTCGGTTTGCTAGAATTTTATTGAGTATTTTTGCATCGATGTTCATAAGGGAGATTGGTCTGAAGTTCTCTTTCTTTGTTGGGTCCTTGTGGGGTTTGGGAATGAGTGTAATTGTAGCTTCATAGAACGAATTGGGTAGTGTTCCTTCTGTCTCTATTTTGTGGAATAGTTTGAAGAGAATTGGTATTAGGTCTTCCTTGAAGGTCTGATAGAATTCAGCACTAAAACCATCTGGTCCTGGGCTTTTTTTAGTGGGGAGGCTTTTGATGACTGCTGCTATTTCCTGAGGGGTTATGGGACTATTTAGATGGTTTATCTGCTCCTGGTTTAACTTCGGTACCTGGTATCTGTCTAGGAAATTGTCCATTTCATCCAGGTTTTCCAGTTTTGTTGAGTATAGGCCTTTGTAGTAGGATCTGATGATTTTTTGAATTTCTTCAGTTTCTGTTGTTATGTCTCCCTTTTCAGTTCTGATTTTATTAATTTGGATACTGTCTCTGTGCCCTCTGGTTAATCTGGCTAAGGGTTTATCTATCTTGTTGATTTTCTCAAAGAACCAACTCCTGGTTTTATTGATATTTTGTATTGTTCTTTCTGTTTCTATTTGGTTGATTTCAGCCCTGAGTTTGATTATTTCCTGCCTTCTACTCCTCCTGGGTGTATTTGCTTCTTTTTGTTCTAGAGCTTTTAGTTGTGCAGTCAACTTGTTAGTGTGTGCTCTTTCCAGTTTCTTTTTGTAGGCACTTAGAGCTATGAGCTTTCCTCTTAGCACTGCCTTCATGGAGTCCCACAAGTTTTGGTATGATGTGTCCTCATTTTCATTGAATTCTAAAAAGTCTTTTATTTCTTTCTTTATTTCTTCCTTGACCAAGTCATCATTGAGTAGAGAGTTGTTCAGTTTCCATGTGTACGTGGGTTTTCCATTGTTTTTGTCATTATTAAAGACCAGTCTTAGTCCGTGGTGATCTGATAAGATGCAAGGGATTATTTCAATCTTTTTGTATCTGTAGAGGCTTGTTTTGTGACCAATTATATGGTCTATTTTGGAGAAGGTACCATGAGGTGCTGAGAAAAAGGTATATTCTTTTGTTTTAGGATGAAATGTTCTATAGATGTCTGTTAAGTCCATTCGGTTCATAACTTCTGTTAATGTCAAAGTGTCTCGGTTTAGTTTCTGTTTCCATGATCTGTCCATTGCTGAGAGTGGGGTGTTGAAATCCCCCACTATTATTGTGTGAGGTGTAATGTGTGTTTTGAGCTTTAGTAAAGTTTCTTTTATGTATGTAGGTGCCCTTGCATTTGGGGCATAGATGTTCAGAATTGAGAGTTCACCTTGGTAGCTTTTTCCTTTGATGAGTATGAAGTGTCCTTCCTTATCTTTTTTGATTAATTTTGGATGGAAGTCGATTTTATTTGATATTAGAATGGCTACTCCAGCTTGTTTCTTGGGACCATTGGCTTGGAAAATTGTTTTCCACCCTTTTATTCTGAGGTAGTGTCTGTCTTTGTCACTGAGGTGTGTTTCTTGTATGCAGCAAAATTCTGGGTCTTGTTTGTGTATCCAGTCTGCTAGTCTGCGTCTTTTTATTGGGGAATTGAGACCATTGATGTTAAGAGATATTAAGGAAAAATGATTGTGGCTTCCTGTTATTTTTGTTATTAGAGGTAAAGTTATGTTTGTATAGTTATCTTCTTTTGGGGTTGTTGGAAGATTACTTCCTTGCTTTTTCTAGGTTGTAGTTTCCCTCCTTGTGTTGGCGTTTTCCATCCATTATCCTTTGAAGTGCTGGGTTTGTGGGAAGATATTGTGCAAATTTGGTTTTGTCATGGAATATCTTGGTTTCACCATCTATATTGATTGAGAGTTTTGCTGGGTATAGTAATCTGGGCTGGCAATTGTGTTCTCTTAGGGTCTGTATGATGTCCGTCCAGGCTCTTCTGGCTTTTATAGTCTCTGGTGAGAAGTCTGGTGTAATTCTTATAGGTCTGCCTTTATATGTTACTTGACCTTTTCCCCTTACTGCTTTTAGTATTTTTTCTTTGTTTTGTGCATCTGATGTTTTGATTATTATGTGACGGGAGGTATTTCTTTTCTGGTCTAGTCTATTTGGTGTTCTGTAGGCTTCTTGTATGTTTATGGGCATCTTGTTCTTTAGGTTAGGGAAATTTTCCTCAATGATTTTGTTGAAGATATTTACTGGCCCTTTAAGTTGGGAATCTTCATTCTCATCTATACCTATTATCCTTAGGTTTGGTCTTCTCATTGTGTCCTGGATTTCCTGGATGTTTTGAGTTAGGAGTTTTTTGCTTTTTTCATTTTCTTTGACAACTGTGTCAATATTTTCCACCGTATCTTCTGCATTTGAGATTCTCTCTTCTATCTCTTGTATTCGGTTGGTGATGCTTGCGTCTGTGACTCCTGATCTCTTTCTTAGGTTTTTCTATCTCCATGGTTGTCTCCCTTTGAACTTTCTTTATTGTTTCTATTTCCATTTTCAGATCCTGAATGTTTTTGTTTAATTCCTTCTTTGTGTTTTCTTGCATTTCTTTAAGGGATTTCTGTGATTCCTCTTTAAGGGCTTCTATCTGTTTACTTGTACTCTCCTGTATTTCTTTAAGGGAGTTACTTAATTCCTTCTTATAATCCTCTATCATCATCATGAGAAGTGATTTTAATTCTGAATCCTGCTTTTCAGGTGTGAAGGGGTGTTCAGGGCTTGCTATATTGGGAGAACTGGGCACTGATGATGCCAAGAAACTTTGGTTTCTGTTGCTTATGTTCTTGCGCTTGCCTTTCGCCATCTGGGTAACTCTAGTGGTACCTGCCCTCTCTGTGTAAGATTGGAATCTGTATTTCCAGTTATCTTGCTTATTGCAGAGCTCCTCGGAGTCCAGAGGTCTCTGTGGTCTTATGCCCCTAATCTCCCGGGTGGAAGAACTCCTGGGACTCAGGCCACCTCTTGGATCTGGTAATCCTTCTGTTCTGAGTGCAGTGGCTCCTCGGCTGCTCTGAGTGCAGTGGGTTCTCGATGACTCAGGATTCAGTTTCAGCTGCTCTGAGTGCAGTGGCTCCAGCTGCTCTGAGTGCAGTGGGTCCCTGATGACTCAGAATTCAGTTTCAGCTGCTCTGAGTGTAGTGGCTCCAGCTGCTCTGAGTGCTGTGGCTCCTGGATGACTCAGGATTCAGTTTCTCCACAGGACAGGAGCAGACCGACTCTGTGTCTGCTCCAGTCCAAGGGACCAGGCAGGGGCCGAAGGGAAGTGGAATTCCGGAGGGGCGGGGTTTGGGTAGCTGCTGTGCCCTGGATGTCCCTGGCTCCCAGATGTATTTCTGGGGCTTAGGGAGTGAGATGGAGTTCTTACCAGCTGCTCTGAGTGCAGTGGCTCCTGGATGACTCAGGATTCAGTTTCTCCACAGGACAGGAGCAGACCTACTCTGTGTCTGCTCCAGTCCCAGGGACCAGGCAGGGGCCGAAGGGAAGTGGAATTCCGGAGGGGCAGGGTTTGGGTAGCTGCTGTGCCCTAGATGTCCCTGGCTCCCAGATGTATTTCTGGGGCTTAGGGAGTGAGA
>NW_021604782.1:2282043-2298756 GCF_004785775.1 Grammomys surdaster
CCTTCTCTTTTTCAAGTACTTGAACACTATTTTAATTAATTATTGCTGTGTGCATAACTGTTTATTTAAATACATATATTCCTATATACTAAGTATAACCTACTCAATTTGTATGTTACTTGACACCAATTGATTATCCAAAAAATCAAATGTTAGTAAAAGAAGCAATGTACCAAGACATGAAAATTAATTTAAAATGAGAAATGTTAAAATAATCATATTATAAATATATGATAAGAAATTAGAAACTTAAATTCAGTAATATGATGGCTTAGTAGGCAACCCAACTCATCTGCCAAGCTGTAATTATCTAGAGTGGAAAGAACTGCTCAGGCAACTATGCTAGAAAGACCAGTGTACACTAATGCTATTCCAAACACAATAGAGGAAGGTGCTGTCACCCAAGCTAAAACCCAAATGGAGGCCTCCATTGCTTTTCTCTATGTCTGAGAGTAAAAGTGATATAATATAATAACTGAGTAATCAGAGTTACTACAATAAAGACTAAAAATATCTGGACAAACTTTAAAAATATACACTGAAGTTTTATCAAGAAAACCTATGAAACTTAAAGAAAAAGAAAAGTCAAATGGAGGAATAACATGTGTGAGGAAGATCAACATCTCCTGGATTTTCCCACCTTAGCTCAAAACCACACTGGAATTGGAACACGGGCTCTATAATCCACATTTTTTGTAAGTAAGGCAGGGAAAGGTGATAATGACTAGTTCAAAGAGTTGTAGGGTTGATTAGTTAAATGTGTTAAAATGTAATCAGAAAATTCGACAAAGAGGAATGAGACTGAGCTTTGAATTTTACAAAAATATGAAGTTAAAGAAACATAAAGAGTAGATGGCCAATGTGATTACAACTAATACTTAAAGGTTTGTAATGTAATTTTTAAAATCATGCCTAATTAATTACCTACTAATTAAGTACTAAGCCAGAGCTACATTTTCACCTTTCCTCCAATCCTATGAATTTGGCCTCCATTTGCCAAGAAGCTCTGGAGAAGCTTTTATCGGTGTGAATTTGAAAAGCTATATAAATTTAACTTGGAAACATTTTAGTTATGGTTTCTGATTTTGGGATAAGCACAGTAAGGGAGTGTAATTCAAGTGTTGTGAACGACTTCCGGTCCTCCCAGGTACTAGAGCTCAATTAAACAGGTTCAAATCCCAGTCAGTACAGTTGTAGGTATGACTCTGTATAAAGTCATTTAATTTCCCTTTGTCTCAATTTTGTAGTGGTTAAATAGGGATATAATATTGCCTCATTTATTAGTCAATAATCAACTATTAATGTATGATGAACAATACAGAATCTCAATGATATTCAGTGTAAGAAATATCAGCATTTCTGTGTGCTCTGGGAGTGACTGATCAGACGGGATTCATCTGCTGACTGCTCAGTTGCAGCATCTCTCTTCTGAATGTCCGCCGGCCCCTCTCCAATCAGACTGTGTTGATTACTCCTCTGTGACAGGAAACACCCAGATACACAGAACTTTCCAAACTTGTTTACGTTGCATATGCTAACATTCTCTTTCTGAAAAGTTATTCATAGGACTAAATCCAAGCCCCAAGACAGGAAAAGATTGCTCATTAACATAGACTAAACAAAGTAGGTAGTTTTAATCTTGAACCTGGTTTGAGGAAAAATTAATTAATAAATTAAAACACTTAACATCTGACATAAAGGCACTCAATATTTTTATAGCAACATTATCCTCATTATTATCTTCATTTATATTTTAATTTAAACTTGGTTGGTCATTAACAAGGCATATAAAATGCTAAGTTAGTTTGCTAAAAACTCAACTGTTAAACAATGTGGAAAAGTAGCCCCAGTTATTATTTTTCTCAGAAAATATAAGGTAGTTGATCAAATATACTCAGTCTGATTATGTCACCAGACAAATGTAAAGGCACTTGGTTTACATTTCTTTCCACATGTTTATGTAGAATGTTTGTATAATAAATATTGGAAAATACAACTACAAGAGAAAAGTGATTTATTTTGGTTCTAGAAGTTTTGATATATGGTTGATTTATTTTGCTTTTAGAGATTTCACTCCATGGTTGACTGGCTCCATTGTTTTGGGGCCACAGTGTGACTGGATATCATGCTGGGAAGCACAAGTCAGAGAAATAAATCACCTCAGGTTTGCAGACAGGAAGCAGAGAGAGTACCTATAGTAATGGCATCTTCCCCCTCCCTTTTTAGTTTATCTGATCTCCAGCTTTTTGGACTGCATTGCCAGCTTTCTGGACAGAACTTTCTCTTCTAGTTGCTCTGGAAATGGGCTTATAGACACACCCACACATCTGGAAATGAGCTTATAGAAACACCCAGTTGTACATTTTACCAGGCTCCTCAGTATCAATCACTCCAAGCTGATGGACAAAATTAATTCTCACATCATTCCATGTAAGTTTAATTTGAAATTATACAGAGTCAAAGACAGCAAAACTAGAAAAAAGACAAATGGGTGAGGAAATAGGGAGACAGTTGCTATTACTCTTCTCAACAGGAGTGATATACTGAGCTTACAACTTACCGCTTTGGTTGTAGTCATTTCATACTGGCTATAAAAACTCCACCTGCTTTTGTATATAATGGCATTGACTTATAGAACCACTCTATAGTTGATAAGACAGGCATCATTATTTGTAATTTATACATGAGGTAATTAGGATTCATGTAGCATTTACCTTGACGGAATTCTTAAACTAATTAGCAAGAGAGCTGTTATTTTAACGTGAGTACTCTGCTTCTTAAACCACTGTTCCTTCTATCAGGCACAGAACATCCTGGATCTGGCTTAATTATGGAATAAAATGTATCCAAAGGCTCTGCTGATTAGCAAAGTTGCCACACAATTTCCATCAGTCCTCCTCAACAATCTGTTCATGATCTGAAATTGCAAGTGTTTACAAGCCCTGACTTGGAGGAAGACAGTGTGGGCAGGAGATCAAAGAAAAGATACTTCATTTTCTTGGCAATCTAACCCAAAATATTATGCAAACATCTCTTGAATTTTGTCTACAGACAGTTAATACATTATATTTATTTACTTTTCTAGTTGTATACTCATTTTCAGAAGAAACCTATGCTAACATTCCAGTTGATTTTACATTATTATAGTGAAAACTTTCACAGCATTAAATAATTGATCTTTCCTTTGTTCATTAACTAATGATGGGTTTGTTTAATAGGTGTATCCATT
This sequence comes from Grammomys surdaster, assembly GCF_004785775.1. NCBI lineage: Eukaryota > Metazoa > Chordata > Mammalia > Rodentia > Muridae > Grammomys > Grammomys surdaster. The sequence continues at coordinate 2,285,273 of NW_021604782.1, forward strand.
AAGTTAATTACATATTGAATCTATTGGCTGCTCAATTTGAGGAGGACATAAACATGGAATTTGATCATCTAACTTGAGATTATTAATATTAATAAAGTTAAATATTTAATTTACGAACAGAAAATTAATTTAAAGTATTTTCTGCAGAGACGTGTGCATACAATAAAACAAAGAAGTGCCTAAGAGGCCACCAGTAACAATAAAAATGATTTTATTGTTCGATCATTCCTTTGTCATAGATTTTAAAATCAGAAAAGATGTTTTAGTGATGACTATCTTTTTATATTTTTCCAGTTTTAGGAAAAGAAAACACTTTTATTTCTCTTTTCTGTTAAACCCTTGTATTTTTACATCTTGTATCTATCTGATCAATAAGTCTTTTACATCTTAAAGAGTTATTCAAATGTCTGCCCTATGTACCCCTATTACTAGTGCTATACAGAAGCCAACACTATGTCTTCCTGGAAATGAGGCAAAACTATTTAATCCATTGAGTTCTCCTAATATGCCTCTATTCTACTATCCCACCTGCAGTGTGACCATCATTTAATCTTCTTCAAAATCGATTGGTGTGTAAAAATGTAGAAGGCATTCCACAGCACTAGTATAATACTTGAAATCAACACTAGGGAACAGTATAAAATCATGTGTTTAAATGTAAGATAGGACTCATTAATATCCAAAATTCAAGGAAGATACTGACATGCCTTTGAAAAAATAAAATTATGTCACTCCAGTCAAATTTATCTTCGCTGCTTACAAATTAAAATTATATACCTTTATATGGCATAGAAGCTCCAAAACAATACTAATCCTCCAGCACTGTATCCCTTCCGGACTTATTTACACAATTGCTGGAACTCTAACTTTTCCTTCCTAGACTTCACAGCAAATACACTCCATCCTCTGATTTCTTTTGAATATCAGTAAAACAAAGCTGGTAAACATCTCCTGTTATGCACATTTTGTAGTTGTATTTATTTTACAAGCTATGTCTTCCTGTTATCATCGAAGAATGTGTCTCCAATATGTTGAGTTGTGGTCTCAATTCTATTGTGTTTGTTGAATTAATAAGTATACAATGTCATCAAATCATATTAAAGCTTACAGATCTGACCTCAGTTCAAATGCTTTCATGCTCTGCTATATTTGTAATGAAACTATACTGGAAAAAATAATATGATTTAGTTCATAATATCATGTGGTATTCTGAAGCAATCGTGGCACTCAGCTATTCTGGCTTTAGTAACCAGGAGTGTATGGCTAAACAAAGTGGCTTTGAGTTTAAGAGCACAGATTTCTAACCACTTTAAGACTTTACTATGTGACCTTGCAAAAGTTATTTAGCTTCTCTGAGCCTCTATCACCTCCTCAGCACAGAAGAGGATGATAAAGCTGGCTTTAACTCACAGGGTTTTATAACAGATTGTTGTAACCCCAAGGTAGGTGTGAGTCACTAATGAAGACTTATAGCTCTCAGTCCCTTGCTAACATCTCTAATTTCTTTCTAACCTGCATGAGCTGATCACATTAAACACACTTGACATCCAGGCTCTTTCTCACTCGCTCTCAAAAAAAAAAAAAAGTTGTGTAGTGGGACTTGGTATGCAGGTATCAAGTTAAGAATTATGGTTCATGCTATTGCTAACATCATCCCTGGCCACATATCTGGGAAATCTCACCAGCAAAGCTCCACAGGCCTGAGAGTCTCTTTGATGTAAAAAGAAGTGAAGGAGACAGCTTTGGGAAAGGTTTTTCCCAAATCCCACATGAGCTCATAATTCTTCAGCTAGGAGAGGATACAAAGGAGGCCAAGGTCGGAGCACATCGGCTCAGTATCCCTGGTGCAAGCAAACACCTATTCACATCCACAAACCTTCGCTATCCGAAGAACGAACCAACTCAATGCCTTGACGTCTTTAGTTCCTTTCTTGTTTCATTTTTCCCTGCCAGAGGTGAATGGATGTTATTCTTTGAATACGCAATGGTTCTTACAAACTCAGGAGTTGAACACTTGGTCCCCAGCAGGTGGTACTGTTTAAAAAGCTGTGGGCGGTTTTGAGCACAGGATCTAACTGGAAGACACAAGGTCAGAGGGTGGAATGTAAGTGTACTGACAGAATGTTGTTTCCATTCATTCTGACCTAGGCTATCAAAGAGTCCCAGCCATTCACTTTGGTTACCATTATCTTCACCATGTCTTCTTTGCCAATATAGATTGTACCTTCTTAAGCTATGAGCCAAAATGAATACTTCCTCCATGGGTGGGGGGGTGCTCAGATATGTGACAGTTACCAAAGTGTCATTGTGCCCAATACTACAACGACCATTATCAAAAAATCAGGGACTTCCAGTCTGGACCCGAGCATAGAGCAGATCCCAGGAGGTGGCTCTGTACCCAACCTCACAAAACAAGAGGGCCTCCAAGGAGCTTTAACTGGGGCAGTATCTCAGGTAAGGAGACAGCTACACCAGCCCCAAACAGGGGGTAACTGGGACCCACTGGGACCCAGGAACTCACTTCTGGCCCTGAGCGTGGATTCCTTCCAGTCTGGGCCCCAGCGCTCAGCAGATCCCAGAGGAAGCAGAGCTCCCAGGAGCTCTAACCCAAGCAGCATCCTAGGCAAAGAGGTGACAACACTTGTTCCAAACAGGGAGTAACTGGGACCCACTGGGACCCAGGAATTTACTCCTGGCCCGAAGCATGGGTTCTTTGATGTCTCCACCTGAGCACTGAGCAGATCTTGGGCCTCAGCTCTAACCCCAGCAACAAAACCCATCCCAAACAGTTCTTATACAAACTAGATAATAGGAAAGACAGGCTCCAGTCAGGGACAGCTCAGATAACACAAAGGAGATCCAGATATCAAAAGGCAAGCACAAGAACATAAGCATCAGCAACCCAAGGTACTTGCCATCATCAGAACCTAATTCTCCCACATTAGAAAGTCCTGAACTCCCCGTATCACAAGGAAAGCAAGAGCCAGATTTAAAATCACTTCTAATGATGATGATAGAGGACTTTAAGAAGGACATAAATAACACTCTCAAATTCTCAAAGAATTTGAGGAGAACACAGGTAAACAGGTAGAAGCCCTTAAAGAGGAAACACAAAAATCCCTTAAAGAATTACAAGAAAACACAACCAAACAGGTGAAGGAATTGATCAAAACAATCCAGGACATAAAAATGGAAGTAGAAACAATAAAGAAATCACAAAGGGAGACTACCCTGGAGATAGAAAACCTAAGAAAGAAATTAGGAGTCATAGATGCAAGTATCACCAACAGAATACAAGAGATAGAAGAAAGAATCTCAGGTGAAGAAGATACCATAGAAAATATTGACACAACTGTAAAAGAAAGCACAAAATGCAAAAAGTTCTTAACACAAAACATCCAGGAAATCCAGGACACAATGAGAAGACCAAACCTAAGGATAATAGGTATAGAAGAGAGTGAAGATTCTCAACTTAAAGGGCCAATAAATATCTTCAACAAAATTATAGAAGGAAACTTCCCTAACCTAAGGAATGAGATACCCATAATCATGCAAGAAGCCTGCAGAATGCCAAATAGACTAGATTAGAAAAGAAATACCTCCTGTCACATAATAATCAAAACACGAAATGCACAAAACAAAGAAAGAATTTTTAAAAGCAATAAAGGAAAAAGGCCAAGTAACATATAAAGGCAGACCAATGAGAATTACACCTGACTTCTCTCCAGTTACTATAAAAGCCAGAAGATTCAGTACAGATATCATACAGACCCTAAGAGAACATAAATGCCAGCCCAGGCTACAATACCCAGCAAAACTCTCAATTACCGTAGATGGAGAAACCAAGATATTCCACAACAAAACCAAATTTACACAGTATCTTTCCACAAACCCAGCACTACAAAGGATAATAACAAGAAAGCTCCAATACAAGGAGGACAATTATACCCTAGAAAGAGCAAGAAAATAATTCCCTTCCAACAAACCCAAAAGAAGATAACCATACAAACAATGCCTCCACTATTAGCAAAAATGACAGGAAGCAACAATACCCTCTCCTTAAAATCTCTTAACATCAATGGACTCAATTCCCCAATAAAAAAAGGCATAGGCTAACGGACTGGATATGCAAACAAGATCCAGCTTTTTGCTGCATACAGGAAACCCACCTCACTGACAAAGACAGACACTACCTTACAGTAAAAGGTTGGAAAACAATTTTTCAAGCAAATGGCCCTAAGAAACAAGCTGGAGTAGCTATTCTATTATCGAATAAAATTGACTTTCAACTTAAAGCTATCAAAAAGGATAAGGAAGGACATTTCATACATGTCAAAGTAAAAGTCAACCAACATGAACTCTCAATTCTGACTATGTGCCAAATGTAAGAGCACACACTTTTATAAAAGATACCTTACTAAAGCTCAAAGCACACATTGCACCTCACACAATAATAGTGGGAGACTTCAACACCCCACTCTCAGCAATGGATAGATCATGGGAACAGAAACTAAACAGAGATACAGTGAAACTAACAGAAGTTATGAACCAAATGGACTTAACAGATATCTATAGAACATTCCACCCTAAAGCAAAAGAATATACTTTTTTCTCAGCACCTCATGGTACCTTCTCCAAAATAGACCACATAATTGGGCATAAAACAGACTTCAACAGATACAAAAAAATTGAAATAATCCCATGCATCCTATCAGATCACCATGGTCTAAGGCTGGTCGTCAATAATGACAAAGACAATGGAAAGTCCACATTCACATGGGAACTGAACAACATCCTACACATTGATAATCTGGTCAGGGAAGAAATAAAGAAAGAAATTAAAGACCTTTTAGAATTTAATGAAAATGATGACACATCATACCAAAACCTATGGAATACAATGAAAGCAATGCTAACAGGAAAATTCACAGCTCTATGTGCATACAAAAAGAAACTGGAAAGAGCATACACTAGCAGCTTGACAACACACCTGAAAGCCATGGAACAAAAAGAAGCTAATACACCCAAGAGGAGTAGAAGGCAGGAAATAATCAAACCCAGGGCTGAAATCAATCAAATAGAAACAAAAAGAACTATACAAAGAATCAATAAAACCAGGAGCTGGTTCTTTGAGAAAATCAACAAGATAGATAAACCGTTAGCCAGACTAATCAGAGGACAGAGACAGTACCAAATCAATAAAATCAGAACTGAAAAGGGTGACATAACAACAGAAACCGAGGAAATTCAAAAAATCATCAGATCTTACTACAAAAGCCTATACTCAACAAAACTGGAAAATCTGGATGAAATGGACAATTTTCTAGACAAATACCAGTTCCCAATGTTAAATCAGGAGCAGATAAACCATCTAAACAGTTCCATAACCCCAAAAGAAATAGAAGTAGTCATTAAAAGTCTCTCCACAGAAAAAAAGTCCGGGACCAGATGATTTTAGTGCAGAATTCTATCAGACCTTCAAGGAAGACCTAATTCCAATTCTCTTCAAACTATTCCACAAAATAGAAACGGAAGGAACACTACCCAATTCATTCTATGAAGCCACAATTACGCTCATACCTAAACCACACAAAGACCCAACAAAGAAAGAGAACTTCAGACCAACCTCCCTTATGAACATTGATGCCAAATTACTCAATAAAATTCTAGAACAGAATCCAAGAACACATCAAAACAATTATCCATCATGATCAAGTAGGCTTTATCCCAGGAATGAAGGGTTGGTTCAATATATGGAAATCCATCAATGTAATCCACTATATAAACAAACTAAAAAAAAAATGATCATATTACTAGATGCTGAGAAAGCATTTTACAAAACTCGACACCCCTTCATGATAAAAGTCTTGGAAAGATCAGGAATTCAAGGTCCATACCTAAACATAGTAAAAGCAATATAAAGCAAACCAGTAGCCAACATCAAACTAAATGGAGAGAAACTTGAAGCAATCCCACTAAAATCAAGGACTAGGCAAGGCTACCTACTCTCCCACTACCTATTCAATACAGTACTGGAAGTCCTAGCCAGAGCAATTAGGAAACACAAGGAGGTCAAAGTGATACAAATTGGAAAGGAAGAAGTCAAAATATCACTATTTGCAGATGATATGATAATATTTTTAAGTGACCCCAAAACTTCCACCAGAGAACTCCTAAACCTGATAAACCACTTGAGCAAAATGGCTGGATATAAAATTAACTCAAGCAAATCAGTAGCCTTCCTCTACTCAAAAGATAAACTGGCTGAGAAAGGAATTATGGAAATGACACCCTTCACAATAGTCACAGATAATATAAAATACCTTGGTGTGAATCTAACCAAGCAAGTAGAAGACACGTATGACTAAAACTCCAAGCCCCTGAAGAAAGATACTGAAAGAGATCTCAGAAGATGGAAAGATCTCCCATGCTGATGGATTGGAAGGATTAATATAGTAAAAATGGTATCTTGCCAAAAGCAATCTACAGATTTAATGGAATCCCCATCAAAATTCCCACTCAATTCTTCACAGAGATAGAAAGAGCAATCTTAAAATTCATTTGGAATAACAAAAAACCCAGGATAGTGCAAACTATTCTCAGCAATAAAAGAACTTCTGGGGGAATCACCATCCCTGACTTCAAGCTGTACTACAAAACAATAGTGATAAAAACTGCATGGTATTGGAACATAGACAGGCAGGAGGATCAGTGGAATAGAATAGAAGACCCAGAAATGAACCCCCATAACTTGGTCACCTGATCTTTGACAAAGGAGCTAAAACCATCCAGTGGAAAAAGACAACATTTTCAACAAATGGTGCTGGTTCAACTGGAGGTCAGCATGTAGAAGAATGCAAATTGATCCATACTTATCTCTTTGTACAAAGCTTAAGTCCAAGTGGATCAAGGACCTCCACATAAAACCAGCTACACTGAAACTAATAGAAGAGAAATTGTGGAAAAGTCTCAAACACATGGGCACAGGAGAAAAGTTCCTGAACAGAACACCAATGCCTTATGCTCTTAGACCAAGAATTGACAAATGGGACCTCATAAAACTACAAAGCTTCTGTAAAGCAAAGGACACAGTCAATAGGACAAAGCAACAACCAACAGATTGGGAAAAGATCTTCACCAATCCTACATCTGATAAAGGGCTAATATCGAAGATATACAAAGAACTGAAGAAATTAGACTCTAGACAATCAAAGAACCCTATTTAAAAATGGAGCACAGAGCTGAACAAAGAATTCTCAACTGAGGAAGCTCGAATGGTTGAGAAGCGCCTAAAGAAGTGTTCAACATCCCTAGTCATCAGGGAAATGCAAATGAAAACAACACTGAGATTCCACCTCACACCAGTCAGAATGGCTAAGTTCAAAAACACAGGTGACAGCAGATGTTGGTGAAGATGTGGAGAACGAGGAACACTCCTCCACTGTTTGTTAAAAGAGATAGATTTATATTTCTTTAAATAATGTCTTCATGACTCTCTGAATGTGGAAGAAGCAGCTGTTGGCGCTTCTGTCCTGATTTTACCAGAACTCTGAAAAATTGGCTTTAAAAACAAAAGAGGGGGGATGTTAGCCCCCCAAAGGAGTCCCCCCGAAATACTCTCCATCATGCCTTGTTCACTTTTAACTCTCTAAAAGTGAAATCTCATGGCAAACCTGCTGCTGACTGCCTCTGGCATCACCGAAACCAATAAAAACTATGCCACAGCTATGTGGAAGGACCCTCTTACCCTTAAAGGGAATGGCCCAGACCAAATTCTGTTATGGGGCTGAGGATTGATATGCCTATTTGATACCACAGAAGGCACAGCTAACTGGCTACCAGAAAGATCAATGAAATAAATAGATACCCACACAAAGTGAGGCCCAACAATAAATAAGATGAATAAAAATTGACATTCAGGGAAGAAAAATCTCCCTGAGTATTCCCTTCTTTTTCCTTTCCAGGTAAAAATGAATCAACCTTGATGTCTGCTGTTAGCAGTTCTAATCCAGATACTGGCCTCTGAACATATACTACTCAGATCTTCAACTGGCCATTGACAAGAACATCAAGCAGCTAGAGATTGACATCACTAATCTGAAGAAATTCCTCATTTCAGTGTCTGAAGAGACCTCCAAAAATTGCAAAGATCCTTATTGGACTTGATTTTCTCTATTACAATAGAAAAGGCTGTGTACAGCTCTTGATTGTGTACAGCCCTTAAAGAAGATTGTTGCCTTTATATAGACAAGACAGGGATGGTTAAAGAGAACATGAAAAAGGTCACAGAAGTCCCTGAGAAAAGTCAGAGAGAGAAACAGAAAGATGAGTGCTGGTACAAGAATTGGTTTTCAGCCTCCCCATGGTTGTCAACCCTACTTCCTCCCACCTTGGGACCATTAATTGGGTTATTTTTGCTTATTTTTTCTGGTCCCTGGGCCTTAAATAAGCTGACTAACTTTGTGAAACAACAGATAGATAATTTGGTAGCAAAACCTATTCAGATACATTATCATAAGTTAGCTATGGAGGACCACAAGACTCAAGATGAGGTTGTTACTTTATACAGGGTGTTCCCAAAACCCATCTCCACCCAATCTAAAAGAGGGGACTTCCACCCCTAGACCAAGCAGAGACGGGGCCACCCAGAACCCCCTCTGACTGGTGATCTGAATTCTTGCTGTGAGGCTAAGCACTGCAAGGGAATATCAATAAAATTAAAAATATCTCTCTGGGTTCCCAGAGGGACAAACCTGACTGCATAGGGATTGATGTCAAAGGTATCCCCTCTCCAGGAAAAAGACATCGGAACAGTTATGGCCCTCATGCCTCACTGGACAACAACAGGTGGACCGGAGCCATTACAAGGTCCCCTTCAATTACTGGAGGTCAGGCCTCTATCCCCGCCTTGCAAGATTAGAATCGCCACAGTCCTTCTATACTTAGAGAAGGGAGGACATGTCAGGGGCAGCCCTGCTTATACAGTGAAGGCCTAAAATCAGCCATAAGCCTAAAATCAGCAATAGGCCTGTCATACATGTATTCTAACACCAAGTCTTGGGTCTCTGTGGAAAAACATTGGAACAGATGGCTATAAGCTATTATAAGCAGGCAGCTTTTGTGGAAATTTACCAGCCTGAATAGTCATAGATCTTGTAAATAGGTAGCCTTGGCAGATAATACCAACTTAGATAAGGACAAGTGAATCATAGGCAGAGTCATAGCAACCTGTCCCCTGAACCTTCACCCATCTGATTCCCTGTTCTGAAAGATATCTGTATTCCCCCTTAACACCCATGCCCCAGTGTCATTCCCTTCCCCATGTCCTGCCTATACAAAAGTTTATAACCCCTTTGTGAATTAGTAAAAATTACGATTTGAAAAAAAATTATAAATAAAAAATCAGAAAACCTCTAATAGTATACTTTCTAAAATATTATTCACTGGCTAGATTGGCTAAACTGGAAATTTTTTGTTCTGTTAATTTTAGGATTCCACTGTCTCTCTTTTTCTCTTTCCTAACTCTCTACTCCTACCTCTCTTCTTATCCTCTCCTCCTTCCTTCACTGTACCTGGTTCTGCTTTGGCTGCTGCCTCCTCCTCCTCCTCCTCCTCCTCCTCCTTCCTCTTCCTCTTCCTCTTCTCTTTTCTTCTTCTTTCTCTTCTTCCTCTTCCTCTTCTTCTTTCTTCTTCATTCTCATTTATTTCTCATTTTCTCCCATTTTTTAAAAATAGGCTTGTCCTCAAATTGATTACTTTATTATTTTTAATTATTATTGTGCTTTATTATTCATTTTTGTTGAAAATATTTATTGGCCCTTTAAGTTGGGAATCTTCACTCTCTTCTATACCTATTATCCTTAGGTTGGTCTTCTCATTGTGTTCTGGATTTCCTGGATGTTTTGTGTTAAGAACTTTTTGCATTTTGCGTTTTCTTTGACAGCTGTGTCAATATTTTCTATGGTATATTCTGCACCTGAGATTCTTTCTTCTTTCTCTTGTATTCTGTTGGTGATACTAGCATCTGTGACTCTTGATTTTTTTTCCTAGGTTTTCTATCTCCAGGGTAGTCTCCCTTTGTGATTTCTTTATTGTTTCTACTTCCATTTTTATGTCCTGGATCAATTTGATCAATTTCTTCACCTGTTTGGTTGTGTTTTCTTGTAATTCTTTAAGGGATTTTTGTGTTTCCTCTTTAAGGGCTTCTACCTGTTTACCTGTGTTCTCCTCAAATTCTTTTAGAATTTGAGAGTGTTATTTATGTCCTTCTTAAAGTCCTCTATCATCATCATTAGAAGTGATTTTTAATCTGAATCTTGCTTTCCTGGTGATATGGGGAATTCAGGACTTTCTAGTGTGGGAGAACTAGGTCCTAATGATGCCAAGTACCCTGGGTTGCTGATGCTTATGTTCTTGTGCTTGCCTTTCGCCACCTGGATCACCTTAGGGCTACCTGCCCTATCTTTGACTGGAGCCTGTCTTTCCTATTATCTTGGTGGTTTCAGAGCTGTGTGGGGTGGGTGTTACTACTAGAGTTAGAGCTGAGGCCCAAGATCTGCTCAGTGCTTGGGCCCAGACCAGAAGGAACCAGTGCTCGGGGCCAGGAGTGAATTCCTGGGTCCTAGTGGGTCCCAGTTATTCCCTGTTTGGGGCTGGTGTTGCTGTCTCCTGACCTAAAATGCTGCCTGGGTTAGAGCTCCTGGGAGGCCCACTTCCTCTGGGTTTTGTGAGATTGGGTGCAGAGCAGCTGCCAGGGATCTGCTCAGACCCTATTATTAATTGTTAATTATTAATATTACTTTAATTTTTACCTAGCATGTGATATTTTGTTTTTTAAAGGCTTGTAACAATTAGTCCTCAATAACAGATTCAAATCTATTCTTTTACATATAATTCATCATATTCTCTGTGATCCATTACTTCATGTTTCTTAAATCACAAGTCCTCAGATGGAGAGAATAATGAATACCTTCTGTGTGAATTTACTATAATGTCTGTATAAACGTCAGTGCACAGTGTCCAAGCATAGAGTAAGCACTTCAATAATTCTGATATTTGTCATGAATCTATTACCCTGATATCCACTTTCATGCACTGGGTACTACAGCCAATTCAACATCAATTTAGGAGATACTATTCAGAATTACTTAAAAGTTTTATGAGCCAAACGTTAAGTTGTTGCTTCTGGAAATAAAACATGATTAATACATATAGACCAGAGAAATTAAACTGTGCTGATTAAGGCCTGTTTTTTTTACTCCTAGCTTATCAATAAAAATTCTATTAATTGCAATATATTTTATAAATCTGATCAAATAATGTATAAGTGTTTAATATAACAAATCTAATTCACTATGTTAACCCAAACAAGATACTAAAAATTAATCTATATAAATTTCTTCCATTCTGTAATTAATCAAGCTAAAATATATATGACAGAACATTGTAAATTTGAAAGGAAGTTGTAATATCATTCCTAATATGACCTTAATGGCAATACAGAAAACATATACATATATAACCCAAAAGAATATATATATTCATTTCTGCATTGGATTTCTAAAGGAATTTCCATCTCTGGCATTTCTAAAACTATAATGCTAAATGTGTCCTTACTTTTTAGACAGACAAGTAAGTGAGCAGCCTATAGAGAAACCAGATCCGGGCTCTTTGACCACCAGCCACAGGCATTTATCCTGACTCATTCTATTTTCCTTGTCTAGGACTGTAGTGAAAACCTCTCTGGCTCATTATCGCTGTGGTTGAGAAATTTTATATTCTGCATTCTCCTAATATGGGCCATAGAATTTACCATCAATAGTCTTTTCTCAGTCATGCAGAACATAATAACAACTGGCTTCAATATGCATATGTCCCTCTCTATCCCTAAATTATCTTGTCCACTGTCCCACCCAGGAAGATTTACTTTATCTCATTCTTGTCTCATTCTGACACCTTGGACCCATCACTACTGTATGTATCAATGCATGAATTTCAATTATATGCATACTTACTTGTCATTTCCTGGACACTGTGAATGTTTCAAAATGAATAAAGGATAGCATAAGTGTGCCATATAATTTATATTCTCCTTAAAATTCTGCTGATATCTTGCCTTTCTATTCTTTACTACATTGCTACATTGTACAGGTATTCTAAAGATGATTGTCTTTTCTCCATGAGCATGTTGAATGGAATGGATAGTGCTTTCTGGGAATCGTTGCTCATATTTCTCTAGCTCAGAGTTACAGTCTTCAAGGACACAAACTAAGCCATCAAGAAACCACGCTAGATTTACTGCCTTAAAAATTGCTGCAGTCACTGTTGGCAGAACTCCCATTTCCTAATCTCCATTATACAATGCATCCATAGGGAAGCTTGACGAAGTGTCGGACCCAAATATTAGGAAACGTTTGCACTTTACCATCCAACTAATGGAAAAGGGTACAAATGATGCCAATATCAGTAGCTGGCTTTTTTTTGTTATCTGGTAAATTTTCAAAAAGGCAAGATGCAAGTGCTGTCTAACTGATTAAGTAGAGGGAAAAACAGAGCCAGTTAATTAGTATACATTCATCCTTCTTACTGATCAGTAGACACATTCTCCCAAGTACCTGTTTATTTTAACAGTTGTACTCATCTGCATCACGAACAAGTAGACACTTGTAGCATCCATATCCTTTGTCCCTTTGACTTTCTTCTTTTTTAGGGCATCTCTGAGTTTAGTGTTTCTTGGGTTGATAGACTGTAGAGATCTTCAATTCAAAGCTTACTTGCTGGTTGCATCCACAGCTCTTCTTGACAATGTTTCAAAGACTGACTCACTGTGTATCTGTATCTGTTGGTATACGGTTGGTAATCTCAGTCCCTTAGGAGGTTCTCTGAGCACAGTGCTCTTTGGGGATAAGGGTTTTTATATATACCACCCCTTGTCTTTTAGAATTCACCAAACAAATAATCCCAATTCTCCAATAAACTGAAATGTGTCCATAATTTTAGGGAACTAGGTTACCCATAGCTATGAGTATAACTAGAGACAAAGATCTCTTCAAATAGTGGCAAAACTTTTATATGTTAACATAATATTCTCTCCAGGAATTACAAAGTAATCAATGTCTTCAAATTCACGAACTTGAGGCAATTGAAAATTAGTTTAATCTTTTGTTGTTCTTTTTTCGAAAATAAATGCAAGCTGGGTTACAGAGATGCCTTAGTGGGTAAGATTGTTTGTTGCAAAGCCTGAAAATTTAAGTTCATCTTCTGGGAAACACACTGTAGAAACACACACCCACACCCACACACCCACACACACATACACAGAGAGAGAGAGAGAAGAGAGAAAGAGAGAGAGACAGAGACAGAGACAGAGAGAGAGGGAAAGAAAGGGAGAGAGAGAGAGAGAGAGAGAGAGAGAGAGACAGAGAGAGAGAAACAGAGAGAGAGAAACAGAGAGAGAGAAACAGAGAGAGAGAAACAGAGAGAGA
>NW_021604782.1:2298766-2347553 GCF_004785775.1 Grammomys surdaster
AGAGAGAAACAGAGAGAGAGAAACAGAGAGAGAGAAACAGAGAGAGACAGAGACACAGATAGAGGGGGGGAAGAGAGAGATGAGAGATGGGGGAGGTGGCAGATAAAGGGACAAAGCAGAGTGGGGTAATAGATGCTAACCATTGAGGACAAAATTTTTTCTCTTTTAGAATACAACCTTCAACATAGCAGATATGCAAAATATTGCTGCTGGCTACATGGAAAAGCAAGAGTCTTATAAGATACAAGGAGAAAATAGCCCAAATCTAGGGAGAGCTTACTGTAAACACTGCTTCTTATCTATGTTTTGCCTATATACACTACTTAATCTGAAACCATCACAGAGGGATAGGTCCTAGTATTATCTACTTACTTTTTGTTGGCTTTTAAATTAAATGCTTCCCCTGTGTTTATATTTTTGCATACTTTTTGCCTGTGTGAATATTTTCTCACAGTTTTATCCACTGATCAGTTTATGCATGTTTTCTCAATAGCAAGATCTTCTAAAATTTGAGATTTATAGTCTCTGTCTTTGTGGCGAATATGCTTTCAGATTGTGCTTATATTTTGCTTACCTTTTATCTTGTAGAAGAATAAACAGGCTTGTACGTTTACTTGGCATTACTTTATTGGTCTTCATGTTTTCTTTTGCTGTGTCTCAGGTATCACCCTTAGACAATGCTATATGATACCAGGATTAGATTCCATTTCAATAACATTTTCTTCCAGAAATGACTTCATTTTTCACATTTAAAGCTTTAATTTATCTGTCATTTACTACGATATACAGTATGCAGTATGAATGTAACAATTCTTTCCTCTCCAAATGGCTAGTCATTCATCCCCACCCCAGCACTCATTAAAACATCCATCATTTTCATACTTCTGATGTAAAATGTCACCTTTATCATAAGCTAAGTTTAATATATTCCTCAATAGTTGGATGTTGTTGTTTTGTGTCTTGTTTTATCGATCTGCCTCTTTATTCTTATGCTGGATAAAGTGATAGGTTGTGTGTGTTTCTATAAATGTCAATGTCGAGAGTGAAATGATCTCTCTGCCACAGGTTCTTAATACCAGCAGCTCAGGTTGGTTTCAATACAAAAGAAACATAAGAAACAAAAGTAGCAGTAGATAAAGAGCCCCATTTATCTACAGGCCCAGTCACTCAGCTAACCAGTATAGAAACCTTTTCCACATACACCACTCTCTCAGTGTGAAACTACATACATTAAAATAGAAAATTTAGATATGTAATAGCATTTGTTGAGTATTCAATGGAATCAGGCCCACTATACAAAAAACAAAAAGGATTTTCAACTTTGTAGAAACAGTACAAATACTTAGCCATCCTATGGCAGATCTGCTCAGAAATTAGGCACAAAGTCTGATTGAGATGCCGTCTGTGGTCAAAGGGAAGGACCATCCTTATGCCATAATACACAGACACAAAGAAAACCTCAATGGCCATTCTCAGCACCCCCGCCCCCAAGTTGACTATTTACACCACATTCTCTCTGTAGAAGTATGTATCTCTGTGCCTATACTTTTCTTCATCTGAACTAAATCTACAGTTCCATGTATGCCTACATCTTTGTGACTGTTCATAAGAACTAAACCTACAATTATACATGTGCCTTTGTCTTTGAATCAACATTCTTTTAAGAAGGTTCCACGTCACAGAACACTTAATAAATTTCTCTACTTGATACTTGTTAATCGGACTGATTGAGTTAAGGTTTACATTGCTATGATAAAACATCTTAACTAAAAGTAAGTTGGGGAAAAAAAGGCCCTATTGCAGTTTATAGTCCTATAATATAGTCAGTCTTTGAGGGAATTCAGGGCAAGAACTCAAACATGTCAGGAACCTGGAGGCAGTAGCTGATGCAGAGGCCATAGAGAAATGCTGCTTACTAGCTTACTCAGCTTGCTTTCTTATATAACCAGATCTTCGAGTTCAGGAGTGTAGCACCACCCACTATGACCTGGGCCTGCTCATATCAAACATCATTAAGTAAAATGCACCACAGGCCAATCTTATAGACACTTTTTTCAGTTGAGTTTCCTTTTTATAAAATGACTTCAGTTTGTGTCAAGTTGTTATAAAACTAGGCAGCACATTATCTACAGAATGTGAGAAGACCCAGCTAACTTTATATAAACGTTTTCTTGGTATTAGGGCCAAACAGAACCTTCTTGCCCTGGACTTTGTGTGTGACTACGATCTCCTGACCATTGATGTTCTTTATGATATTCTAAGCCCCTTGGAATTAAGGGACATCTCTGATTCATTACAACCAACTCTTCTTTCTTGAAAGGCGGTTTGTTAATTCCAAATCTGGAAGGAAAAAGACCACTGACCCAAATCATCCTGGCCAAACTAATTAAAACAAACAATTGATTAAAGTAAGTTTCTTTATTCATATACATAGATTGTCTCCACCTGTGGTAGGATTCAAGAAGTCAGAATTTGATGTGAGAAAGACAAAGCTTTTATATCTCAGAGGTAGATGGTTTCCAAATTGGCAGAGTTAAAGAAGCAGAACATCATAACAAGTTAGGCATAAGGAACTCTTTAAAACAAAGACATGGCCAGGTGGACATAACAATGGGTAGTCATAATAAGGTAGCAACTCTTTTGAACCAAAGGTAGGGATGTGAGATGATTTGAATCAACTGTTTGAAATAAAGATATGATTGTTGTTCCTGGAGCTGGCAGTACAGAACCATTTGTAGTTAAGTTTACAATTGGGGCATAGCCCAATCTATGAAGAACAGAGGTTTAGCTATAGACAGAAATTAACCTAGTTTGCTTTTACTATAAGATGGCTTTTAAGCCTAAAATGGAATCAGGCTTGCTCTTCCGTTTGATAAATTTGTATTGACTAAGAAAAAAATATAAAATATATGAGATTGTAGTACAAAATGTTCTTAAGAATAAATAAAAGACATGAAAATCACAAAAATCGTTGCTACTTAATCATCCAGTGAGCTCCTCCTCCTCTTTTAATCCAGAGATTTTTCAACTGACTTTGTGAAGCTTCTTATTGGGGAAATAATCAATCTCCTCTGAATGTAAATAGGCTCTAAGAAGATTCCTCAGTTTCTCAGTACCAAGGAGACTCTTCATTCTAATTCAAAGCAGGAAAAAGGTATTTTCTGAGCTTTAGTGCTTTGAATTTCGACTGTGTCTCAAACAAAATAAGGTTAAAAAAGGCATTAGATGCATAATTACATATCAGTTATTCTTTATGATCTATATAATCAGATACCATCTGGCAACTGGTTTTCAAAAAAAAAAAAAGACACAATTAACTACAGTATCAAAAGTCAAATGCCACTGTCAAATAAGCTCTTTGGCATTGACCAGTATAGTGGGGCCCTCTGGGGTTCTCTGCTGCACCTGTGAGCCACCAGGTAACTTTTAAAAAGAAAGACAAAGAAGTAAGTCTGACCTCTTTTTACTGACCCATTAAAAAAGCATTTTTATTTGTAAGTTAAGTTTTGTTCATGTGAAAGAGAACCAGAATCACAAAAAAGGCAGAGAGGGGCCCAAGGGAAGCAAAAGAACCAAAAAATTCAAGTTACAAATGAATTCCTGTGACGACCATCTGTTTCAAAATAAAATAGTTCTCCAAATTTTGCAAAGAAGGGACTGATGGCAAAAGAAATGGAACTATGCTACCAGAAAGCTAAAGACAATGCAAACTAAAGGGCTATAGTCCATGTCTTCTTCTTTAGAAGTCATATAATTTTTGAACTACTAATGCTTTATACGAAAATGTTTAAGATAACATAGAAACACAGCTAAATGACTCATGTGCCTTGGTTAATAGAGGAAGAACAACACAGGTAGTATTTTCACTTTAAGTAGCTGTAGTGTGAAATGAAAAAGCTGACACTATCAGATTTAACATGCAGAGAAATGTCCTGTTCAGTCTTATAATCATTGTGTATTTGAGAACTCAGACACATGCAATTGCATGAATATAAATAACAACTTTTGGTATCCTGCTTTACAAGTTGTAGCAGGATTATCACTAGACTAAGATTTTCAATGTGTTGGCTCAAAAATAAATTATATAAAAACTGAGCACAGGGTCTCCAGTAAAGGAGTTAAGAGAAAGGACTGGAGGAGCTGAAGAGGTTTACAACCCCATAGAAAGAACAATAATATCAACCAACCAGACCCCCCAGAGCTCCCAGGGACTAAACCACCAACCAAAGAGCACACATGGAGGGTCTCATGGCTGCAGCTGCATACGTAGCAGAGGATGGCATTGTCGGATATCAATGGGTAGAGAGGCCCTTGGTCCTCTGAAGGCTCGATGCTCCAGTGTAGGAGAATGCCAGGGCAGGGAGGTGGAAGTGAGTGGGCAGGTGGGTGAGCACCCTTATAGAAGCAGGGTAAGGGTGGATGAGGTAGGAGGTTTCTGGAGAGGAAAACAGGAAAGAGGAAAACATTTGAAATGTAAATAAATAAAATATCCAATAAAAAACATAAAATGTTAAAAAAGAAAATAAACGTTTATAAGTTACTCTTACTATAAATGATAATATTTGTCTTTACTTTCATAGGGTTTATAGAGTTCAATGTGCTGACCTCTATCAATGGTGTCTGTCCTGAACCGTTGTCTTTTAAAAGACTAACTACAAAGAGAAAAAATTATCCATAGATTTGTGTGTATTTATATGTATATGCATATATCTGAAAGTACACACACACATGCATAGAAAAAGTGAGTATCTACAAAAGAACAAAAATCAGTTTTACTTGTGTTTACTATATTGAGAGAAGTAAACAGGAAACTTTACTGTGTCAAGGAGAAAATCTCGAAAACCATAAAGGTGATTGATTATGGTGTCTTTTAAGTTACTCTAATGCTATAAATTTTAACCTGTTTAATATGTTGAAGTCCAAATGACTAATAGTATCTAAAGGCAACTCTTTGCTTCCAATTCTAAAATTTCACTTTTAATTTGTAGAACAGTGTTCACAAACTTTTTGCAAATAACTCTCAATAAATGCTTCATGAAGAGCAGAAATCTTTTAAAATTCGGTAATATGCAGACAAATCATACTTTAAAACACTTGCTGTGTTTTTGACACAAACTAGGTCTGCTAGGGTTAATGGAAAACTAAATCCTGATTGCATTTAGAACAATAAAAAGAGATTTTTATTCCATACCTATTGCAATGTAGGAACAAACTGATTTCACTATAGAATGGGGTAAACTCACAATCCATTGTGAAGCAGGGGAACCTACAGCCAAGGAGCAGAAAATTGGGACAGTCATTGAAAAAAGCAAGGGACAGGTAGTATCGAAAGAAAAAAAAATGATACCTCTTAAAGCAAACTTGACAGGATTCTTGCTGAAATAAGAGGTGAAAATAGAAGCACAGAAAATCAAAGGTCAAGTATTGGTTAGGAAGCAGGTTCAAAGGACCTGCGCATGTTTGTTCATAAGAGTATTGAAAACTTAGCCCAATAGTAGAAACAAGAATGTATTGATTCTGTGTCAGCTTTTACCCTAATGGTGGTATACTCTGATCTCAAGAGATAATGGCATGCTGGGAACTGAACATAGGACTCCATACATGCTAAGGAAGCAGTTGATCATCTACAACTCACTAAGAATTCCAGCCATGTGTTCAAGATTTACTCGTGACTTCTGCTGACTCTGAGTTTATACAGCATTAGCACAAGTTTTCAAAGCAATTTTCAATCCCATTATATTGGAGCTTCACAGCTCATTAAACACATGTTAAAAGAAAAACCAAATTCTTTCACATGTATAATAAATATGATTTGAGCTACCATTCTAACACTTATGCTTGTTGAAGTTATGACACTTGTGTGCATACATTATATCTTATTTTTCCTAATATGATACTCTGTTCTTACCTCAGAAAATTGATAGTGTTTGTACTTTGTCAGGCTATTTGGAAATTAGTATAAAAACATAAAAATTGTAAAGATGACCTGAGGTAAAGGCATACTTTTATCTAGTGTAGGACTGTAAATGTTAAAGACTTCAAGTATGTGCCCTACATCCAAAATGCATAGATTGGAACCTTCATTACGGAATTTAAAATAGGACTATTGGGAGACATGTGAATCATGAAAGTGGAACCATATGATGCTACTCAGGAGACAGGATACCTTGCTTCTCCCTTGACCCTAACATCTGTGGACTCAAGATGTTAACAGTTTGCAAACCAAAACAGCCTATGCTGAGAACAAAAACTTTACATGTCTCACTCTTAGACATCAGGTTTTCAGAACCATGAGCTGGTTCAGTCTAAGTCCACTTGACTTCAGAGAGGCTTCATCTAGCACCTGATGGAATCAGATGCAGAGACCTATAGCCAAATATTAGGTGGAGCTTAGGGAATCCAGCAGAAGAAGAAGAAGGATTATAGGAGTCTAGGAGAAAAAAATCTTGTTTTAATAAAAAAATACATAAATGAGAGAAGGAAAAATCCTTAGGAAATACATTTAAAGATCCCAGTAGGGATGCAGAACCACGGGTAGTACCAAACCCTACATATACTATGTTTGCCCATATGCATATATACCTATGTTGAAATTTAATATTATAAATTAAACACTGAAATAAATTAATGGTTAATAATAAAACACTGAAATAAAGGTTTAAAAACACATCAAATCATAATTTAACTAAAAAAACTGAATTTGTAGTAAGTAGGACCTTTGCATGCTGCCATCTCTATGAGTTCATATATACATCATATTGTTGCAGAAACCTTTATTTACTTGATGTGTTCGATCAACACTGACTTAAAATCTTTCCACTTTCCCATCCTCCACTGTCACACATTTCTATTCAATTTCTTGACCCTCTGTACTTCTCTCCTGTCCCTTCAAATGAGGATCCTGACCCCACTTTTTCTCTCACCCTCCTCTTTCCCTCTCTCATCCCTCCCTCCCTCTACTTCTTGAGATTGTTTGATTCCTTGTTCTGTGTAAGATTGAAGCAACTATACCTTGATCTTCCTTATTAAGCTCCATATGGTTTGTGGGTTGTATCATTGGTATTCTGAGCTTTTGGACTAATATCCACTTATTAGTGAGTGCATACCATGTGTGTTCTCTTGTGTCTGGATTACTCCACTCAGGATGATATTTTCTAGTTCCATCCATTTGCCTGTGAATTTTATGAAGTCATTGTTTTTTAATAGCTGAGTAGTACTCAATTGTGTAAATATACCACATTTTCTGTATCCATTCCTCTGTTGAAGGACATCTGGGTTCTTTCCAGCTTCTGGCCATTATAAATAAGGATGCTATAAACATAGTGGAACATATATCTTTGTTATATGTTGGAGTGTCTTTTGGCTATATGCTCAGAAAACCTGGTAGCTGGGTGTAGCCACTAGAAAGTCTCAGACTCTAAGGAAGTGACAGGCTCCCAGAACCCAACGGTGACGATTTAGTCAAAAATACCCAACAAAGGGGAGATACAACCTGTAGAGATTATCTCAAATAGATGGACACAGCCCCCAGTTGAAAGATGGGACCACCAACAAATCTCAAAATATTTAACCTAGAAATGTTCCTGTCCAATGGAAATACAGGGACAGAGGCTGAAAGAAAGGCTATCTAGAGACTACCCCGTCTAGGCATCCATACCATCTGCAGACACCAAACCCCCACATTACTGCTGATATCAAAAGATGCTTATTGTCAGGAGCCTGATATGGATGCTTCTTGAGAGTTTCTACCAGCATCTGTCCATTATAGATATGCAGATACTCACAGCCAACCATTGGACTGAGCCCAGGGACTCCAATGGAAGATCTGGGTAAAAAGGACTGAAGGAGGTGAAAGGGATTGCAACCTCATCAAAAGAACAATATTAACTAACTGGACTCCCCAGATCTCCCAGGGACTAACCACCAACCAAAGAGAATACATGGAGAAAGCCATGGTTCCAGATACACATGTAGCAGAGGATGGCCTTATCTGACATCATTGGGGAGTCGGGGGGTGGGGAAGCCCTTGGTCCTGTGGAGACTTGATGCTCTAGTGTAGGAAGATGCTAGAGCAGTGAGGTGGTCCTGGATGAGTGGGTGGAGAAGCACCCTCATAGAAGCAAAGGGGAGAGTGGAGATGGGGAATAGGATGTGGGGTTTGTGGATGGGTAACCAGGAAGGGAGATATCATTTGAAATGTAAACAAATAAAATGATTAATAAAAAAGGAAAAAACTCTTTACACTTCCTCTTTTACATAGTTCCCAAAGCCCTAGTGAGGGGGTTGATAGAGGCATCTTATTTAAGATTAAATGTTCCAAGGTCCCTCATTGTCTGCTTGTTGTCCATTTGTGGTTCTCTATATTTGTTCCCATATACTACAGGAGAAAGCTTTTATGATGATCATAGAGTAAGATATTCATCTATGAGTATAGCAGAATGTCACTGATAGTCATTTTGTTGGTTTGTTCATAAGCAGAAAGCTAACATTTGTTTTCTCTTTAGGTCTCTGGCCTATCTAGACTCAAGTTCTTGGTCACCCAAGCACTGCTGAAAAAACTCCATTGTATTATAGAGTGAGCCTCAATTCCAATCAGATAGTAGTTGTTTACTCTCACAACTTTTGTGCCACAATTGTCTAAGAGTATCCTGCTAGTAGATCATAGACTATAGATTGAAGCAATTGTAGTTGGGCTGGTGTTTACCTTTGTCTTATTGTAGCATAGAGAGGGCCTTCCAGTACCAGCTTGACCTCTCAATGTTCAATAAGATATTTAAGTGTCATCTTCAGCAATACGGCTTACCATTGGTTTGTGGATAGTAACCACAGGTAATAGACTGAATTGTTTTGGGGATTACCACAGGGTCTCTTTGGGCAAAAACTCAATTAGATGAAGCTCATTCCTGGAACCTGTGGTTTGAAGTGATGGCAAGAGATGTCTATTTGGAGTTTTGTCTTCCCTATTATTTGTTACTTCCATTTATATTTCTTTCAGACTGCATTATGTTTTCATACCACTCCTCAAATGGCCCTCAGGTTTAGCTGCCCTTCCCTGTGTTCCCTCCCAACACTACTATTTTCTCCCCTTCTCTGTTTGATTTTTCCATTCCAGACTCTCCCCCAAGCACTGTCTACTTATAACTATCTACTCTATTATCCTTTTCTAGGGAGATCCTTTCCCCACCCCAAGTCCATTACTCTAAACCAAGCCTCTGTGGTTATATGCACTGTAGCCTGTTTATTGAAGCCATAACAGCTGACATCTGTACATAACCAAATACATACTACATTTGACCTATTCTGTTGGGAGATTACCTCACCCAAAATGTTTTTTCCCTAGCTTCATCCATTTACACGCAAATATCATGATTTCAATGATTTTTGTTAACAGCTGAGTATAAATGTATCATATTTTATATTCATCCATTGACAAGCATCTAAGCTATTTCCAAATTCTGACTATTTTGAATAGAGCAGTAATGACTATAGTTGAGAAATTAAGAAAGTGACTCTGTAGTAGACTATAGAGTCCTTTGGGTATATACTCAAAAAGGGTATTGTTGGATCTTGAAGTAGGTCAGTTCCCAGCTTACTGAAGAACCACACACTGATTTCCACTGTAGCTATACACATTTGGTTATCACTAGCAATGCATGAATGTTCTCCATACTCTACATCCTCACCAACATAAGCTGTCATTTGTTTTATTGATCTTGGACACTCTGATGGGTGTAAGATGACATTTCCAAAGTAATTTTAATTTTCATTTCCTTGATGATTGTCATTAACTGTCCTCTTAATTAGGGAAACAACCCACCTTCTAACTTTTCTTTAACTTCTGGTATGGTTTAATAAACTATTGCAATATCTATAATGTTAACTAAGTAAGTTTCTGTTGGGAGCCAACTCCGAGCAGAAAGCGCCTATCATCTTTGTAGCCATGAGCCATATACCTGACAAGAGACTTGTTTTCAACAGCCTAAAACAGTTGAGCACACTCTGATAAATATGTTTTTCTCACATATCTTGTTTTGTTGTTTAGTGCCCCCAGCTGCAAGATGCACGTGGTAAAGTGTCTTCAGCTGTGTTCCCCTGCTTATGCTTATATATACCCATGATTTCCTTTCAATAAAGGAGAGACTTGAGGAGAGAATAGACCAGACTCTGTCTCGTTTCTTCATTTCTCTCGCCCCTCTGTCCCCACTCTCTCTCTTGCTAGACCCTGACCCACAGATTGGAGCAGTAGAATGGGCAGTTACAAAGTGGTCCCCAAACGTGGGGCAGAACAGGCTGTTATGAAGTGGTGCTCAACGTGGGGCAACAAGAACAAGAGGCCCAGTGAGGGATGTTACTGGAAGAAGGGTCGAATGAAACTTCAGAAGTGAAACAGAGGTGATTGCCGCAGGAAACTGCCATGTGGAGATCACCAGGTCATAGTAATGATAATGGGACAAGAAATTAGCCTGAACTCAACTCTCTGTTTTTGTTTTGTTGTTTGCTGTTTACATGTGTCAAGTGTCTGCTTTTGTCGCTGTTTAAATGCTGTCTTTCACGTTCAAAAGAAAAAAAGCATAGAATCCAAAATACGACCAAAGGTTGAAGTAATTGATTTGTCAGAGCCAGATTGTGCTGACCTAGTAGAAGAGGCAGCCAAAAATTAAGACCCTGAATGGTCCTCTTCCCGAAGACCCCCTCCTTCTGCTCCTCCACCTCCAGATGCTCCTGCTATAGAGATAGTGGTTGTAGATCACAGAAAGGAGTTGCAGGACAAAATTTCTTAAACAGCAAATAGAATTAGAGAAAGAGTATCGGGACTTAATTAATCAGTTACAAAAATTAAGGACAGGGAAGATGTCTTGAGAGGGCGAGGCTAATTGCGAAAATCACCGAGGTCCTTGTGTTTCTCAACCCGGAGTCCAAAGGCAGCCCCTGTCCTCTGGTTTTAGTACAGATCAGCCAGAGAAGGGAGAGGCTGAGGTTTTCCCTGTATCAGAGACTAGAGACGCTCAAGGGGTTGCATGGAGACATCACACAGGGTTTAATTTTCAAATTGCTAAAAGAATTAAATTCAGTGGCACAATATGGTGCCACTGCTCCCTTTACTCTTGCAATCTTAGAATCTGTTGCAGAGGAGTGACTGGCTCCTGCCGTTTGGAATACTCTAGTGAGAGCAGTTCTTAGTGGTGGCGACTATCTTATTTGGAATTCAGAGTATCACAAGAATTGTAAAGAGACAGCTTAGGAGAAACATTCAGTCAGGTAATGGTTGGTACTTTGATGCCTTAGTAGGAGAAGGGCAATTTGCTTCTAGTGATAACCAGATGCTATATGACCCAGGCTTATTTGCTCAAATTCAAAATTCAGCCATGAAGGCTTGGCACAAACTCCTGGTAAAGTGAGACCCTGGTGCATCTTTGACCTCAGTCAGATAAGGGCCTGATGAAAGATATTCTGATTTTGTTCATTGATTAATGACAACAGCAGAAAGGATTTTTGGTAATGCAGAGGCAGGTGTAGATTATGTGAAACAACTTCCATATGAAAATGCCAATCCTGCCTGCCAAGCAGCCATTAGACCCTGTAGGAAAAAGACAGACCTTACTATTTATATCAGACTCTGTTCTGATATAGGGCCCTCCTACCAACAGGGCTTAGCTATGGCAGACGCCATGTAAGGACAATCAGTAAGAGATTTTCTGACAAGTAGAGACAAAAAGGCCTGTTTTAAGTGTGGCAACCCTGGACACTTTGCAAAGTATTGCAAAGCAGAAAATGAGTTAACCCAGAGACAACCCAGAAAACAGCCTGGGCTATGCCCACTTTGCAAACGTGGAAAGCATTGGGCTAATGAATGTCAGTTCAGGACAGGTGCACATGGAAACACCTTTTCACATAATCGGGGAAATGGGAACAGGGGCCAGCCCCAGGCCCTGAGCCAACACAAGCCAAAACAGGCTTATGGGGCAGTCAGTATCATACCAAAAAACAACAACCCCTTTCAGAACTTAGTCGAGCAACACCAGGAAGTGCAGGACTGGACCTCAATTCTGCCACCCACACAGTATTAATCCCAGAAATGGGACCTCAGGCCTTACCCACCGGAGTGTTTGGACCACTCTATCCAAATGTGTTTGGCCTGATAGTGGGAAGAAGCAGTGCTACTATGCAGAGACTACAAATTTTTCCTGGAGTTATAGACAATAATTATCAAGGTGAGATTAAAGTAATAGCCAAGGCAATACAGAATATAGTCACTATTCCTACAGGAAGGAGGATAGCTCAACTATTGTTACTTCCATTGTTTCCTACAAATCACAAATATAAGAGTCCCAAGAGAGAGGGGATCAAGGTTTTGGTTCCTCTGATGCATACTGAGTACGACCTATAGTAAAACAAATACCTATGATGACAATATTGCTCAATGGGAAGGCATTCCAAGGTTTGGTTGATACAGGAGCTGATGTGACAATTATCAAACAAAGCGATTGGCCTGCCACCTGGCCTCTGACCTCAACTTTAACCAATTTAAGGGGTATTGGCCTAAGTCAAAATCCACAGCAAAGCTCTAAGGTGCTGACATGGAAAGATAAAGAAGGGAATACAGGGAATATACAACCCTATGTCATCCCAGGCCTTCCCATTAGTCTCTGGGGCAGAGATCTATTATCCCAGTTGGGATTGATTATGTGCAGCCCTAATGAAGTAATCACGGCTCAGATGATAAACTCTGGATTTTCTCCAGGGAAAAGATTAGGAAAAAGTGAAAATTGGATTACTCATCCTATTGAGGTCCATGGTAACTCTGGAAGAAGAGGCTTGGGGTATTTTTGATGGGGACCATTGATTCAGCTGCACCCCTAGGACATTGTGCTGATCCCATTACCTGGAAGGGGGACTCGCCCGTCTGGGTGGATCCGTGGTCTCTAACCACTGAAAAATTATAAGCTGCTCAGTCGCTAGTGAAATATCAGTTTGAAAAAATTCAAAAGGGGGAATGGTACCCTGCCTAGGGATCTTCCAGAAATTTTAAATTTTTTAACTTTGGATTCTGAAGGAAAAATCTGCTGCAGATAGATTCTGGCATCGTGATACCAAAAAGAATTTTGCAACAGTCCTCTGGAAAGATCCATTAACTGGAACCTGGAATGGGCCAGATCCAGTACTTATCTGGGGAAGAGGTTGTCTGCATATATTCCCAAAGGGCAGATGCCGTACGCTGGCTGCCAGAGAGACTGATCAAACAAATAGACAACAATAACAAATCCAGGGAAGAGAAACCCCCTGAGAAAGATATGTTTTCTTTACAGGAAACATGAAGACACTTCACAATTGTCTTCAAACAGGAGCGTATCAACCAACATACCGGACTTGGAAAGTTCTCAGTGCAGAAGAAGACATCACCACCCAAACCTCCAGGGTGGCTCTATTGGACTTTTGGCTCACTGATTTATGATTTAGTCGGGTACATTGTTTAGACTCAGAAGAAAACCCATTACCACAATTACTATAGTTTTTTGGGGTTTTTGGATTGACTGGGGCAGGAGTGGGGATTTTCTTTACTTGTTAAGATCAAAGCTATGATCAGTTCTGTACTTCTATAAATTTAGATTTAGAAAGAATGGAATCTGCTATAATGCATGTGTAAAATTCATTATCCTTCTTAGCTGAAATAGTGCTACAGAATAGAAGAGGCTTATACGTTTTACTCCTCCAACAGAGGGAGTTGTGTGTTACCCTAAAAAGAGTATTGCTTTTGCACTAACCATTCAGGCATTGCTAAGTCTCTTGTCTCTCGGGTTCACGCTGTTCAACAAACTGATGCCTTTTGTACAACAACAGATAGGCGCTATTCAAATGAAATCTATACAGGTCTGTTATTACAGGCTGGATGTAGGGGACTCCAAAACCTCTGTCATCAAGACTGACGAGGATTAACCCCTAACTTACACGCTAAGCCGGATAGTCAATTACAGGTAAGAGAACACCTCAAGACCCTTGCCCCAATCTGGGAGGCCTCACCATCCTAAGACAGGAGCTCAACCAATGGCTGTTGAGTATCCAAAGACAGGAAAGGGGGGGTGGGGTCCTTTGTTCCAACCTAAGGCAGGCATGGTTTCCATAGGTTTTCCCAGCCTTCCCTTTTGGAAAAAAAAAAATTAAAAAGGGAGACTTGTTGGGAGCCGACTCCGAGGAGAAAGTGGCTATCATCTTTGCAGCCATCTTGAGCCATATACCCTGACAAGAGACTTGTTTTCAACAGCCTACAACAGCTGGGCATACTCTGATAAATATGTTTTTCTCAATATCTTGTTTTGTTGTTTAGTGCCCCCAGCTGCAAGATGCACATGGTAAAGTGTCTTCAGCTGTGTTCCCCTGCTTATGCTTATATATACCCATGATTTCCTTTCAATAAAGGAGAGACTTGAGGAGAGACTTGAAGAGAGACTCGAGGAGAGACTTGAGGAGAGACTCGAGGAGAGACTCGAGGAGACACTCGAGGAGAGAATAGACCAGACTCTGTCTCGTTTCTTCGTGTCTCTCACCCCTCTGTCCCCACTCTCTTTCTTGCTAGACCCTGACCCAAGATTGGAGCAGCAGAATGGGCAGTTATAAGTTTCTAAGTTCTAATGTGAACTAAGTATATTATTAATCTCTTTCCCATCTGCTTCCCCAGCCTGTGAGTGTCCCATCAAGAATGAGAGCACAAATTAGCAAAACTAATTTGATCAAGATTTAAAGGCCTTTACACCTGGCCCAATTGGAGTAAACAATGCTTAGAAATTGGGATTCTCATCACTCTAGGAGTATGTGTTTAGTTACATGTAGAAAATTCAAGGGTCCTGAGGAATGCTATATCTGCTATGATGGCTCTAGTGGAGGATAATAGTACTTTGGATAAGTTCTAGTGGTTCGAATAGTCTCATGTTCTGTTTTATTAGACTTCCCTAAAATGTCAAAATTTTTTCTTTGATATGCTTAAATGAGTAGCAATATTGTTGAATTAAAGACTGAGAAGGTCATTGTGGCTAGATCATCACATCATACCACTAAAAACCTTCATGGTTTTGTAAACCTTATAGAATAGTTGCTCTAAATTTAAGAATCTCATTGTAACTCTTGGTCTTTTCTGTACAACCTACTCTTGTACAAAGAAGTATCCAACAACTGTTTTATTTGCTCATTATTGAAAAGTCAGGATGCACCTGGGCATTTCTTATGGACCATTCAGGAGTTACTAGTATAAATACATTGAGCCATTCAGTCACTTTCATGTGGGACTGATGAGGTGAGGCAATAAGCTCTAAATCTTCACTGCTTTTTGAGCTCTGCTCAAACATCCTAGTCTCTCAGGCAAGGAAAGACAAAAATTCAAGGTGAAAAACATGAATGCTATTGGGCATTTTGAAGAATAGTTCTAGAACAGAGTCATGCCTATCATATTCATTTGCTTAAAACAGATTCTAAGCACAGGTCAAAAATCTAGAAATGTTGATAACTCTATTGCATGACTACAAAGGTGGTGACTTCCTGTGAGCCAAGTAGCAGAGGAAACAAAAACTCTTTAGTTGTGACCAGAGCTTCGTTGATGACAAGATAGTAATAGTCATTGAATAATCAGACCAATACATCCATATAACCAATTTCCCTTGGCTCTATGGATGAAATTTTCAGTTTAACAAAAATTTTTAAGGTATTATATTTTAATATAAAAATCATTAAGAAAATTATATAAACTCACCATAACAAGGACATTTGTATTATGGAATCTCTTACACAGGAATTGGTTGCATGTTTAATTGTTGCTTTTATCAACTTTAAGCACTTGTGACAAGTTGTCGAACAAGTTTCCAGGAAACCAATTTCATTTTGTATAAGTAGACTAAAATTTAAAAACATAACTAGCTTATAAATATAATAATTTATTTTTGGAAAAATCAACTAGAAATGAAAAATAATTATAACTAAAAATCTGTCTTGACAAGGCAACTGAGCCAGCTAGCAATACCCACTATTATCAGTAGTGAACTTCATTGAATTTGTATCATCATGAGTTTTTGATAATAAAAAGTGAGGACAATTTAATTACTGTACATTAATCATTTTTCCTACTTTTAAAGAATCTAAAATACTTTCTGAAATTGGCGTATTCTTATCATAATTTTGCTCAAACTTTTCAGAGTTTAAATTTCCTCAAAGGTATTAGATCAAGTTGATCCTCAGAAAATCACAAAGTATATCCTAATGAGTTTATGACCTTCTAGCTTGTCAATAGTTTACCTCAGCTTAACATTTAAACTATTTTAAGGCTTTCCTTCTAGAACAAAGTAAGGAAACACATTATTTCTTGCTAGAATTATTTCTTCCTTATCCTTTCTTCTGCCTTCTCTTTCCAGACCACAGTGGTTATTTATATTTAGATAGCTTGTGTAGATTAATTGAGGTAAGACATCAGTTAA
The DNA here is from genome assembly GCF_004785775.1 of Grammomys surdaster. Lineage (NCBI taxonomy): Eukaryota > Metazoa > Chordata > Mammalia > Rodentia > Muridae > Grammomys > Grammomys surdaster. Next base: position 2,315,224 of record NW_021604782.1, read on the forward strand.
ATCACTGTTAAAGCTACCTTAATCCTTTAATTCAGAGAGAATTACAGATGCTGTCTAAAATCTAACTTATCCTGCTAAGAAGAATATGGGGACCATTTTTCTTGTTATTAGAGTTATGAGATTGAATTTCATGGCCAGAGTTTCTATTTCTTACCTTTGATTTAGTCCTTGGATTTACATATGCAGTGATTGCATGCTTTCACAGTCTCTGAGTCCATATGTGCATCAGCTCTAGTACATCTTGACAGGGCTGCTTCCAGGAAGTCATGCACTACATCAGGGTTTAACATCTTAGTTTGGTGGATAGGGAAGAGGGGCAAAATATAGGAGGAGCCCAGAGAGAGGAACAAATATGATTGAAATACATTCTATGAGATTCTCAAAAGGAAATAAAATCATAAAAAGCAAATACATAAAGCAGGTGACCCCTCACACAAGAGTGCAAGGTCTGTGCAAGAGAAGAGTAAACCAAACAGTATTCTACCTAAGCCTCCTGCAATTCACAAGTTTAGAAAGGTCTAAAAAAAGGCTTTTCCTAACAATTTGTAGACTCAAGGATTTGGAGTTTTATTTATTTTGTTACTTATTATTATTTTTGTATATTGGACTCTGTTGATCTTGAACACGATCGAAATTAGTATTAATTACACATTCCTCAGAGATTAGCTATCCTTACACTTGACTTTTTATGTTTCTACTTAAATAGCAACTTAAAACAAAACAAACAAACAAAAAAAAAACCCTCCTCTGTTTACTCATTACCTACCTACCCCTGACACAATAGGTTTTCATTCTCAGTAACAGCATTTCTAGCAGTTTCCTCGGTTGCCCCGGCCAAGCACTAACAGAGATGGCTTAAAGCAGTAAAGGCTTACTATCTTACATTTCTGGAGCTTACTATCTTACATTTCTGGAGCTTAAAATTATGAACCTAAGGGGATTTTAAAAGAAAAGCACAATAATTTTATTAACTCTAAAATTTTTATAAAATATATTTTGATGATATTTGCCATCTAACTTCTTCCAGACCCATCATCACCTCTTTAACCAACCAGCTTCATGCTTTCTCCTTTTGTTGTTGAAAAGCCATTGAATCCAATTTGTTGTTATAGGGTAACTAAATTTAAACTATATTTGTGTGTGTGTGTGTGTGTGTGTATATATATATATATATCTTCATTAGTGGGTTTTCATTTAACATTCAAATCTCATTACAGTTCACTGTTCCTCTCCATAATCCCTCCCCTTCTTTCTCTTCCCCTGCCCTCTCAATCCTCACCCATCAGTTACAAATATATAATAGTTTGAGGGTAAAATGTTCCCATAGATTCAATATGGACACTCAAGTTCTAGATGATGACATTATTTGGGAATGTTCAGAAAATTTCCAAAGGTGGATCCAAGCTGGAGGGTTGGGTTAATGGAAGCAAGGCTTTAAAGATAATATCCAATTCTCTTTTTAGACAGTTTCCAGTTTCCCGACTGTAAGATATAAGGAGCCTCTGCCATGTTACTACCCATCACAAAGCTACTGGATCTATGATTTCTTCCCTAAAATGACTAATTAAATCGCCTCCAAAGTCACAAGCCAAGCTGATAAAAATGGCCCCTATAGGTATATAAGATATGGTACTATTAGGAGTGTAGTCATGTTGAAGTAGGTGTGGTCTTGTTGGATGAAGTGTGTCACTGTGAGGGTGGCCAACTGAGATCTCAGATGTTCAAATTAGGCATAGCATGACATGCATTTCTGCTGCATTGGGATCAAGATGTAGACCGCTCAGCTCTTCCTCCGGCAACGTCTGCTCACACGCTGCCATGCTTCCTGCCATGAATGGACTAAACCTCTGAAACTGTAAGTCACCCCTAATTAAATGCATTTCTTTATAAGAGTTACAGTGATCATGCAACATAATCCAACCTTCCTCCTTTTAAGCTGTTTTAGGTATTTGGTGACTGGATTAAAGAAATCACCAAGATATGGTAATGCCTGACCATTTTAGCCATTACTGAATTTATAGTTGTGATCTTTTAATATGTCTTGTTTATTCCTAAATTTTATTTATTAATTAATGCAACACACCCAAGACCAGTGTGTCTTAATCCTCCTCCTCCTCCTCCTCCTCCTCCTCCTCATCCTCATCCTCATCCTCATCCTCATCCTGGTTAATCCAGAAGTAGCACAATTTATAACTTTTTGTGCTGTTTGCAACAACACATAACAAGTCTCAGACGTTCTTCTTCAGATATTTTTTTGGTGATATATTTCAAACACCTTTTGGAGAAAGGCACCTGCAAAGTGGCAGCAATCTTGCTCTTGTTTCTGTTTAATGGTCTCAATCTCTCTGCCAAGATTCCCAGCTTTTCACTGTCTTTGATTCTCTTCTGGAGGAACTCTTCCAAATTGGCAGCATCTCTGATTCCACCTTTTAAAAGGTAAGTGCAGTCAAGGGTGAACTTCGAAACCTGCTTCTATTTTTGCCACTTCCCCCTCCTCCATTGCCATGAACTTTTTCATGGCACCTTGGTGGCAGATGAGTGTCATTGTCATTTTTGTCACCATTTTCAAATGATGTTCTCACAGCATCTCTGTCTTAATGTCTTACAGGCAGCAGTCATATTGGATTATGTCTACCAATGATTGTATTTCTAATTAAGACCATGTCCATATATAGTAGAAATTAATAGTCTTATGATCTTTGCAAAGTATGCAGGTAGAGTGATGGTCTTACTCATCAAAGATTCTGAGAATTCCCATTTCCACTATGCAAAAACATTGTTCTGCCTGGCCCCTTACATTGGGATTTCAAAGATAAGACTGAATTTCAGCCCACATATTATAAATCTGATAGATTTGTTTTCATGGTGGTAGTTTGTCCTTTTTTGTTATGTATAGAACTCTTTTCTCTGTGTGTCATACATAGAAATATTGGATATTCAAATCACCTAGACTAAGAATTACATACAAAAAAAAGAGCTCTTGAATTATCTTTGGGAGTAGAATCCTCTCTATTACCAAAAGAGACTTACATCATGAGAAACCAGGAGTTCTTTGGGTTTTAAACTACAACTATATTACAAGTAGTTTCTTACCTTTACTACATTGATGTTAATAAAATGCATTTTATTATCATATTTTCTGAACTGAAAAGAATTCATTATAAGCATAAAAAACAATGCCTGTCTTATTTTCTCTCTTACCTCAGTCATCGGAAGACTGATAATAATGGTGAGAAAATAAAATTTGGCAGATATGTTAATGAATAGATGCAGAATGAGGTGTTATGTGCTGGGCTATGTCTTTCTCTTCTCTATATTTACTGTTATACTTTTTGTTTCTACAGTACTGAGAGATAAACTCAAACTCTTGCATATATTAAGCAAGTGCCTTATCAGTATGCTATACAACCTTAGTACTTTTTAAAAAGTGTTATATTTTGAGAAGTAGTCCCATTTAGTCTCTAAAGCTAACCTAAAAATCCCTCTTTAATCCAGGTTGACCTTTAACCTGCAATCTGCCTGCCTCGGACTCCAACTAGCCAGGCTTGTAAGACTGTGTCACCAGACCAAGTTTCTTCTTTGTGTTTTATGCAAACTTTTGCTTTAAATTCATTTTGTTTCTGAAATTCAAAAGTTGAGATTCTTCTTGGGTAAGAATGAACTTTGGAGAAAATCAGTTTTATGATTAAATACTGGCTCAAATTAAAAACTGGATGATTTGTGGTAAGGCATTGATTCATTTCAAACCATATTTCTCATTCATGAGATGGGACAGATAGAACTGCTGATTATTTAAGAACTAAATACAATCAAATAAGGTAAACAATCTGTATTTTGTCTCTTTACATTGCATCATGTTTCTGTGGCTTAAAATGCCTAGAATAATAAAAATCATAAAAAATTAAAACTATTTAATCCTTCATAACTTTCAATAGTAAGAAATAATACTATTTCAAAATGTCTAATTTCCTTTGGGTTTAGTTTAAATTAAATACATTATTACATTTTTCACAAATTGCAATTACCAAAATGAATATTTTTAAATTACATTTTAATTGAAAAGTCTTCCTTACAGACATAAATCTCTCATTTCTTTTGTTCTTAGGATTTCAGAAATGGACATGTAGGTGGTCTGTGGCATATCAATTACATTAGCAAGACTGATAGCCAAAGAAGTGGGGTTATAATCTCTTAAACTATACAGTATCTTTTAAACTTCTTTGTGTGTCAATCTTTCAGTGACAAAAATTGATAATGAAAGGAATAAATAAAAATACTTAAAGATTGAATTGTCGACTTATTTCATTTTATATGTCTTACCAAAGTAGAGTCTCATGTAGTCAAACTGACCTCAGACTCATTGTGTAGCAGAGAAAAACTTGAACTTCTGATCCTCCTGGCTCCTCCTCAAAAGTGCCATGCCCAACTACATTTTTATTGTCTCTCTCCTCCCACCCACCCTCCCACCCTCCCTCCCTCCCTCCCTCTCATCCTCCTTCCTATGTTCCCTCCCCCCCCCTGTGTGTGTGTGTGTGTGTACATGCATTTATGTGGCTGCTTAGTTATGTGGGCATGTTGGAAACCCAAGGATTCACACTAGACTATCTTTCTCAATCACTTATTCACCTTAAATAAGTCTGTCATATCCTCTCCCACTGAGGCCCAAACAGGCAGTTCAAGTAAAGGGGAAAAGGATCCAATGGTAGAGAACAGATGGAGACAGCTCCTGCTCCACTTGTTAAGAGACTAACATGAAGACCAAGATGAAAATTTGCAACAAATGTGTATGGGGACTAGGTCCAGCTCCTGCATGCTCACTAGTTGGTGGCCCAGGATCTGTAAGCCCCCATGGTCCCTGGTTAGTTGACTCTGTAGGTCTTCTTGTATTGTCATTGATCCCTCCAACTTCCTCACTTCTATCCCTGACACTTCTACAAGACTCCCCTGACTCCACCTGATGTTTGGATGTGGTTCTCTTCATCTGGCTCCATCTGCTGCTGAATGAAGCCTCTCAGGAAATAATTATGCTAGGTTCCTGTCTGCAAGCATAGCAGAATATCATTAATAGATAGTGTCAGGGGTTGGCTTTCTCACATGAGATGGGCCTCAAGTTGAGGCGGTCATTGGTGGGCTACTCCCTCAGTCTCTGCTCCATCTTTATCCCGATAGGCAAAACAAATTTTGAAATGAAGGTTTTATAGATGGATTGATGTTCCCCTCCTTCCTCTGGAAGTCCTGCCTGGTTACAGGAGGTGACCACTTTAGGCTCTATACTCCCTTCAGGTAAGAATCTTAAGTTAGGGTCACCTCCATAGCCTCCTCCTGTCCCAGGCCTTCAGCTACTCACCAGAGATACTCCCTGTCAATTTCCATTCTCACTCCCAGCTTTCTCTCACCCCCTCTGTATATCCCCAACAGACATGATTGCCACCCAGGTTCCTCTCTTTCCATTCACCTCCAAGATAGCATCTTACACGCATCAGAATGGCCAAGATCAAAAACTCAAGTGATAGCACATACTGGCAAGGATGTAAAAAAAGGGAAACATTCTTCTATAGCTGGTGGGAGTGCAATCTTGTTACAGCCACTTTAGAAATTAATTTGGCAGTTTCTTAGAAAACTGGTAATGGTTCTACCTCAAGACTCAGCTACACCACTCCTAGGTATATACCCAAAAATGTCCCACTATACCACAGGGACACTTACTCAACTACATTCATAGCAGCTTTATTCTTAATAGCCAAAAACTAGAAGCAATGTAGATGTCCCTCAACTAAAGAATGGATAAAGAAAATATAGTACATCTCCACAAAGGAATACTATTCAGCTATTAAACACAAATATCATGAATTTTGTAAGCAAATGGATCGAACTTGAGAATATCATCCTGAATGAGATAACCCGGAGCCAGAAAGTCATGTACGGTATGTAGTTCCTTATAAGTGAACATTAGCCATGAAGTATAGGACAACTATGCTACAATCCACAGATTCAATGGACCTGGATAATAAGGAGGTCCCAGGGGAAGATGCACAAATCTTACACAATTTTTTACCTAGTTCTGGGGATTCCAATTCAGGTTCTCTAGTTTTAACTTCACATGTTTTACTCACTGAGCCATCTGCCCAGCCCCAAGAATTGCATGTTTCGATGGAATTCTTATTCCCACATGGTCAGATTAAACAAATTGGAAAAATACCACTAGAAGTGAAAATGGGACCCTTGGTAAACAGAGGTGGCCAGTTCAAATCTCCACTAGCCATTTACCAACACTTCAGATTCTGAAGAGAATTATAGGAATTGTGACTCTTGGGAAGTATCCAAATAAAACATGACTTAAATAGACATTACTAAATATACTTATTGTATTTAGTGACACTTTTATTATAATTATTGTACACATCAACTGTGTCATTTAATGAACTTTATCATAATGTTTCCATCAAAGTATATATCATGCCTCAGTAATAGTCAATCTCTAGTCTCTCGTTTCCTCCCTCTTATTCACACCTTTAGCTCACTTCCCATTCCTAGTAGTACCTTTCCTACTTCCATATTATCCTTTTTTATTTATCTTTACTTTGTTTTTAATTGTTTTTTTAACTTATACATATGAAAGAAGATATGCCCATCTTTCTGCATCTGGCTTATTTCATTACCATGGGACTCTGAAGTTTCATCAATTTTTCTGAAAATAATATACATATATATATATATATATGTGTGTGTGTGTGTGTGTGTGTGTGTGTGTGTGTGTGTAGGGAAATAATACTCTCTTGTATATAAGTAGTATTTTTCTTTACCCATTCGCATGTTAATGAGTACTTAGGCGGATTCTCTATCTCAATCATTGTGAGGAATTCAAGGATAAGCACAGAGATTTTTTTTTTTTTTTTGGCCAAGAACTCAGAATTTTAGTTCTATTCATCATCCTACTATATGCTTGGACAGTGAGCAGCTGATTTGAATCTATAAGTTTGAACCAGCCACGCTAAGTCACACTGAACAGGGTTTCATTGTTGCCTCTTGTGCCTCATTCCCTGGCTGGCCATAGGGTTTGTAGGGACTCTACGCACAAACTCATGGTTGGTAACGTTGAACATTCAGAAGCATTTCTGGGAAGACAGTTTTAAGAGGCTATATAAGGAAGGGATAATTTTTTTTAACCACATTTTCAATCCTTACTGACTTAGTTAGGGTTTTACTGCTGTGTACAGACACCATCACTGAGGTGAGTCTTATAAAGACAACATTTAATTGGGGCTGGCTTGTAGGTTCAGAGGTTCAGTCCATTATCATCAAGTTGGGAGCAGGACAGCATCCAGACAGGCATGGTGCAGGAGGAGCTGAGAAGTCTACATCTTCATCTGAAGGCTGCTAGCAGAAGACTGACATCCAAGCAGCTAGGTGGAGGGTCTTAAAGCCCACACCCATAGTGACACACCTACTCCAACAAGGCCACACCTTTCTAATATTGCCACTCCCTGGGCCAAGCGTTTATGAATCAACATACTTACTAATCCTAATTCTTCCCAGAAGTAAAAGTAACAAACCACCTGAGTACCATCAATCAGCACAGCAGCTACTGGAGGCTGTTCTAAAGCAGACATGTGAATCATGCCTCCTTTATCAAGATCTGTATCTTACCTCCCTGTGTTGATCCTGAGCTTGCCTTGGGGCTAGCCTAGGCCAAAAAAGCACTCAAATAACATAATCTCAAGTCTCGTGTACCTAAAACTTGCCCTCTTGAAATTTAAGACATCCTGTGAAAAACCTAAAACTATCTTGCTAAAGCTGCAGGGGTTGTCCAGTGATCAGTAACCCACTAGTACATTACTGAGACCATGCAGAACACCCAGGCCCAGAGGCTGCCAAATGATTCCAGTCACTTGGATAAGCCAGGAAGAGCTGCAGAAGACCTGACTGGCTAAACCCTACTGAAGTTACCAATCCACCTAGTTACCAGTACCTTAATGCTTACCATGCATCCATGTTTAGAAAAAAAATAATGCACATACCACAAGTACCAGGCCCTTCCTCTCTGCTCCTGTGAAATGACATGACTTAAGCAAGGAGATCTTATACTACAACTTCTATGACTCAAGACTTTCATGCCGACCCTACACTTGTTGAGTTGAGCTAAGCGTCAATTAAGTGGACGGAACTTTTAATCATGCTTCCTAACACATAGAGCAGCAAGTTAGTAAACAGACATTGTGAGAGCTTTCATTACACCCTAATTCATATTGATGAAGCTGTATGTGTTTGACAGTATGAAATTTCACTCAAGAAAGTTCAGAGAAGAACTGTCAGGAGACAGACCCAATATCTTTAAAACATAGAGGAGAACTGACCTAAACATACTTCCCAATTTGCACATAGCATGTTGTTTCTCATTACTGATTCCTAAAATATTTAGTGGCTTAAAATAACATAAATTTGTGATTACACAGTACTATGAGATGTGTCAAATATATATATATATATATATTTGCATGTATATATATACACATATATATGAACATATATATTCATGCACATGCAACAGGGTTGACTAATTAAATTCCATGTTACTTGGGTATAATTGATACTTTCAGTCTCATGCTGACTGTGCACTAAAACTTCTAAATTATTAATAAAATTATCATCTCAGAAATTTGGAAAATGCTAGCTATAGTCCAGAAAATGTGGGTGTGGCTCTCTGCTTAAATTTCCCTTTGAGATATGTTAGATTCTGAGGTTACATAAGAATGGTCAATATCCTAATAAAGAATATGGAAGCTCAGGATGGTCTAAAAGAATCTCTTAGGGATGAAACAAGACTGAATATAACAAGAAAAATAATATGATTAGATCTATTAGAGATATTCAGAGATTCTATACTCAGGATTTTTAGCAAAGGAACGACAATAAGAGCTATAGAAAGTTGAAATAATCCATAGAGATGACGGGACACCTTAATGCAATACCTTGCAAATTATCCAGATGCATATGGTATGGTGGTTGCTCTGAACTTCAAACTGGGGCACAGCAAAGCAAAATTCCGAATTCACCCACTAGATGAATATTCTCAGTGACCTTGATATTGACTAGATGAATATTCTTAGTAACCTTGATATCCACTGGTAATTTTGAATAATTAAGAACTGCAATTATACTCAAAACAGCAAAACAAAGGGTGGTTTGGGCAACTCAGAAGTTGTCACATCTTTATCATTTTTGCTAACAGCCCCAAGTTTCTCATAGCCATCTCTGCTATCTCAAAGATGTAATTAAAACAAGGCAAATCTGTGTTATTAGTTATTTTTTTTTAAAAAAGTGTTGCATACCTTTAATACCAGACTTGGGAGACTTAAGCAGGAAGACTACAAATTTAAGGCCAACATGGATTATGAAATAAAATCAAGGCCAGCCTGGGAATATATAGGAAAACCCAGTCTCCAAAGGTAAGGAATAACAAATAAAGTATGAATGTTCTATGTAGGAACACCAGAGTGAACAGGGCAAGGCTATCACCCATTCTTTGTCCTCTTTAAGGCAAGCAACACAACCTTTTAGTAAGGTCATACTCATATGGTAACTTTGGAATGCCATTATCATTGTACACACAGGAAACATTGAAAGAGTCTATCTCCATCAAGTCAGTACTTGTATCTCACATTGGTAAATACATGTTTTCACTATCTTCATTGTGGTTCTTATTAAAACTTGGTGTCTTATATCCCCCAAATTACTCATGGATTATTAGAAAGAGGTTGCTATTTTCTAATAAACCAATGTAGTTTTCTTACATTAAAAGTACATTACAATTAAAAGTAATTTCTGACAGTGTCATATGATCAGCCCATACTACAACTCCTATGATTATCTTTTAACAATTAGTTTGTTTGAATCAGGATCAGTCATTTATTTTCAGCAACAGACACAGGCTTTGAAACCAAGTGTATCTGGATGGTAATCACTGAACAAATGAAATAATATCCCTTCTATCCTGTTATAGTAACATTCAAATCCATCAATCAATTATCCAGGAAAAAAAATATATCTATTTAGAGAAAAATGTGGGTGATTTGCTATTTCAATTCTTATATGTCATACTTTGATAGAGAAAATGTAACTTAACTTTAACCTGATAGTGTTCTTACATTAATTTTTCTGTTCATGCAATTGCATTACCATCTATGATGAATTAATTGCTCAGAGATTAGGGCTTATAAACAAAAACCACTGTACATTATGAGATAAGAGAAACTTTCCCACTGTGATAATAATAAGAAAAAAACAATAGGAGGGTAAATCTTAGAAAACTGAAGAAAGTGAAAAAGTAAAATACTATAAGAGATAAAGGGAATTAAACAAGGTACACATTTCTTTATGATATAAAATTGATCTTCTGATGAACTGTGTCAAAAGTATCTATATATTAGTGTAGATGAAGGTACCAAAAATACTGACACTGCAGAAAGAAATAAGCTGAACTTTGTACTCAGCTCATACATTTATGTCTTTAGGAAGTTCTGCCTTAACTCTATTTATTTTGATTTTAAGTTTAGATTTGTTTTTCGTTTTATCATGAACAGAATAATAGGACCTAAAACATGGGTTTTATTTGAATTGTATGGAAAAAGTCTGTAAAAGTGATGAATAGAACTTTGGGCATAAATTTTATGCTCAATAAATTTTAATTATTATTATTGTCATATCATTGGTAATTTTGCTCATGTTATAATTTGGTGTAGTAAAAAGGAAAATAACTGTCTCAACCAGACAAAGATGTCACAAGAAAGGAAAACGACATACCAACATCTGTTATGGAAATGAATAAAAATATCTTTAAAATTATTGGCAAACCAAATCCATCAACACAAAATTTTGTACTTTGGCCAGGTGGGATGTAGTGTTGGCTTAATATCAAAATCAAGTAGTTTTGTATGCAATACATGCATTTGCAGCCTGCTTGAAACAAAATCCCACTGTTGTCACTGGTATTTATAATCTCATATAAAAATAGAGGAAGATCAATTCTCTCCCACTTTACAAATGCATATTATATAAATTTATTTTATATATCCCATCTATACATAAAATGAAACTCTAAATTTTATATCAACAGAAATAGTAAGGCTTTAACAAATCCAATATCTTTTTATCACATAAGCAATCATGAAACTAAGAACACAGAATCTTTCTAAAATTGATAAATTACATCTATGAATAATCTTCGGCGAGTATTATTCTTAACAATGAAAGTCTATATACCTTTTCCCTAAGATTAAGAATAAAATATGAATGTCAATATCTTCATTTCTGCTATTTTAGCCATAGATAGATGATATTAGTTCAATATTTTCCTAGGAAATAAATATGGATGTCCAAAAAGTATATAAAAAGATATCTGCCATAATAAATATTAGCAAAGTAAAATACAAAGAGATTCCATGTCACATCTGCAAAGCTGCATAGAGTCAATAAATCTGGTACAAGTATTTGCAAGTACATGAAGAAACCAGTTCTGTCCACAAACTTAGAGAACAAGATAAAGGTTTACAAAGTAAGGCACCAATTTTGAAAAGATCTAGCTTGTTCTCAAATGACTGACCAGCTAACAAATAAGAACAAACTTCTAAGTTTAAAATAAAAAGAAGTGGCCACAAATATCTACACAGAATCTTATAAACTGATATGTATAGCAATATTTTTCCTTAGAGCCAAAAGATAGAAAAAAAGCCTCAAGGCCCATAAATAGATGAGAATACAGCATGTAATAATGAAAACATTAAGAAATATGACATTGTGTCTCTTATCCTAGAAATAAATATCCTTCGTGACAGAATGGGAATCAGAACCTTCCCACAGACTATGGGCAGTTTGTTTGCCTGATGTAGTGGGCTCACAATATATGATATCGAACCCAAACTGGTTTCTGAGGATACAGACCAAGAAATAATGATCCAGAAATAAAGTCCCAGGCTGTCATTGTCCTATCACTGAACACTGACAACATGCCTTTATGCTGATAATATACATAATCATTAACTAATACCAGAGGAGTGTTTTTCTGACATTAGATGGGCAATACCAATATCTGCAAATACCTCAAGAAAGTCATTGGAGTTAGTTTTAGCTAGATAGAACAGCTGAAATTTTGTAGATCAGTAAACAGGAAACATGAATCCATTAAATGGGATGTAGTAAAAAAAAAAAAAATCTAAATCTACCTTGACCATGACTCTTGACAAGAATCAAAAAGAGAAACAACACACTAAATTGCCTACTATGTAGACTCAACAAACGTCTAGTGTGTTTTAACAATACAGTAGATGATGACAAGCAACCAAGTAGCAGGCAAGAATCCAATAGAAGCAATAAGTAGGAAGGCTGTAGAAGTGAATGAAGGGGAAAAAAAGCTTGTCTCTGAAAAGAACTCAGGGTTTTAATGAGACGGCATGAGGGAAAAATACTTTCATTCATAAATAACAGGGAAAAAGATGTATACTTATAAATTTAAAGTACTAATTTTAGGGTAGGGAACGATTGTTACAAGGCATCTTTAAGTCTCCCAGTTTAGTTTCTAATCCTTAATAATAAAATCAGTGTGGTTCTCTTCTCGGGTATTATTCTGATCGAAAGACTTTTCTTTGTATTGACCGTCAGGCAAAAGGAGTATTTTATACTAAGCTAGATATTATAAGTGAAGTAATAAATAAGAGAAAACTGGAGACAGAGATATAGACTGGGAAAAGGAGAAAGAAGGAAGGAAAAGGGAGGAACACAGTGGAGATGGAGAGAGGGGAAAGAGAGGGAGCGAGGAAGGACAGAGGTAGGCACAAAGGTACATATGGTTCTAAATCAACTGACAAGCCTGCCTCTCATTTCTTTAGCATTAGAGTACTTCTGTTAACAGATTTTTCTACTTATGTAAAGGCCACAATGGAAGCTCTTTTTTTTATTTAGGACTAATAAGTACTTTGCAGGTCTTTGTTAACAGGGATCTTATTTCTGGGAATAGCTTACCTTTTAACAGCCAGTCTCACACATGTAGTGTCTGAAGCATGTACCTCTGTTTTCCTCTAGATTTTGAGGATAATTGGTCTTTTATTGAGGTTCTTATTCCATTTGCTTGAGGTTTTTCATGGTTAGAAGGAAGAATCTAGCTTCAATTTTCTCTCTGTTGAAGTCCAATTTTTCCCAGTGCATATTTTTTGTATATTTGTCAAAAAAAATCAGATAACTGTAGTTGTGTCAACTAATATCAAGGTCCTCAGTTCTATTTCACTGATCGATGTATCTGGTTGGGTTTTTTGTTTGTTTGTTTGTTTTTTGTTTGTTTGTTTTTTGTTTTGTTTTTCTGTAGCTCTGTAGTAATGTGAAATCAGGTGTGGAATACCTTTCTTGGTCTGGTTTTTAGTCAACATTGCTTGGCTATGGTTAGTCTTTGGGGCCTCCATATAAATATTTTACTGTTTGTTTTTTCTAAGTCTTTGAAGAATACCTTTGGAATTTGATAGAGATTGAATACAATCTTTAGATAACTTTTGGTAGGATATTCATCTTCACCATGTTAATTCTTTTAATCAATGGTGATAGGATGCCTGTCCATATCCTTTCTTCAGTGTCTTTACATTTTCATTGTATGAGAACATTGTGTGCCAATATTTTATTTTAATATTTCACTGCGGTTCAACATTTAGATTGCTACAAAACCTTTTTTTCCAACAATAATGAAATTTATAATCTTCATAATACACATACATGAACACACATGCATACATACATACGTACTCACACAAACTCATATAAGTGTATATAAAGTTTCAAGTAGTCCTTGTGAGTTCTAAGATTAAAATCATAATTCTTAGCAAGAGTATGCACACAGTTGTGCTATATATCCACAAATTTCTCCATAATTAAATGTATCTATTTTTGACTTTTTTTCAAATATACATGATCTTATGCTTGGAAGCATAGAATATCATAAATGACCCTTTTTCTCTCATTAAAATTCTTATTTTAATTTCCATCCCCCTGATAATTATGTTATTTATTTTAATTACATATATAAACTACATATCATTTGCAATTTTGATGTGTTGAAACTCCTAAAATGATTCTAGAGTACAGTGTTTATATATGTATTTATATATATGTCTACATACACATAAATGTTCAATTCAGTGCTATATGACAAAGTTAGGAAGGAGGGATGCTAAATTGTTAATATAACCATTTCAAAATGGACTTTCATAATTTGACCAGAGTAAGTATAAGTCTATATTTTTATTTTCAATATATTATTTTACTAGTATTATTATTAAAATATTAAAAATAGATTTCAGTAGGTTATCTTTGAATTAAATCTTTACTGATACCCTGTATGCATATAAATAATTATTACACAAATACATACATCATCAACTCTGGGATATTTTGTTAGCTATTTATCCTGCCTCCATCTCTACCTTCCTTCTACACTCTTTGTGACATTTCTACAGAGCTAGTAGAATGAATGGAGCTTGCTCACCCTCCATCAACTTTTCCTTCTTTAAGTCTTTAGGACTGTGTTCAGAAAAAGTACCTATGACACAGTGACCCAGTCCACTAACCTAATTTCTGTTTTTCCCATCAATTAGACACTCTGTTTATTTAGGTCTATCTTTGTATAAATAATTATAATGTCAAAAGACAGTCAAACACTTACTTTTACTCAGAAATATTTTTTCATCTTGTCCACACATTTGCTCTCCAATGATGCTAAATAGATGAAATTATAAAGGTTTCTATGTTCATTCATTAGGCTTAGTTCTATTTATTATTTTTGCTTTTCTCAGACATTTGGTGGTTCCAGATTGTCTGGTTTGGTTTACAAATGTAAACAAAAGTTCATCAGCATAAATGTGTGGCATATACACTATCAACTTGAATAATAGGATAGTTTTTCTTACAGTGACCTTGGTATCACTCCTCTTCGAGAATGAAAGTCCATCTTAGTAGATTCTCCTTCAGTTAATGCTGACAAGTTATTTTCCAGGTACATGACTTCTGAGTCTCAGAGGTGCTGTGTAGAACATTCTCAAGGGCATCTTTATTTATTTTTTTTTGAGCTGTAATTGTGTCCGACAAACAGCTTCATCTGCTTTTTGATTTCAGGGATGGATGCCTCAAAATTGCTATTGATTGAGGAAAGCACACTTTTCAGGCTTATTCTGAATGCACACGAAGTGCCCACGCATGCACACGTGTGCACACATGCACACACAATCTTTACAATAACAAAAAGTGACATAATTATTTTTTATTCTGTGCAGATAATCAGATATATGAATATGTATGTTGTATATATGTGTAGATATATAATATTATATATTGCAATTAAGAAACTTATACACACTATTCAATTCTCTTCTGAATTCAATTCCTTAGAGTACTTACTAATTTATAGACTTTATAGTTATGAGAATTGAGTAAGTTGCTGAAATACAAAATTATTATAAATAAAATTTGTCAAAATTCTCACTCCTTTCTTTAATTCAATTCTAAAGCACTCACTCCTTCCCACCTTCATCATTTCTTTTTTTCACTTATTTTCTTTTCAAACTCTTCTCTAATTACTGTTTCTTACCTGTCTTTTCTCCACCAGAGTGAAAAGAGTCAGGAAGGCAAAGTCTTTATTTAAAATTTAAGTGAATAGAGTGAAGCAATTTTATAGTTTATTTTCTATGTAAAGTTTTACAACTGTTTTTGTGAAGAACTACAAGAGATTGCCTTGACTTCTCTGAGATTTGTATTCTTAAAAGAAATGTTATAACAGTACAACCTTTCAGCCATGGATTGTGAGACTATAAGGTTGTATTATTCACCATGAATACATTATTAAATCAATGAATTTTATATATAACATTTATCCTTTCATTTTGCAAAACTATTTAAATATTTTATATTAAATGTCTTCTACCTTTCCATTTTTCATTGATGTGTCTCCATTTCAAGTGTGTAGTTCAAGTATAATTACAGTGGATTTCCACACTCCCCTCCTCATTCTCCTCAGATTTGAAAGAACAGTGGAACTTAAGTCTGCCTCTGCTACATCAGAAGTACCTGAGCAGACAGCCAGTGAAATGCTGCTAATTTGTTCAGCAGAGAACTTTGAGAACCAAGCTCAAAAAGATTTCTAGAGTCCAGAAGTTACCAGTTCTTAAAATTAATATTTCCCTAGCATACTGAACATGTACATCTGCTACTCTGAATATTTTAATGAGCTAATGTCTACCATATGCCAGTAGCAATCTGTACTTACACTGCTGTGGTATCTGTGATCTTAGCTACTTAACATGCACTACTTTCAATACTCCAAACATGAAAGCACAATTTTCTGTTCAGTTCCCGTTTCTCAAAATCGTCACTTAAAAATGGAGAGTGACTTTTGTCTCTTCAGTCTTGTAACCTGTAAGCCATATTAAAATTGCCTGTTTTATTATCCAGCATTCCCTTCCATCTTTGCCAATGCGATTCCTATGAGTACCTGACACAAACACTTGTTATTTCTCAAATGCATTATTAACCTCTACCTCCACTGCTACTACCTCATTTCAGGCAACCATCGAGTAACTCCTGGAACTCATCAAGGATCATCAACCTCTTCCTTTCTCCCATGTCTTCTTTGGACTATATCTTACATTGCTCTCAGAGCCAGATTTTTATTCTATGATGCAATACTTCAGTGCTTCTTTATTATCTTCCACTGTCCTTGTAATGAAAGAAATTTATTCCTGTCTCAATTTCTAGGACACATAGCAATTTTTCTCCTCATCTTCATCGTTGATTATTCTTCACTTCTTTTCTTTACACTCTCAGTGCTCAAATTATGAGTATTCCTCTTCCCAAACCATTCTTTGGCTTCTGCCTCTCCATCTTCCTGCACTGACCTAGAATCTCCCAACAATCACTTGATAATTTTGCTATATGAATCTAAATAATCTCACGTTCTCCAGACTTTCTTGTAGTTGTCTATGTGAATTATTTTCTTCAACAATGAAAAAGGTTTCTTGTATGTCAGAGGAAAACACTATTTACTGTTTTATCCAGGTCTCTATTTAGTTCTGGCTTACAAAAAGTGCCTATTTCAGGAACATGGAAGTGTGTTTCCATGTCAAATATTTTGTTTGATTGAATAGAATTTCTAAATGGACTTCTTTAAGTAAATCCAGAAATGGAAAAGACAGTATCCAATGAGATACAATTAGAACTAGGCATACTCCTGCATTAGCATCATGTTTTAATATTAACTTCATAACTACTAATACTGTGGATACATAAAGGCCAAAAAGTTACAGCCAAAAATATCAAATAAATCTTTAAATTAAAAGAAAAGCTACATGGCATAAAAATTTTACTGCCCTGTGTCCCAGGCTCCTGGGAGGGTTTATCTTAATCACTGAAATTATTTGAATAGAGGCATGTTTTTATTATTCATAATCCCTTTGGAATACATTACAGTCTATGCTAAGAGAGAAAACTCAAGTTGGTCTTTAGTGACCCGAAATACCCAAGCTTATGTGTTTAAGGTAAGCTAATGTCTGGGGAGAAAATGGTGCTTCATACTGAAATGAATCTTGTGTGCAGTGATTAAATCAGTTAAACCTGATTAAACTCAGTAAAATCTCTGAACACCAAAGATTGATGGTGTTTCCTGGTATTGAGTTTCCTGGTCTATGAACACATCAATGCACTTTGAACCCACTGGGAAAAGGCTGAATACTCTGCATTGGGAGGGCTTCACTAAGGTCCTTCTACAAGTTTATTCCTTTTACTATTCCTGGATTCTTTGTCACAAACCCGTGATTATAAGTATAGAATATGATAAAGGTATACATCATTTTTATGTTATCTCAAGCCTAAAAGAGATAGGAAGATTGCCTCAAACCAGCATTGATTTGGTAAAGATTTCAGGTGTTGGAAGATCCTTACACTTATCACCAGCATATGAGGTAAAACTGGTCCAGACACCACTGGCTTTACATGTGAGTCCACACAACCCTACATGATTAATGCTAGAACTGAGTGGCAACAGTGACAGTACTGATAGTGACAGTGTCAAAAGTCCTGAAGTAGGAAGGGCTTGTAATGAGAAACTAACAACCAGTGACAAACACTGACTTAGAAATGTACATAATTTAAGGACACTGCTGATAGAAAAGCCAATCAAGAAGACTGAGAAAGTACTGTTATTGAAGTAAAAGTAAATGAACTGTAACTGAGATAGAAGGAAACATGAGGGAAATATTAATGTGGAAACCAAAGCTGAAATATTTAGAGGAGGAGAGATGGAAAAGCTTGGGTTCCATTAAGAGATTAAATAATGCCACATGAGAAGCACAGGCAGGATTTTTACAAGCAAGAGAAGCCCTCAAAAATGAAACACTGATATTACTTTCAGTAATTGCTATGATGGCTAATATTTAATGTCTCACAGACCCTCTTCTCATGACTGCTGTTAAAGTAGACTGAGAAAACACTGAAAGGAAAACATGTCTAAGTTCAAATATTTGAATAAGTTTGTCAGAAAAGAATATTGAAATGCACCTCATTACTCACAAGTGGGAGTATATGCAGCTCTATAGAGTGGTGTGTAGTAGGAAATATTTAAATCTCCAACTCAAATAAGACTGGTCAATGAAAACACAACTCAATAATTATGAATATATTCTGTAAGCCTAGACTGGGCAGATACCCCTACACTACTCTGTTCCCCAGCTATGAGACCCTTATAACTTGTGGATTTTCCAGACCCTGTTTCTGTCCTTCTACCTCCTGCTTCCCAGTCATCCTTTCCTTCATTGTCTTCCTCCTCCATTGTCTTCCCCCAGACCCCTTCAGTCATCCTCCAGTTGTCCTCCCTCTCTCTCTTCTCTCCCCAGCCTGTATTTCTCCACCTCCCCTTCCTCTGCCCTATCACTGGCTCCAGCCTCTATTTTAAAAATTAATATAGGCAGAAGGTTCACTAGAATTCACCTGTGAATGACTCACACCTCCTCTGCAGCCCTACACAGGAAAGGGGAATTAGTATCAAAATACAAGGCCGGGGCTATCCACAACAGTGATGAGCTAGTAGTACAGGGTCTGTCAGATGGTGAGTAAAGACACAAATGAATGCATGGAAGCGATAGTATTATTCTGATAAAAATAATAGTCAAGAAATGTACAGTGACTTACAGCTACAAAGGCATTCTATCATTTTTAGAGTAGGTGAGAAAATACTAATATGTTATGTGAATTGCTGTACAATAACCATAATAGAGGAAATTACTGACTTCCAAATTTTCATATCACTTGCTTTAAATAGCTTGCTTAGCAAATAAGCAGATATCCCATGGAAATGGAACCTTGTATAACTATCTACTTATTAAATATATGGAGTTTGTCCTTGCAATTGAAATCTTAGCATGAGTTTATCAACACACAATACAGTTATATGTATGCATGACTTGTTTATGTATTACTTTCTCTGAACAATATCCCACCTTAGATTGCAGCAGTTTCTTACACTTCACTTGACCCTTTTGTGTAATCTCTCAATTCTTTTGAATAAACAATATGCATGCAAACACACTAATACATGGAGAAAAATACTCCTAAGTATTTGAGGATGACTGACTTGTTTCAGATTTAGAAATTGATTAGATTTTCCAGTGCATTTTGGAGAAAAAATGATGCAAAATTAGCTTGTAGCCATGTTAAAGTTCCAATTGTTCAAATTTTGATGCATATATTAACCCTTTCCCAACTATGGGGTCCTTCTTAGTATAAATTAAGAACACACACACACACACACACACACACACAGCAGTATGACTTCCCATATAGTAAAAGTGAGTCAGACTGAGATATTTACTAAATAAGTCCTTGTCCTGCACACACACTCAAGGAATGAGAAGGGCCTCTGAGCTACTTCCATTTGCACTTTGATTGGCTGCCTGCTGCTTGCTGCCATCAGCTGCACTCAGCTTCTAGCACAAAAACATATTGTTTTTGCACTTCAGTTCTTTCCTCGTAGCTTGGAAACCTCTGGAGACATTTAAAAGATCAAGATCAATCTGTTTCTAAAACTGTTAGAAGATTACATTAACCCCTGGTGCACACTGGTGTCAGAGCTGATGACCATGAACATTTTAATTCTACCACATAAAGGGTAGCATTTTTTCAGTAACCTGTGACCCAAGACACTCACCTTATCCCCATACCAGCCTTTCTCACCTAATGATCGATCTCGGGCGATAAGTGACCAAGTGAATGCACAGATGCACAATCCACAAGTACAATACAGAAGAGACTCATCCTTTGTCATGCTTTGGTAGCCATGATATTGCACATTTTCCTGCAAGGGTAACTTCAACATCACCACCTGGTAGCCAACTATTCCTTCTTCATGCAGTACTAAGCTCTAGGTCAATTCAGTGTGACAGCCAAATTGCAAATTAAAAATTAAAAGCAAAATTCTAGCTGGACATAATCATGTTCCATGGACACAAATTCATTTTTCTTAAGCTGCACCTAGTTATATATGCTATCTAGAAAATAGACATCAAGTTTACAAAAATACATGCAGTTTAAGTACAAAATTCTTCAAGATAAAAAACTCCTAAAGGAAAGACATAGACTAGTTAACAATAAATAAGCTGCAAGAGAAAATGAATAGGAAATGTTTTGGAATTCTCTTTTTCCCTACAATATACTTCATAGTAACAGGGTTTATTAACAGTCCATTTGAGAGACTCCCTGAAATGTAGTCATTACATTGTAGTCAATATGATAATAAAATAATGCATAGTCAAATAAGAGAATTCAAATAGGTTGTATAAAAACCTTTTTCTTAAGCATTCATTTTATTTTTATTCATAAGCGCTTTTGCTTGCATATGCATATGTACACCATGTACATGTTTGGTACCTGTGGATGTCAGAAAATGGTATCAGATACTGTTAAAATAAACTGAAGTAAAACTGAAGCTGAAAAACTCAGAATACTAAACAAAACCTCAGTGATCAATGACTTGCTCAACCTTTACCAGAGATGTTTCTTCTGGAACACATGGAAATTAACACAAATTCACAGCTGGACAATGTAAAAAGAGTGAGTGTCTTTGGAGTATTCAGTCCTAAAGTCAAAAAGATTGTTCAGAGCCAGAGGTGATGACTAACTCCAAAGAGTCTTCCAGACACAACAAAATGGATAAACATAGGAAGTCAGAGACTCTGGCACACTGCACAAGACCTCCACAGACTGTAAAGAGATGGGACCTCAGTGTTTAGAAGGTCCCAACCCTAACCAAACAGCCGTTCATAACTGACACATGTTGGCAAATGAAAAACATTTTTTTCAGATAATCACTGTATATCAACCACAGCAGGTCCACATCCAAGAGTAGTTGGCCAACAAAACAAAACAAAACTACACAAATTTTGTGAAATATTTGCTTTATTTCATTTGGGTGTTATTTTGTCTTATTGTTTATTTATTTATTTGTTTGATTTTTTTGCGGTTTGTGGGGATTTCTTTAGAAGGGGCAAGAACATGAAATTGAGTGTGTAGGGATGTGGAAAAGATTTGGAACATATAGAAAAGGAGATTTTTTTTCATATAATTTTTAGTTAAAAGAATGAACAAAGTTTATTTCATTTGTAATATGTGCAATTGTCAGTGAATTTCATCTAGTGACATACTAAAACTATTTATATGTTTTGATATGTGTCATAGGACCATAGATAGGTCATAGGACTATAATACGTGAAGTATGTAGAGTTTTGGAAGTCTCCAAAGAGCCACTTCATTCTATATTGAGCCTCTGTGGAATGTTTTATGAAGAGTTCTTTGAAATACTGAATTTCAAGATCTTCTGACTCATTGCTGATATAATTCCCAGAACAAATACTACACATGAATTCTTCTCAAGAAGTCTGTCTACATATATCCATGGAGGGAATTTAGATGATATGTGAGAAAAAAATCACAAAAGTAAAAGTAACTATTTCCTCCCTCTGAAGATGTCAGTATAAGTCCACCCAACATTTGTTGCTTTTGCTGCAGACATTCTACTAATGTATACTTAGCACTTCATGGACCATTCATTAAAAGCAAATATTATAAGGTATAGTATCTCTTTCCTAATAATGTATGCCTTTCTCATGATTTAAGCGCAAGAAAAATATATCAATAAATAATGACACTTTAGGTATATATGCCTAGATGAGGAAAATACAGAAACTCTTAAGGGAAAAAAAAGAAGCTATAATTATATATTTATATAAACAGTATATACATAAAAGGAGAAGAACTGATTAAGTTGTTTATAATGACATGGGTAATACTCTAGGAGTAAAAAATTGTAACTCAAACAGCAAGAATTAAGTTCAAATCTTACGTGATATAAAAAGCTATATGTTGCAAATATATTAATGACAAAAACATTTAAGAAAATAACAAAAGGCAAATATATCATTGGCTGAAATGCTAATATATTTCACACACACACATGCGCATATATATATATATATACATATATACATATATACATATATATAATATTCTGCAACTAGAAAAGTGCATGTCTAGTACATTTTAGAACTCCAGGAGACATCAGTTCATACTAATTCCTATGATTCCTAACAGAGAAATGGAGAGCTAAATTTATTAAGAAGGGCCATTGTCTGCAAAAAAACAATAACAAAAAATAAAAATGTGAGTGAAGCAACATCAACATGTCTTGTTTCTACATTGAAGACTGCTGAGCATTTGGGAAGGTGGTGTATAAGGTACAGGCTGTTCGCATGAACAATTTTTAGCCCTCAGGAGATGAGCTTTTCATAAAATCTTCTTGTTAATTGCATTGTCACTGAAAGAAAGAGAATGAATTCAAGACATCAAAACTCTAGCTAATTATTTTGAGATCAATGCTTCAGAGAATGTTAAGATATATCCCATAATTCTCTTGGAATCCAAACATGTTGACAGGGAGGAAAAGTTAATTTCATATTAACTCTTTCAAATTATTATGTCTCTATTATGTCTATAAGATTAGATATAACAATTGAACAGAAAAATTCTACCAAAAATTTTACAAAACTTATACAAAACTAATAAGTTTATAGTCATGCTATTGAAATCTATTGAATGCTACTTAAGTATTATTTCTTTAAGCAACTTTTATTATGAATCAGCATAAGGTTAATTCATTTAATAATTTATGTAACATATAATCATATGTTATATAACATTTACTTAATAATCATATTCATATGGCAAAAATAATTTTTAATTTAAAATAAAATGATTCATGGATAAATTGATTAAGCATACAGAACTTTAGAATGAGGACACATTTACAGTATTTAGATCTTTAATTTGTATTCAGAGAGTGAAAGTTTCTCTTGTCCTTACAGTAGCCAGAACATAACAATGAATCCAGCTAAGCTTGGATACAGACATAAATTCAACTGTTTGGCAACATGAATGTACTCCTGGAATCACTTGTATATTAGGTATTCATCACACATACAACAAAAACTACTGCAACAATCAGCAAAATTAATAGATTTTTGCAAAATGGTTAAGCATATGGCAGTTCTCTGGTCCCCTCCATGCACCTGTTAAAAATAGGTATGTTGTATGGTAGCCAATATTACACATGGATTATGGACAGCAGCCAAGAGTGGAGGCAAGTAAACAGAAATTGCAAATCAGTGGTTCAAGGCAGTTCCTGAAGGAAAGCACTGTCCGTCTTTATGTTTTAGATTAAAAACCAAACCAAACCAAACCAAACCAAAACAAAACAAAACAAAAACAGGCTGATTCTTATTAACTAGATTAGCTTCTCCAGGTGTCACCCTAGAATTGCTTCATCTCAAGGGCTGTCTAACAGCTCTTCGTTGTTTTGAGGACAGAGAGTGTCAGGATATCAGCCCAACACTTGTAAAGTCCTCCCAGGAAAGCATTTAGGATTCCACCTAAACCTGGAACAGGCTATGGAAATCTCTAACGCATGCCCTACCTTCAGTATCTCAGTAATACTAGTTGAAATTTTGACAGTAGACAAAGGAAGTAAAGAAATGGAAGAATCACAAGTCAAAAAATTTTAAGGTGAACAAAGCACATAGGAGCATCAGAAAGACATTTTCTAAAGTAGTTGCTCACAGCCTAAGCAAGTTGTTCTTAATCTTCATAACACTGTGACTATTGAGTACCATTCCACATTTTGTGGTGAACCTCAACCTCATCACATCGGAACTGTGATTTTGCTACTTTTATGAATAGTAATGTAAATAAATATCTGATATGCAAGCGTAAAGGGGTCATGCCCCACAGGTTGAGAGCCATAGGCCTAAACTCTAGTGCCTTAGTTTTTGCTATATCAGAAACAACCTGTTCATAATCTAGGGGCCTTTAATCACAATGAAGCATTCTCTCACGAGATACAGCTATAACCATACTGCCGGAGTTTCCTCTTTACCTCTAACCTCTTGCTAGTGTCAGCAGCATCCGTCCATGCAGCTTTGGAGTTGTGCTTGAAGTCCATTCAAATTCCCTAACTAACAGACACATACTCTCTGGAAATCATAAGAGAAATACTTCATAGCATGGCTGGCATCTCTGAGTGATGATGTGGCATAACAGAAAGTTATGGGAATAAATATGAGTCTGACTCCAAAACACTTGAG
Source organism: Grammomys surdaster (assembly GCF_004785775.1). NCBI lineage: Eukaryota > Metazoa > Chordata > Mammalia > Rodentia > Muridae > Grammomys > Grammomys surdaster. Next base: position 2,339,931 of record NW_021604782.1, read on the forward strand.
AAATTCTTTATTTCGGGCTTCAACCATCCTTGATGAAGCAATGGAAATCAATCATTTCCTCGGCTTGAAGATTGACCTTCAGAAAAGAGGTTGAAATGATTTGCTGCAGTTTTGCACAGAAGTGCAAAGAGACCTTCATTAATAGTCTACTCAGCTTAGGTCCTGTCTTTAAAAAAAAAAAAGTGATCTTGAAAGAGCCTTTAAGGCAGAGACCAGAGTGTGATTAAAATAGCAACTGATTAGCCATCCTTGACTCAGCATTTCCAGAGTTCCCATGAAAGTACAAATGGAGACAGAGTAAGAGATGAGACTGTTTCAAATTCCTAATAAATAATACTTATGACTCATTGACTGGTTCCTGTAAGGATGTGCCCATGAATACCTGAGCCATAGTGTTAAGTAAGGGATCATGATCAACTCAGAAAATTTACAAATTAATAACTTCCTTCAAAAGAATAGAAAATCAAACTTCCCTTTTTCATTTATTAATTATAATTTTTTTAATCTTTTCTTACAAGCCAGTCATTATCACCCTCCTGATCTGCTGTCTGACTGTTCCTCATTCCATACCTCCTTCCCTAACTCCAAAAGGATGCCTCTACCTCTACTCCCACCCAGCCATACCTCCTCACTCCCTGAGGCCTCAGCTCTCTCGAGGGTTAGCTACTTCTTTTCTCACTGAGGCCAGACCAGGCAGTCCTCTTGTTGTATGTGTGTTGGGGGCCTCAGATCAGCTAGTGTATGGTTCCTGGTTGGTGGCTCAGTGTCAGAGAGATCTCGGGGGTCCAGGTTAGTTGAGTCTGCTGATCTTCCTATGTGGTCATCATCATCCTCAGGTTCTTCCAGCTTTTCCCTAATTCAACCACAGAGATCCCCAGCTTCTGTCTATTGCTTAGGTGCAAGTATCTGCATCTGTCTCAGTCAGCTGCTTGTTGGGCCTCTCAAATGACATGCATGGTATGTACTCACTAATAAGTGAAACAGAATTGAAGCACTAAGGGCCAGCAGAAAGAACGGAAACAGGAAACCTTGGGAGTGGAGGACGGGGGACCCTATAGAATGTACGAGAGACCTGGGAAGTGAGAAAATCTCAGGACTCAAAGGGAGGACTTTAGATTTAATGCCCTACAGTGGGTAAAGGGATCTTATACAGTCCACCTCCAGTAGAAAAACAGAGAAGTGGAGGAATGGGTTTGTCCTCCTAGAGTCAAAAACTCTGACCCAATATTGTTCCTGTCTAAAAGAACTGCAGGAACAAAAGTAGAGAAAAGACAGAGGAAAAGGAGGTCCAGTGTCAGACCCAAATTGGGATCCAGCTCAAAGCAAGGCTGCAAGTCCTGACACTATTACTGATGCTATGGTGTGCTTACAGACAGGAGCCTAACATGGCTGTCCTCCAAGAGGCTCAAACTTCCCTTTTACCATAGTAAGCTTTTATTTAAAGGCTTACCACTCAGAATTACTATCAGCTGAAAACATATTACCATGTATATTCCTAAGTACAGCTCTAGAATATTTCAATAAAAATATATAAGGGTACATCCTGAAAAGAGCATTTAGAACTAGCATCCTGAGTGATTCTTCAATAATTTTGGAGACTACAATCCTACCAAGAACATATATATTGATTTCAAAACCATTCTGCAGCTCTCCTTTGCAAGTAGTATACCATGACTCCGGCATCTCTAATACCTTGGGCTCTCCAATGAAATCCAGGCTTCACCTTCAGCTTTATGCAATGGCCTCTCCTCTCCTACATGCATGGACACCATTGACACATGACACATGTGTGGCCTTTTGTGGGAGATTCTACAACCCCTTTCTTCTAGTCTTGATTCAAGAACCAATTCAAGCCAGAACCTTGTGGCCAAAGCTGCTATGTGCTACTTGATGAAGTTGGAACTTAGCCTCCTCATTCAATTATATCTGCATCAGCCTTCTGGTTTTGATGGTTTCATTCACTGCTTAACATTTTCTTTAATTCATTTTCACTAGTTGAAAGCATATCTTGGTAGGGTCTTGCCCTGCGGTCACCACTGCCTTATTCACTTTAACCTCAGGCTTTTCCTTAAACTGTGTACCTCCTAAAGCACAGGACTTAGCTCCATTCCACTTCCTGGTGCTCTTTTTCTCCTCAAACTGTACATTTTGTATTTCTACTTGCTCAATTTGTTTCTTTTCATTACGGATCTGCATCTGCATAAGACTGACCACTAATAACACATAACAGAGTCAATACTAGCTTGTTTTGAAATTTTCTCTGCCAATGTCATTAATCTAAAACTCTTCAATTTATTCTCAAGTGGATTTTTTTGGACAAAGGCAGAAAGTAGCCACATTCTTTACCAAAATAACACAAGGATGGTTTCTAGGCCACTTAGTAATATTCTCCTCCTCTGAAGCCTCTTGATCTGGGTCATCACAGTTCAAATTGCCGTCAGCAATCCCATCCATCCTATTACTGGGATGGCAAATTAAGACCCACTTTAAGTATCCACCTACTTTTCTAGTCCAAAGTCCCTAAACATTCCATATTCCTCTAACAAACAAAACCATCAAAGTCTGTCACAGAAATACCTGACTCCCAGTAACACCTTCTGTCTTAAGTATTTTTTTATTATAGTGACTATGGCAACTATTATTTTTAAAAAGCATTTCGTTGAAAGCTTGCTTACAATTTCAGAGGCTCAGTCCATTAGCATCATGTCAGGAAGCATGGCAGCATACAAGCAGGCAGTGGAGGAGTGTTTAGAACTGGATTCTGATTTATAGGCAGAGAGAGAAAACCTGGGCATAGCATGGGCTTTTGAAATCTCAAAGCTCACTCCAGTGACACATCCTCGAACAAGGCCACAACTCCTAGTCGTTTTAATCTTTTCTGATAATGTCACTCACTGGTAACAAAGCATTCAGATATATGAGCCTATCAGAGCCATTCTTAATCAAACCAACACACCTTATTTTTGTTACCATTGCTATTATTAGCTAACACCTGGTATTAAATACCTCATAAACATTATGTCACATCAGTTTGAATAAATTAAATGAAGATTAGAAGGTTTTCAGACAAGAATTGACTTAATAGGAGAGACAAATTTGTTAGATATTGACATGAGGCCCTGATAGGAACTTCTGTGATTTAGTTCTTCTCAGATTAATAAAAAGGATTTGTCCTTGAAAATATATTTCATTTGATTCATAAAGGAAACTGTATATTCTATGGTCAAATGGGTTTAAAAGTATATTAAAACACATTGTGAAAACTTGTTGATAGAACAAGACTTTGAGAATCTTTGTCTTTAAGCACTAACCCTACTTTCCACTATGGAATTGCTTATTTGGAAACTCAATAGAACAATGCATCAGAAAGAAAATTATTAGGGAGGGAGTATGGAACTCACATGTGAGCCTGAGGGTGTCAGAACTCCTGAGGATCTCTGGGTATGGGAAGGAGGGGGGTGCTGGAGCACAGGATCTGTTCCATCCTGACTGAGGTAACCCAGACACAAAAGGACACACATTGTATGTACTCACTGATAAGCTCAGAATACTCATAATACAAGTCACAGAGTGCATGAAGCTTAACGAGAAGGAAGACCATAGTATGGATGCTTCAATCCCACTTTGAAGGGGGGACAAAATAATCATGGGAGGTAGAGGGAAGGAGGGGACAGGGAGGGAGAAAGGAGGGGATGGGAAAAAACAGGGGCAAGATCAGATATGGGAAGAGACAGGAGAGAGGTCCAGAGGATCAGGAAAAGAATAGAAATATGTAGCAGTGGGAGATAGGACCTGTACAGACCACCTCTATTAGATAGGCAAGGCCTTCAGTTGAGGAATCTGACCAACCCCCATCTCAAAATTTTTACCCAAGAATTGTTCCTTTCTAAAGGAAACACAGGGACAAAAAAAAAAAAATGGAGCAGAGACTGAAGGAAAGGCCATTCAGAGACCACCCATCTGCAAACACCAAACCCACTATTACTCACACACTATTACTGATGCCAAGTACTTACTGACAGGAGTCTGGTATAGATGTCCCCTGAGAGGCTATACAAGCACCTGACTAATACAAATGCAGATACTCACAACCAACTATCGAACTGAGCCCGGGGACTTCAATGAAAGAGTTAGAGGAAGGACTGAGGAGCTGAGGGGGCTTGAAACCCCATAGGAAGAACAAAATTATCAACTAGCCTAAACCCCTAGAGTGCCCAGGAACTAAGCCACAAACTAATGAGTACCCATGGATGAGATCATGGCTCCAGCGACATATGTAGCAGAGGATTACCTTATCTGGCATCAATAGGAGGGGAGGCCCTTGGTTCTATGGAGGCTTGATCCCCCAGTATAAGGGGACATTAGAGGAGTGAGTAGGAAGTAGGTGGGTGGAGGGAGGAGCACCCTCTTAGAGGTAAAGGGGAGGGGAGATGGGATGGGGATTTGTGGAGGGGATATCTGGAAGAAGGACAACATTTGAAATGTAAATAAATAAAATAGCCAATAGAAAGAAAGGGAGGGAGGGAGGGAGAGAGGGAGGGAGGGAAGGAGGAAGGGATGGAGAGAGGGAGAGAGGAAGAAGAAGAAGAAAATAAAGAAAGGTATAAAATGTCAAATTTTCTGTAAGACTAAATATTAAACAAATAGGAGAGACTATGTACATAGTCCATTTACAACTTACTTATGTATTTCTGATTAGAACACATGAAGTCATATCTCTCTCTCTCTCTCTCTCTCTCTCTCTCTCTCTCTCTCTCTCTCTGTCTCTTTCACACACACACACACACACATATTTACACACCCAATCACACTCACACACAAAATGGGGGTATCTAGAAGCATTTTGGATTTTAAAACTTTTCACTAAGACAATATTTAAAGATAAAGGATAAATTGGTGATGACAATGGTTATAAGCTCTGTCTTGGGAAAATTTTTATTAGCCAATGCTATCCAGCAAATGAAACTAGCTAGAGAGAATACCATCTTTGAGGCAGAAAATACTGCCGAGATTATTCAGTCACAGATTATGTCATCTTAGCTGAGGTCATCTCCCCTTAAGCTATTGTCATGAGAATCAGAAGATGTAGAAGTTATCCATAGATTATACTCATGAAAATAAAAAGAAACTTCACCCAAAACAAAAGCCCTATTTTGGTAACATCATTCAAAAAGTAAATTTATTTAATAGAATTTATTGATGTAAATATGCCAATGAGCATTTCCCATAGTATCTTTGGATCAATCAAATGAATCATTTGGGAATCAGAAGTAAACATTTTAAACTGATTCACATCCATGGAGAAGATGATTTGTATTCATGTCCGACATGCAACTTAGATGAATTATATGTTTTCTCAGACTAGTTCAAGCCTTGTCTGAATATAAAACAGCCTTAAAATTGGAGTCTCTTAAATGTGAGTTAGGTTCTCTTTACTATACAAAGAACCCATAAATCCATATATGTGTGAGATTAGTAACTGGGAGTGCATAGTAAGTACCTCAAGTAATAAAAAAGAAATATAATCTGTGAGGAGTTGGCAAAAAAGACAGGGATACGTATCACAAGGAACTGGAACTATGAATGTTTAAAACAGTACAGCCTTTCACACCTCTTCAACTACTGCTGCAACCAACAATATATCAGTGAGAAAAATGGGGTTAAATAGTGAGTTATATTATTATAATTTAAAGAAAGTATGTATCATTCTGTATGCCTTGAGCTCTCAAATGTATTTTGATGAATTTATAGTTCCAAGGTCCAAGTGTAGTGTGATGTGATATGATGATGATGATGTTGTGTGTGTGTGTGTGTGTCTATGTGTCTGTGTGTCTGTGTGTTTGTGTGTCTGTCTGTCTGTCTGTCTGTCTGTGTAAATGTCTATGCTATGCTAGGTACTTAAGGATCAAACCCAGAATCTTGACATACTAGAAAAGCATTCTACTAATGAGTTAAATCCCTATCTCTACTATTAACACTATTTTAATGATTTAAAAGTGAATGTGCACAAAAAATTGCTTAAAGATAAACAACCCCAATCAAGAAGGTACACAGAATTTCTGGAGAATGTACAATTCAAAGTTCCCCTTCAATCAATGTAACTGCAGTGGGAAGTGTTGACAAATTTTCTGAAATAGAATGAGCACAGAATTATGGAAAAAGACAGGGTGGGGTCTATGAAAGTAGTTCTGAACATCGACAAATACAAGTAGGCTAATATGGATTAAGACTTATCTTTGAGACTTAATTCAGCAATGTGTTAATAGCAATTGTTGGAACCACTAGAAATGTTATTAATCTTCACTGATCATATAATTAATAGGCAATGGTCACCTACAGAAGGTAGTCAGCCAAGTACAAAATGGTTCAAGAAAAACTACACACTATGTCACCCAAAAAGACTGAATTGAAGAACTTCAGTTGAAGACTGAAGCAGCTCACAATCAAGTAAAGTCATCGTACTTTTGTCTTTGATAAATGAATACCTGCCAAGAATCAATGTAAGAGAAGAATCATGTATTTTACCTTAGCTCATATAATTCATCTTAAAGAGCAAGGCATGGTGGTAGGGGTATAAGATGATTGTTGGTCTCATTGTGTTCTCAGTCAGGAAGTTGATAACAGATAGGAAGTAGGGTTGGGCTGTCAAACCTTAAGATTAGACTAAGAGGCTTAGTTCCTTCAACATGTCTCTACCTCCGAAATATTATACAGCCTATTAAAACATCACCAGAAGCTGGGGACAAGTGTTCAAACACATTGGCCTATTGGAGTCATTTCTTATTCAAACCACCACCAGCTGTGCTGTTTTAACACTTTACAGGTTTACACAGCCTTTATTAAAATTTGAGTAACTTATTTAAATTTGTATTCAAGTATATACTGTACACAGAACTTATTCCCTCTTATTCTCTCTCCCCTCCCCAGCCTCATTTTTCTTCTATTCAATTAGTTCCTGTCTCCCCAGCCTCATCTGCTTCCCATCCAGTTAGTTCTTGTGGTTTCTATAGACAATTTTGCCCCTACTTTCTTGTCTTAAAGACATACATGGTTTTACGTATCTATATACAATCTGGGAAACACAAACAATATTTTTAGTAGACAACATTCTCTTTCTGAAACTGACTTTTGCTTACATTTTTTTTCCTTTTCTGGCTTTGCTCACTACGGCTATCTCCAGCAGAATCCAGCAAATCCCATTACCTCATTTTTCTTTATGTGTACATAGGTTCCACTATGTATCTACACCACAATTTCTTTATTCTTTTTTTGTTAGAGACCTATCTTTTAATGTAAAGTAGAATAAACTTATGTTAAAATTTCTTTACATATATTGTTATGGTAGTATAAATTTACCTCAAAATTTCACATTTAACCATTTTATGTATATAGTTCTATGTATGAATTTCTCTTACCTTGAATGTATCTTCGTCATCCTTCTGCAGAATTTCTCATTGGCTCTAAGTCTGCATTTAGCTAATATCAGTTTTCATCCTTTCATCTTTCAGACTTCTGAAATATGTACTTTATAAATATGTGAGTTTGGCATTCCATGTACCACTTGCATATGGAACCATAGCATTTGTCTCCTCTCTCTCTCTCTCTCTCTCTCTCTCTCTCTCT
>NW_021604782.1:2347653-2357154 GCF_004785775.1 Grammomys surdaster
ACTGCTCGCATGTCTACTCTTTTCCTCTTACGTATTTCTACTTTTTTAATTTTTTTTTGGATTTTCGAGACAGGGTTTCTCTGTATAGCCCTGGCTGTCCTGGAACTCACTCTGTTGACCAGTGTATATCTACTAGTAGACATTAAAATCATTGCATCTATTAATGACCATATGGATTGCTTCTATCTTTTGCTTATTGTGTTGCCTTTGCAATAGTTAGTTTGTTCCATATTTTCTTAAATCTTGTTCCCATTTACTTCCACTACACTACAGAGCAATGGTTTGTTTTATAAAAACACAATCTGGTTAAGCAATTGTTGATTTGAACTCTGCAATATGTGCGTGACACCTATGTATCTCTGGACCTCTATCTGTCATCTCTATCCTATCACATAGTGACTTCTTTTTTTAGAATGGACCATATTCTTCTATGCCTAAAGATCTTTTATAAACTAGAGACCTTCTTTCTGCAGATCTAGAAAGCTAATTTTCTTTTAGAATATTTCTCATATTTGTGTATGCAGTTTTCATGTTAGAGGACTATCTGTTATGTTGTGAAAGTAACAAGGCATCCATACTATAGTAAGCATAGTTAATACTGTACATGTGATGCTTATGAAAGCATTATGTACTCCCATAAATTCTCTTAGTTCTTGCTTTGTATTCATAAAGAAACATGTCATCTATAGATCCACAGCTTTTCACAGATCTATAAATGATACAGGGCATTCTTCTAATTATGCTAATTCAAGGTTATTGCATGTTCCAGGTTTAGTTATTTTCCACTATTCACAATTAATAGCAACCACATTCAACCAGCTCCTAAGTGGTTAATTGATTTGTGGTAAAATAGTTGTTGTTATATTTTCAATGAATCAAGTGAATTTGAACTGTGACAGAAGATATTCATTCCTTGAGCAAGCACAACACGGAAGCATGTGGCAGTAAAGTGTTAGGAAACAGTTTGAAGTTCCAGTGAATGAAGGTAGGAAGATTCAAAATCTCTCACTTAAGTAAAGGCCTCATGGCTTCTGCACCTTGATTTAATTAAATCAGATGCCTGTAAAATAGGCATGCATGCTTAGCATTATCAACTTGCTTTTTGTTTGGCACTGGATGAAATGTATCATATTGAAAATTGGCATGATTCTAATTGACACTGACCCTCATAAACTGTGAATTAGCAGTCTTGCTTCAGTGATTGCATCGCAAGTAGGAAATGCCTAATTGCCATAATTTTATTTTAAAGTATGTTGCAGCCAAACTAACCCAGATGAAATGGCAACCCATCACTTGAAATGAGCCTTCACGTACTTAACACAATACATGTAGGCAGTAAAACAACCCCGGGATAGGTAAAAATCTGATGGGTTCAGAGTTAGAATTCAGAGCTTACTACTTGTGTGCTGTAAACTTCTTGACCTTGGTTGGGCCATTTTATATGCCACGGTCTCAGTTTCTACATTTTCAAAATAAATATGAGATTGAATTGTCTTTAAAGTTCTCTATAGACCTAAAACATCTTGACTTTTGAGTGACTGCTAAGACTGCATTTTAACATTCAACAATAAGCCACAAGACATTCCATTTCTTGATTTATTTCTACTGGAAACTTTGCATTTTTTCAAAGAAATGTCATTTAGAACATATGTCTATGCAAATTTTTATGGGAATATAGTCATTACTGTAACACAAATAATACTCTAGAGACAGAATTCTAATACTTTACCACACAGTTTTCTTTTCTATTTGTCTGTTTGAATAAAGTGACATTCATCCAATTGACATATTTCCAACACCTCATAGAAATAAACATCTGCCAAAGAATTTTTATTCTGAAGCATATTTGGAATTATAGCTATTGTTTTGCTTGTTTTAACGGTTGTTGTTGGCATCGTAACAGAGGTACTTTGTTTTAGGGTGACATTGACACATGTCTGCTTAAATGAATTAGCATTCCAATCTACACTGACATTTAGTTGAAATAACAAGTTCATATGTCAGTGTGAATAGACCTAAATCATTTCACTAAAATCTATGAACAATATGGGCTGTATAGTCTCATGTGCCTGCCACTGAAATAGAAGAAGGCTGGCTCTGCATATTAAACACTCCAAGACCATAGAACAAATACATAGGTAAACAGGAGAAAGGGAAGCTGGGTTTTATTATTCATGAAGATCTGACTATAGGCACTTTTGCTAGAAGCTATTTTCAATAGAGATTCTGCAGGATGAATATAAAACCTTTGTCTAGTTTACAAGGCTATTTATGTGCTGATCCTTTCAAGCTCCCCAGACTGGTTTTCTGGTCCCTCATTTCTCACTAACGAGTCTCCTCCAGTCTTCCAGTTGCTGTTTTGCTGCCTTGGGTCTAACTTTCTTTGTCTGGTATTTTCTCCTTGGTATACTTCTATTTACCTCACAGTCACAGATCCAATGCTTCTTTAATGCTCTTCCATTTGAAAAAAAGCTGTAAGTACCTTCACATGCACATTGGTTGTAGAAGCAAAGAATGGTCTATGAATCTTGCGATTGAATGCATGAAGCTAAGCAAATATAAGTAGCTCAAATTTTTTAACTAAATATATTTATTATTTGTTTGTGTTTGTGTGTATGTGTATATTTACACATGTGTGTGGATGCCAGTGTAGACCAGATAAGGTATCAGATTTCCTGGAACTGGAGTTACAGGTAACTGTGAGCCTCTTAACATGGGTGCTGAGAAATAAACTTGGGTCCTCTAAAAGAGCAACAAGCACTCTTAACTGCTGAGCCATCTCTCCAGACCTTAGTTTAAGGGCTCTATTCTGGAGAATAGAATGTTGTTTGTTATAAGGAGATACAAGTAACTCATGCTTCTGGTGACAAGGAAGGCATAGTAGTTACTATGGTATTTCATCAAGGTTCCCTAAGTAGGACTAAAACAGTCATTCATCTACCTACTGGCAGAGTCAAACCAGTTTTACTTCCTTTAAAGCTTTTAAGCAAGACTAGGAGTATTCCTCAATACACCAGCAAAACATACACCAGCAAAACACACTGTCAGCACAGAACGGAAGGGAAGGTTAAGGGGTACAATCATTATCTCTGATAACAGTGATAAGAGGTAAGAAATTTCTTGAAGTTAACTAAAGAAGAGTGGTACCTGATTAAAAATGTTCTTCGTTCTTATGTTTTCTTTTTTTTTCTTTCTTTTTTTTTTTGTTTTGGTTTTTCGAGACAGGGTTTCTCTGTGTAGCCCTGGCTGTCCTGGAACTCACTCTGTAGATCAGGTTGGCCTCGAACTCAGAAATCCTCCTGCCTCTGCCTCCCAAGTGCTGGTATAAAAGGCATGCGCCACCACCGCCCGGCTCGTTCTTTTGTTTTCAAAGGAAAGATTCAGTCGAAGGACAAAGATGATTTAAACAAATATTTATTTACCAGAATAAAGCAAAAATAAAAACATGCTCTAAGGTGCTTAATAGCAGGTAGACCCACAAGATAAGCTCAATCCTATTGGGTTCTTCCTGTGGTTTTTAAGGACATTGTCCTCATCCTTTTCTGATGTCATTGTTAGACTATTTAGGGGGACATTTATCTGTTTTGGACTTTTGTTAATATAGCACACGGTCAAGTCTAACAATATCCTTTCCTCTTCCCATGAGTTCTTAAGTGACATCCAGTAAGGAACAGATGATGGTGGTAGCATGAGCAGATTCATGTGAGGATCTTTTTCTCCTTAGTGCTCATGTTCTGGGACCTGGGAAAAAGTCTCACAGGTTTTCTCTTCCTTTTTTCTTAACATAATATTTTTATTTATTTTTTTGGGGAAATTTCACATCAAGCACCCATTCCCCAGGCCTTTCTTGTCCACCCTGGCCCATGTGACCTCTCTTTCAAAACGAAAATGAAAAATTAAAATTGAAACAAACAAGTCCAATTATAAGATATTTTTAAAGCCCAAGTCCAATTCCTCTCCTTTTTAATTAGGATATTCCTAGTACAAAGTGTGTGGTTCTAGATGGACTTTGGTCAGACACTTGTGCTCTTGCAATCTTGATTCCACAATCCCTGTATCTACCTAGCCTCTAACAGTAACAGTGGGGAGAGAATGTTGTACATAGGGGCAACACAAAAGAAAAAGTCCAAAACCTTATATTTTCTGATTTTACCATGACTACTTGATTAAATACAAGTTTATATGAGTGGCAAAGAAACAAAATGGTAAATATTTTTGGCAAAGTCTGAGCTGTAAAAGCCAGCTAAATAAATCAATGTTGAATTGACTCTGAAGCATCAACCCACTATCATGCAGGATATCATACATCTTTACATTTGTTACACAGCATGTAGATGCTGGAAAAATATGAATAAACAATTCAAATTCCGATAAGTGGATTATAGTCAGAGAATGTTGACTTCCTACACAGGTGACAGCTTCAGAGCTTTTGATATGTTCTCACACATGATAGTCAACGTGATCATAAATTCATTGTATAATATGTGAAGCTTATTTCTCTGCCCTTGAGTATGACTTGGAGACAATAATATTCCACATTGAAATATTACAGAAGTTATGTTAGGGTATGTAATATCTAAGTGTCTGTATAGCAGTTTCTGCCTTATTATTCCTCTTAACTTTGGAAAAGCCAGGTCCCTGTGTTTTGAAAATTCTCCATGAGCCTCATGAAGAAGCTCATAGAAAAAGACCTTGTACTGCAAAGAGCTGACTTAGAAATAGATATGCTGTTGTCCTAATCAAACCTTCATGAGCGCTCAACCTCCTTCCTGAGAAGTGCCCCCTCTAGAGGTCTTCAACTCTTACAGTGCTGCACAGTTCAGCAAGCTGCAGGGTTTCCTTCTAAAGTCCTGATCCACAAGAAGTATTAGATAATAGTACTTTTCCTTAAAGTACTAACTTTGGGAAGGCTTTATTTCAGTCTGCTAAAAATGAATACTCAGTTAAGGTTTCCACCTAATCTTCTCTTCATTCTAATCTTTATCCCAGTTCCTCAAATGATACATTCTAACCTCACCATCCCTCTCATCCAGGAACATTTCTAGACCCATACTCTTCTGCCTGGGTCACACAGCTAAAGAAATCATTGCTTTGCTTTAATTAAAGGCATGGTTAAACCTTTGCTCAAAATGTCATATGTTCGGATCAAAGATGTAAAATTGAAGAACTTAAAAAAAAAAAAGTAGCTCCAGTAAAGTGCTGGCTATGTTAGTCAATAGCATTGTATAATAAGTAGAAAGAAGATATTTAAAAATGCATCAGTGGTAAACATGACCTGAATACAGATACATTTTGTTTGTATGTGTAGTGTTTCTGTCCTGTGCTTTAAAATGGATGCAGAAAATGTGCTTATTTCCTCATTTGACTATGGGTGAAAATGAAATATTTAGTTTATAGGAAAATGGAGAGAACTGGTTATTGTTTTGTTAAATGAAGTAAGCCATACTCAAAAGGACAAATATTGCATGGTTTGACTCATGCACAGGATCCACTGAAGGAAAAGGAGATGAAAGCAGAAGAAGGGTGGTGAGCTAAATCAGTGAATGCAGGCATTTGCCACCAAACCTAACCACTGAGTCAGAATCCTGAAAACCACATTGTAGAAACAGAAAATGCTTCCACCAGTTGAACTACACACACACATTGTAGAATGCATATGTGTCCATGTATGCAACCACACATGTGTGCATGCATACACACAAATCAGTAAATAAATATAATACAAGAGTAAAAAAAGGAAATGGAAAAGTTGTTGTTTAGGAAAGGAAGGACTCCAGATGGAGAAGGACAGAGAACAAGAGAGAGTAAAGGGAAGCAAATATCATCAAAGTGTATTATGTACATTTATGAAAGTGTCATGATGAATCAAAATAATTTGTATGATTAATGCACACAAGTAAAATAAGGAGCAAAACTAGCAATAAGGAATTCTACGTCATACTAATTAGAAGTTATTGGTAGAAGAAGCAATTACATTAACTCGTTTGTTTTCATTTCTCCTAAAATGTTAAGAAAGGTCGTGAATAGTTTTTATGGAATCTTGCTTGTAATTAGAATGTACAGTAATGCCTATATCCTTGATTTAGATAGAAATATATACAAAGAGACATTCTCTGAGTGTGATTAGTGTTGTTTATAATGTGACTTCTTTTTTGACTGTGTGAACTACTGTCTACCTTTATTTTTACTTCTTAAATTCCTCTGTTGTTAATTAAAACAAGGGCTACAGTCCATTATAAACATTTCCCTGGCATTTATTTGTGTGTGTGTATGGGGGGGTGCCCTCTTGTGCATGCATGAAAGGCTAGTGGTTAATAACAGAAGTTGTCCCCTAGAGCTCCCCTAGTCTCATAAGACAGGGTGTCTTATTGAACCTGGGCTTCATCATTTTGTCTATGCTGACTAATAAAACCAACAATAACTCTCCTTTCTACTGTCCTAATCCACAAGGAGTATGAGACAATAGTGCTTTTTTTTCCCTTAAAGTACTAACTTTGGGAAGGCTTTATTTTATACTACTAAAAAAAAAATACCCAATTAAAGTTTCTATGTAATCTCTTCGCTTTAATCGTCATAACAAAAAGATAATTACATATTGGCTAAATGTTTGGCATCATTGGCTTTAGAATACCTTCGAGACTTTTCAGCTGATTTTTTTTTTTACTTTTCTAATCAACAATGATGAAAAAGTTGCTTCATATAAACACACAGTACAAAATGGGAGAAGGATATTGGGCCTTTTCAGAAGTTGTTGAAATTCCTGCCCTGATCCCAAGTTCATTTAATTTGCTATGCTTTCTGTTTGCCAGTCATACTTTGAGATCATTATTTATTGTGTTTTTGCAATTACTCAAGGAAGGTAATTAAATCAAGTAGAAATAATGGAAATTATAATGATTTTCTTTCTGAGAGAAGAGAGAGCATTATGATAATCTTACTGTACCATCCCTCAAGTCCTCACCAATGGCCCTGATACTTTAAAAAATGTGTCATGAGAAAACATTCAGGTCAAATAATCAAACTTAGATTTATTATCTGTTACTATATTACTAATAATGAAAAATATTAAATCACCAGGAACTAATCTGATGAATAATTTTTACTAATTAAGATTATTTTGGTTGAGACAGTCATTTAGCTCATATATAAGTAAGAATATTTTAGCTTTCCAAAGAATTCAGTGAATATGAAGAAGTTTAGGCATGATATAAATTAAAATGAATTGAATGTTTTCACGAGCATAAAAGCACTAAACTTGTGATATACCTCATCTCTAGCTTTGACTGTATCTTTCTTCCTGAATTCCATGTTATCAACTTTAATCATGGTTTATATGGTCTTATACAAATAGCCAGAGGACAAAATTATCATATAAATATATTGACATCTTTTTGTCACCTCTTTTATTTCTGAAATTATATATTTTACTCAAATTAAAAATAATAAATATCTTGGTATTTTTAATATTTGCAGGTATGAAAAATGAAAGTAATAAACACAATCTCTCACTTCAACTGCTGCTCTTCCGTAAAGACTTGTCTCATATATTTTTATAATTTGCCCTGACTACTTTAGAAAAGTGCAAACTTTTCCAGATTACAAATTTTGTAAATATTTACCACACTATGCAACATTGTGTATGTGTTTGTGTATGTGTACATATACAGCTTAAACTATAGGGATAATTGGCTGACAAGATTCTGAAAAAGCCTATGACATCTTCAGGGAAACTTGACTAAAGTCCCCGTCACAGCCATTCACCTTTACACATTAGATACTTGTGAAAATAAGCATGCCATCACATGCTGTTCAATTCCTTTACATATATAATTATATCTAGGTTTAAATTCACCTTGAAAGATAGAAACTATAAATGGTTAAGCCCTATCTGCCATACAAGCATGGGCACAGGTATTGGTGTGTAGGGGAAATGATAGACGGGGAATCACTAAACTGGAGAAGGAGCTAAGCTTCCTAAACTTGGTTTAGACTCTAGTGTGGTATAGCTTAGACCTGTGGTTAACCTTAGTACCTTTCTCCGGGTCTCCCAGTATGAGTTTCAAACTACTTACTGGGTATCTCAGTTTCTTTATGTATAACTAAAACTTACATTAAATATCAATGATTTTTTATCTTCCTTACAGTTTCCTAGCCTCATTTGTGATACATGTTGGAATTCTGGGTATTCAACAATGACTCGGAGGTTTTAGTTAAACTATAATAACATGATTAACATTTTCTATGTAGACTGAAGGATAGTAGTCATATACTGGGCAGCATTGTGGGGGGGGGGGAGAAAGAGAGAGAGAGAGAGAGAGAGAGAGAGAGAGAATTTACATCCCAGACTAGCTTCTCCTAGCTTTGAAGAAATCACTGACTGCATTTATTACCTTCTTTTAAAATGAGGTTGTAGATTCTAAAGCTTTCTATGGTTTCTTAAAATTCCAAAAAATTTTAAAGTCTCTTAAATAGAAATAGAAATAATGAAACTTCAACACCATGAAAACTGGATTTTCCCCATCTCTCTTCCCATCAAAAACTGCATCCTTTCTTTCAATCTCTCCTTAGGGGAAAAAAAACAGGCATCTAAAAAATAATAAATAACAACATTTGGCGGATGACTCTATTATTTTCTGCTTATGGTTAGTGGATCAATTAATTTATATTTAACTGCTTTTTCATAGATGATTCTTGCAGGTGGAAGAAAATGCACTTTAGGATGACTGTGTCAGAGTCACACTATTTCCTCACTGTTGAAAGGTGTCTAGGAGCCTCACACTCATACCATCATACATTCTGCACTGTAAATGAATGTACCTTCAAACTGTGAGCCAAGGGAACACTCTCTTAGGTTGCTTTTATCAGGTTTCTTTGTACGGTAATAAGAAAAGTGACACATATAGTAAGAAATCTCCCAATCAGGTGTGCATAATCAAATAAATAACTGGCATTACCTGGATAATGCTATTTATATTATAATCATTCAAGTTCAGGTTTACACCTAGGAAACAGGAACCATTAAGTCTTTGGGGGAGGCTAATATGCTTTTTTTAAGTATTTATTTCTTTATTTGTTTATTTGTTTATTGTGTGTACAAGATTCTGTCTGCAAACCAAAGAGGGAACTAAATCTCATTACAGATGGCTATGATCAACCGTGTGTTTGTTGGTTGTTGGTAATTGAACTCAGAACCTGGAGAAGAGCAGCCAGTAGTTCTTAACCACTGAGCTATCTCTCTAGCTCCTAATATGGTTTGATATATATTCTTCTTTATTTACATCATTTTCCCCTTCTTTTCGTCCCCTAAACCATCTCACATATCCCACATTGTTCTCGTTCAAATTTATGGCTTCTTTTTTCATTCAAATTTGTATATAAAATTTATGTGATTCCCTGCCAAGGGCCTTGTGAGAAAGTCTCTGATTTACTTCCATGGTTTCAGATACAGTCCCCCTACCTCTCTCTCTCTCTCTCTCTCTCTCTCTCTCTCTCTCTCTCCTC
>NW_021604782.1:2357254-2431849 GCF_004785775.1 Grammomys surdaster
GGTCTGCTTGCCCCTCCTCACTTTCTTCTCTTGCTCTCTTCCTCTCTTCCCCTTCTGTTACTTCTCTCCACATTCCCCTCCACACTCTATCCCCTCGCTCTCTCTCTCTCTCTCTCTCCCCTCTCCCTCCTCTCTCTCTCTCTCTCTCTCTCTCTCTCTCTCTCTCTCTCTCTCTCTCTCTCTCTTTGTACAAGCGCGCGTGGATGTATACTGAATTTGGATGAGAAATAGAAAAGGAGGCACATTCTGGGTCAGCCATCTTGACAAAAATTTGTCAGCATTTTACTACATAGTGCTATTACTAGCAAACAAAAGAATTGCAGGATGTTTGTTTGTTTATTCTGTATCTATGGAGACTCTGAGAGGTTTGAATTTGCTGTCTCTGAGCTCAGGCATCCACTTTAGTCTCAACTGTAACTTCTAAGATCTTTTTATGTTGATTTTATTTGCAAATCCTATTCTCATTACTTTTAGATAGTAAGGAGTTTCATGTGTGTGTCTTTTATAGGTCTTTTTAGCTCAAAAGACTCAAGTGATGCTTAAAGATTCAAGGGCCTCACTAAAAGCCTAAAATTTACATTTTAACACATCTCACACATTTCTTAAAATAAATTGTACTGCAGAATATACATTGGAAGGGAGTAGAAAATGAAATATTCAAGCTTTCTAGTCCTGAAAGAAATATAGCTATCTAAGATGACTGAAATACAATATTAAGTATTGTGATGAGCTATGGACAATCCACTTCAATATTTTCCAGAGTATTGTTTGATATATGGAAACTGTTTGAATGTTCTCAATATATCCATTATCAGAATATTTATTGGGCCAATAAGGCAATAATCAGGTTACAATAAATATTTTTGTTTTCAGATATCATTTGTAGTATACAGAGAGCTCATGTGACTATGAAATTTATTGTACAAAATTCTAAAAGTCACATTAATATCTCTATAAAGAAGATATGTGAATCTCTGACAATTATTTTTAAAAAGTAATAAGCTCTATATATTCAAGAATATATTTTGGTCATTATGTGAAAGGATTTGGCTAGAGAAATCCTGGATATTTTCACAAGCACTTAATAGTAGCCATGATTCCAGAATTAAAAGTTAAAAAAATAAACTCCCTCTGTGTTCATATGGATTTATCATATTTCAAAATATTCATGCCAGTTTGTGGATATGAACTTATCAAATTCCTTGCCCAATTTCCATTTATAAAAAAACAACAAATTTGAGCCTGGAACTTAAATACAAATTAGTCTGGGGAGGACTAACTACACATGGCAAGAGCTTGTAAATTCTTTAACTGAATCAACCAGGAACTGGAATTAAAAGGTAAAATATATCCCCAAAGAGCCCCTAATTTTGAGTGTGTGTATGTGTATGTGCATGCGTGTATATGTGTGGTGTGTGTGTGTGTGTGTGTGTGTGTGTAAATACATTTTTTGTAGAATTTTCCCGATCATTACCTGTATTGGAAAAGTACTTTAAAACCACTAAGGTAACCATGATACTCAGAGTGGATCTTCCACTTAAGCTGCTTCCAACTTAACACTTTACAAACTTCAGCATGCACTGTACTCTTTCCACACTTACAAGTATTAAATTGATTAGATAGTGTGCCTTTGCTATATCTTACAATAGAAAGTGTCTTCCCATGTTGTAAGACTAGTAAGCCTTGATATCAATTACTGTAACTATATAGATACAGTGATGGCTGAGAAAATGAGCCATTTATTTAATAAAATCTTTGTAAAATAAAACTCATACATATAGTCATTCAACACAGAAACTCTGTTGTCCGTACTAGGAGTATATCATAGAAATCATTCCCTTTTAACAGGGTTTACTCGAAAGAGCCAGAAGTGACTTGTCCTGAGAAGTTTAAAAAAAATGTTTGAAAACACAAAGTTCAAAATAGATTGTCAAGAAATTTAACAACCAAAATAGTAATATGTTAATTTTCAGACTCTAGAGAATAGAATTCCAATTCGTTTGCCTTTAAGGTTTTCACTTGGGAAAAAAATCATGATTGCCAATCAAAAGAAAATAACTGAAGAAACCAGGTCAAGTGAGATAAGCTGATATTTTTCTTGCTACAGTTTGCATCACTGAAATTGTCAAAGAGGAAGCTGACTCAGGTTTATACACTATCTACATGCTGCTTTCAAGCACTTCCGAGATCTGTAGGATAATGTTCCATTTCTGCCAAATGGAACTTGTCATTATTCTTTAAGAATATTGAGATGTGTGAGTATTTTCCCCCATATTCAGTTTGATTCCTTTGCATATGGGTAGCTATAACTCTAACCCAAAACACTCATATCAAAACAGTTCTTTGTTAATTAATTAGAATGCCTGTAACCATAAGCTCATTTAAATTATTTGCAGAGTTAACTCTCTACCACTCAGGGTCACATGATGGAAAGATTTCTCATCTGTGATGTATCTTGTTGAATCCGTGGAGAGACTAATTGTACAATGGCTCAAACTTTGGAATCACAAGTTATACTGTTAAGCTCAATAGTAATATATAAAGCAAAACCACATAGTTGGGTAGAAAATCAAGTTTAAGTGAGCACATGCTTTACATCAATGTCTTCTGCATAACCATTTTATTTCAGTTTCTTTCCAAGGCAATAGCTCTAAAGCAAGACAAATAAGCAGCCATTGCTTGAGAGGATATTTTTTTGTTTTAGTCTCTTAGTCTTTTTAAAAGAGTAATTAAATTAATTAAAAAATAATTGCACATTTTCCTCCTTCCACTTCCTCCTTCCTCATCCTCCAAAGATCATTCCTTCCACTACCTTTGACACTGCCAACTCTCAAACTGAAAGCTTCTAATTTTATTAGTATTATTGGTATGTGAGTGTGTCACATATCTTGAGTTTTAAAAATCAAATCATATGATTACCCTAGAAACAAATGACGAACAGATTCAGAGGTGTGACCAATAATTCAACTAGATGAACAAAAATAATAAGAAATATAATTCACTAAAACCAAGCAGCTTTTAATGGTAGTATAAGAATTTTATCTTTATGAGCACTGGGGCTTATAATCTTCATTTATACAGAAGCAAAAGCAAATATCCACTCAATTGATGAAATTGATTAGAGTTTTAAGATACTAAACCTAAGCAAAGGCTCACTTGCCAAAGCAGCAGAGAGTAGACTAAGAGTACAGAGTGACTGATCTGGGTAGCAGCTTAGAGAGTTTTCACTTGAACTGAGTTGTTTTGGATGAGACACAGGATAACCTTGTAGAAAAGAGTAATGATATTGTTCTCCCAAATTAAGCAAGGTTTCTACAACTCTATGATTGTGAAATTCAAAGTAATATGATGTTTTTTAAACATGTCCATGTGGCTTCTTCCAAGACAAAAAAGAGAGAGAGAGAGAGAGAGAGAGAGAGAGAGAGAGAGAGAGAGAAAGGTCAGATGCTTATTGAAAATGTGCTATGTAGAAAATGCACAAGGAAAGCAATCTAGTGTTATTAATAAGCAAAATTTGATTTAAATGGCAGTCCCTGATTGTAGCTGCTTCCAAATCAAATCAATAAAAATATTACAGTGTAATAACTTTACATAGAGATGCAAAATTAAATTTCTCCTTCCCCACATTTATGCACAACACAAGTTGAAAGAATTTTTCTTGTATTGGAATTTAATTATTTATTCCAATAAATATATGTACCTTGAAAAATGAGGCTTCAGGCAGCATCAGATTTCTTCCCATGCAAATAGCGATTGTTCTTGGGGGAATACACAGCGTGATTATTGTTTCTTCATAATAAAAAGAAAATCTCTAAGAATAACTTCAAAAATCTTTAGCCAAAGATAACACATCAAACACAGAAACACTCTGTAGATATTATAGTTCATATTGTAGGTTTAACAAATTCTTGCTGCCGATGAACAAAATTATCTTATAAAAGTTTTATTAAAATGAGGATTTTCACATATTAAAGGAGTGATTAGAATTCTCTCTCAGGGTCATTGTAAAGCTCAAATCTTACACATTATTACCTTTTTATGTCTTTGCTTTTTTATGCCAAACACAAAATAAAACTGAACATTTTCCATTATATTAAACATTAACTAGCACATGATCTGATAGTATAACTTCTGATTAGATGGAATAATTTGTATAAACTGTAAAGTTATATTTTTTCTAATAGTTAGAAAAGCTAGGTTAGGTTTTGTATAGTAATGACAATTCAGTTTTAAAGCCTGCATCAAAGGATGTTAATTCAAATATTCTCAAAATACAAGCAGGTAAATAAATGAATAAATACTATAGACAGAAAACGACCAGGATTCATGCATGCAGCTGTCCTGTTGTGGTAGCATCACACTGTTTCCTTCTAGTCATATAGAAACTCTGGTTCATACAGTGTTTTCTCCATTTCTTCCTCAATGACTCCAGTGCTTTGAGATAGTACAGATGATTCTTGGGTGCTAAGCACTCCTCCGTCTCTCATTCTATGCATGTTGATCAGTTATAAGTCGTTGTGTTACTTACCATCTACTGAAGAAGAAGTTTCTGATGAGGGTTGGGAAATAAGATAGCTTATCAACACAGCCTTATAACACTGGAGGTTTGTTTAGTACTGTGTTCATTTAGCAAAGTAATAACAGTAGGCTCTCCCCTAGGTTCTATGACCTATTCATCTTGTGGAATAGATCTTAAACTGGACAGAAACTGTTTGGGCAGCACAAACTGGACTATATGGGCTCTAGAAAACCTAAACGACAAGAAATTGGGTGAGCAGGGAGGTGGAAGTAGGACTGGGAGGAGTTAGGGCTTGTAAGACAAAATACATTGTCTACAATTCTGAAGTAATAAATAAAATATGAATTTAAACATGCAACACACAAATAAAGCAACTGATATAATATGATTGATTAATGGCAGAAGACATGAAGAACTCCAGGGTTAAGAGTATCTTTAAAATACTATTTCAAGTATATTAATCTTGATATTCTATGCAAAGTTTAAATCAGAGGCAAAACTACTCTCTTGAGAGGAACTAGACAGACATCAATTTCCTGGCAGACTCAGGGATTATATCTTCACACTTCATAACCACTATTATGAACCAATATTATTTCTTTCATATTGGGGGAGAAATATATTGATCTAGAGAAAGAAAGGGAAAAGTAAGGGTCATTAAAACATGTGGTAAGAAACACTCATTTGGCTACAGAAACTCTGACCATGAATAGAAAGGAAGAGGCATCTCTAGAAAACTACATATGGATCTAGGGCCTCAAAGAGTAAGAGTTAAATGATCTCTCCCCACCTAAGCTCCATTGATATCTGTCAATTAATATGTTGCCTTGGAAATATAAGTAATAACAAAGCAAACCTTACATTGACTGGCAGGAAATGAAGCAACAATCTCGGGTGCTTATATTTCAGCAGTTTCATCAGAGGCAATTCAAAAAGCAAGTACCCTCATCTTCCAAACACCTGGGACTGTGTGAGCCGCTGGACTTAAATGACAGTTCCTTTTCAGACAATAACATGAAGAATGTGTGACTTTGAAATAGAAATTATACAAAGAAAAAAATAATTTACTGAAATCTGGACACCTCTTTCTTAAGGATACTTATACATATCCTTGAGGCATTAACCAACTTTGTAAATGACTACAGTACCACAGGTCACTATCCATATGGTAAAGAAAGCAGTAACTTCGCATACATACTCAGACTCAGTCACTTATAAAAATGACTATAATCATTCTCAGGACCATTCAAAATCCAAAATAAAGTGTTTCACACCAATTTTCTCCTATGAATCGAAGAACAAGAGATTCTCTGTTTCAATGCATATTTCATAGATATGCATTGTTGGTTTGTATAATAATCTTTGAAGTTCCCATAGAGAGCAAATTCATATAAAAAGTGTTGATGCAATGACTATAAACTTATCTGAAAATACATAGTCTAAAAGAAGAAAAAAGAAGTTTATACTGGAATGATTTTATTTTCACTATTGTTAATTATTTGTGTGAATTAAAATTGTGATGAACATATTCAAGAAAAAGTAAAATCAATATATATGAACAAATTCAAGTTTCAATCAATAATTTTTATTCAGAGAATTAATCAAGCTGAATCCATCCTCCATTTCAGGTGTATGCTAAAAGAGGGAGGTTGGTGGATGATAAATAAAAGATTTATTTTATATACACAAGGAAAAAAAACTGTATTGATGATGAAATTGACATTTTAAGTAAATTCTATATAAATATTTATATACCCAGTAAAACATATATTCACATAAATAATGTTTTATCTATGAATTACTGTGAGAATTAGAGGAGAAACTAAAAGATATTTCTATGTCAGTACACTGTATTGTGGTATCATATCCCATACAAAAAGACTTAAAATATAGGTGATTTCATTTTTAAGATGTAAACATACAATATTTAGTAAATATATGACTTCGATTATTTTATTATTCTCTGCTCAAAAGTAAACTAAATCTGATTATATTTATACTCTCATGATTATTTGAATCATAATGCATAATGCCCCCCTCAAGGTTCATGTGTTGAAGTCCTGCATACAAATAAAGCTCTAAAGAAGCAACTGAAAA
This sequence comes from Grammomys surdaster, assembly GCF_004785775.1. Lineage (NCBI taxonomy): Eukaryota > Metazoa > Chordata > Mammalia > Rodentia > Muridae > Grammomys > Grammomys surdaster. The sequence goes on from NW_021604782.1 coordinate 2,363,871, forward strand.
AATAACACCTTTGATCTCATCAATATATCAATCGTTGGCTCGTGATTTGTTGGACAACTAAGACGCGACTAGAATTTAGGAACTGAAAAAACTAATCCACGAAGGCATGCTTGGTAGACAAATCTTATTCCATGCTTCATCCCAAGCCCTCTCACCAGGTTGTTGCTCAGTCATGTGCTTGTCACCATGAGGTTCTCCCTCAACACAAGTTCACAAGGATAGCACCAAGTGGTCATATACTCAATATGGGTGACCTTAGCCAAAGTACCCAACATTAGAGATACACAACCTGAAGAGATCACTTCCAGTAGTCAGACAGGACCCCTAGTGGAGGGGCGTAAACACAATCCTCCTACAAAACTTTCAGCCAAAATTGTTCTTGTCTAAAGAAATACAGGGACAAAAGTGGAACGGAGACGGAAGAATGACCAATGACCACCCCAACTTGGGATCCATCCCCATGGGCAGGCATCAATGCCTAACACTATTACTATCCCATTTTCTGCTTGCAGACAGGAGTGAAGCATGATTGTCCAATTGCTGGCCCAACTTGAGCCCATCCCTTGGGCAAGCGCCAATCCCTGACACTATTAATGATACTCTGTAACTCTTACAGATGAAAGCCTAACATAACTGTCCTCTGTGAAGCTCTATGCAGCAGCTGACTGAGACAGATGCAGATACTTATGGCCAAGGACTGGAGGGATGTCAGGGACCCATATGGAAGAGGAAGAGGATGGATTGAAAGAATTGAAGGGGATGACAACCCCACAGGAAGACCAACACTGTCAGCTAACCTGGACCCCTGGAATCTCCCAGAGACTGAGCCATCAACCAAATAGCATACACTGGCTGGGCTGGTCCAAGGCCCCAGCACAGATGTAGCAGAAGACTGCCTTATCTGGCCTCAGTGGGAAGGATGTGCCTAATCCTGTAGAAACTTTATGCCCCAGAGTGGGAGGACACCCCCCCGGTACCCTCTCAGAAGTGAAGGTCAAGGAATGTGGTTGGGAGAACTCTGCAAGAGGGAACAAGGTGTGGAGCAGCTTTTTTATGTAAATAAGTAAAATAATTAATTAGTTAAAAAAAACTTATGCGAGAAAACTCAAGAGAGAGAGAAAAATATCAGTAAATGTGAACATCAATCCAACTGTAACCTTCAGGAGTCTAAGGCATGTGTTCTATATAAGAAGAAATTAAATGATCTGAATTAAAAAAAAAACAGATTGCAGTTTTTAAAAAGTTTCTAGAATGTGTCAAAAATAGCATAAGTGAGCAGAGAATATCAACGTAAAGCCTAAACGTAAATTATACTCTGTAATAGCATAACATCAAAACTACTGAAGACAGAGAATTTGACAGTGTCTTTGAAAGAAAATGGTTCAGTACACATAGGAAAAAAAAGGGCAAATAAATGAAAGTCATCTGATAGGATGTTTTATACATAACTCACACTAACAATTGGAGTAATTGGAGTAAAACAAATAGATCAGAGACACTCATTAAAAATTGACAGACAAATGCAATTCTTAAAGAAAATGAAAATCAATGTATAAAACTATGTGTGACAGGCACTTATAATGAAAATCAATTTAGTGGATGTCTGCTTCGAAAAGGTTACATTTTGAAGACAAACAGCCATAGGAACATCTGGGTAAATATAATGTGTCAATTGTGCCACAAAAAACAAACATGCATTATATGTACCCTTTTCAATACCTTCGACAATACAACAGAGCACATGATGAAAATGGCTTTTGCCAGTTGAAGGTTAAAATTTCCATTTACTTGCATGAGCACTCGTGTGATATTAACAGGAATGAATTCACCTAATAAACCTAAGAACATGCTATATTCATTCTCATGGTTCTACTGTCCTTTAAAAAGGAGAAACCTGAATACAGCAGTCACAGTACTGATGATTAGAGAATACGGAGGGTTGCACTTTAGTGTATCAAATGTTATTGTGTATGTTAACATGTTTAAGAACATGTTAACAGGATAGAACATCTGAACAGGACAACAAGTAGAAGGTATATTATCTCATAAATGAAAAAACAGAGAAGGCGACTATTTTAAAGATTCCCCTAGGACAGAGAGATGGATCAGTGGTTAAGATAACTTGCTGCTCTTGTAGAGGACCTGGGTTCAGTTCCCAGTACTAAACTACTACATAGTAGTCCACAATCCTCGATAACTCTAGTTCCAGTGGGTCTTCTTTTGGCCTTCCATGGGAACCATGTATGCATATGGTACACACACATAGATCCAAGGTAATTCTCATAAATGTAAAATACTTTTACAATTTAAAAAGAAGAATCTACATATTGACATACAGAAGAATCATGATAATTTGTCTTATTTATTAGAGATCTTTCTAAAACAAATTATTGAGAAATAATGTCTGTGGTGGCTTAAATATGCTCACCAAACCCAAAGATCTCCACATACCACTTCTATTAAATATATAACCTGATATGGATTTCCAGATGTAGTTAAGTCCATGCAACTTGAGCTGGAGAGAGTATTTGGATAACCTCTCAAATTCAGAGATATGTAAAGCATTTCTGAACTGTAAAGAGAGAAAATAAGCCTGGAATAATAATTAATGTGGTGCTACCTTGCAAGCTGTGAAATAGTGGAGGGAAGTCATAAGTCCAGAAACACAGATGATCTATTTCATTAGACAAAAAAAATAATATAAACAAAACATATTAATCCTCTAAAACATAAATATGAATCATGAGTTATGACTCATGAGGTCAGTGGAAGGAAAGGAAGTACAAGCTAAAGGCATCAACAGTATATTTACAAAAAAATCATAGTAGAAAACTTCTAGACCCAGTAGACATTTCAAACACCAAACATACAAGACCAAAAAAGAACTATAGAAAATTGCAATTATGACAGTAAATATAGACAGCAATAAAAATATATTGAAAGAGACCAAAGAAAAGTGCCAGGTCACATTTATAGGCAAACCTCTCAGAATTATAGAAAATTATTCAATAAAAGATTAAAGCCAAGAGACCATGGAACAGTGAATTATTAGTGCCGCAAGGCTATAGTTGCAAATCCAGACAACTATGACAGATAAAACCATTTGTCATATTCAATGGAGAAAGGAGTCTACATGATAAGATCAAACTGACGAAATTAGTGACCACTAATCAAGCACTACACTTGAAAGAATTCTTCAGCGTTAAGAGAAAGATGAAAAATCATAACACAAGGAACAGCAGCCTATATTAGAAAAAGACTGAAGCTTTGAGAATAAGAAGATTCCAGATATTTTAAAAGCTATAGAATAATAGAAATTAATATATTCCTTTCCATTATAATGGGCCTTACCATCATAAGTGAGTGCAGTCTTAGAATGAAAGGATGAAAAAGGTATTACAAGCAAATGCAACTAGAAAGTTCTGCTCTCTGACCAAATAGACTAAAACCAAACACTACAATGAACAGATGGGTACTAAACAATTGAATCAATCAGTAAAGAGATTGCTGTACAAGAGTGATGGTCCATGTTCTGATCTCAGAACATATATAAACATGGGTATGGTTGTATGTATTTGGAATCACTGTGCACATGAGCTGATAAGCAGATATGAGGATGTCTAGAAGACATAAGCAGAGTGCTGGAGCCTACCAGCCAGCCAACATAACCAAACCAATAAATGCCAGATTCAGTAAGAGACTTTGTCTCAAAAATAACCTATAAAGATTTTAAGGAAAATATCTGATACCAACCCCAGTACTTCCCTCAAAGCACATACATTCTTGTAAACCTGTGCATAACACCCTGAAAAACTTTTATATACCACAGATTCACACATACAGAAAAAATAAAATTTTAATAAAAGACAAATTAAATGAAGAATTAAGAAAGAGAGGCTGGGAAGATGGTTCAGTGAGTAGGAATACTTTCTACATCTGAGTGCAAATCCTCAGAGCCCATGTATTGTGCTTATCCCTGTAGCCTGCTCTGAGGAAGAAAAAATACTATCACTGTGGTCTTCTTGCTGATATCCTAAGTATCTCCAGGTTTACTGAGAGACACCATCTCAAGTTAAAAATGGAGAAAGTAATAGAATAAGACTTCTGATGTCCTCCTTTGGATCCACATACATATCTGTTCTCTCATGTATACACACACCACACATTCAGTACAAGAAAATTTTAAATGGTAGATAAATCAACAAATAAATGCACCTTTGTCAAGTCTGAAGACCTAAGTTTGATCCCTGAGACCAACATATTTAAAGAAGAGAATCAACTTCTGCAAGTTGCCCTCAGACCATCACTTGTGAATCAGAGTGTACAAACACACACACACACACACAGAGAGAGAGAAAGAGAGAGAGAGAGAGAGAGAGAGAGAGAGGGAGAGAGACAGAGAGAGAGAGACAGAGAGAGAGAGAGCACGCATAAATAAATAAATAAATAAATAAATAAATAAATGAAAAGTACTTTTTAAACTAGAAATAAAGAAGGTCGTTTCATACTGATAATGAAAATGACCTTTCAAGATATACAATCCTAAATTATATGCACTAAGCACTGGTATAAACAATTTTATAAAACAATCTCTACCACATGTATAAGCACAAATTATTCTCAACATAACAATAGCAGGCAATTTTAATACTCCACTCATATCATTAGATTTCTGCTATCTAGCATAACTTGGTCTGTTATCTGATATCAATGGAACCTATTACACATCTACAGAATGTACATGTATATAAATATATGCATGATAAATGTAAATACACATACATAAATATCCCATGCAGCCACTGAAAGTATATACATTATTGTCAATAGCCTAAGGAACTTTCTCCCCATTAAAGAAAATCATACATTAGGGTTAAAAAAGAAGTCTTAACAAATACAAGAAATTTGAAATTATTTCTCGTATATTCACTAACTTTAATGGAATGAAACTAGAAATCAACAGCTCAAAATACTGCTGGACATATATGAAATCATGAAGATCGAGCAACACACTAATGAGCAATGGATTAATCACTGAAAATATTAAGCGGTAAACCTTGAATATTGCTATACTTAAATCAAAATTTTAAAAGAGTATACCAAAACCAATGGGACAAAATAAAAGCAATACTAATGTGGAATGAAAGCAGTATTAATATGTATAGTCATACTTACAAGTACCTACTTTACAAAATCATACTCAAGCAAATAAATAACATAATAGTATACTTTAGGGCCTTCAAATAATGAACAAACCAATTTCTAAATCAGCATATTAAAAAAAATAATCATTAAGAGGCCAGAAATTAATGAAATAAAATGAAAAAATAATTAATGAAACAATTAATTGTTTAAAGATAACAAGAATGGAAAACCCATCCAAATCAGTAAAAAAAGGAAAAATTTTAAAAAGAACAAAAGAAAAAAATTGGAGATGAAGGACATATTACAACAAATGATGATGAAATTGAAAAAATCAATAGAATACATTTTAATTTTATTTTTCTAAACTGAAAAACCTAATCAAAAGTATTAATTTCTACCTTCATATGTTCCGCTAAAATCAAACACTGATGAAAATCAAACACTGATGTGATAAATTAAACTCTAGTAATGAGACTGGAGTGGTAAGAAAGAAAAAAAACACCAATTGAAAATAATCTAGGCCCAGAGTGAATCACTGTTGAGAATAATCAATAACAATCCTTCCAAAATTATTTTATAAAATAAAAATGGAAAGAATGCTACCAGAATTTTGTGTGGATCTATTATTATTGTTGTATTAAATTCAGATAGACAAAAATTATAGACCTATCTCCTGATGAAACAGGTGCCAAAATATACAATAAAATATCATAAAAAGATGTAAAGGTAGATCAAAAAATTATTCACCGTGATAAAGTTGCCTTCATTCCCGAAAGGCTAATACGGTTCAACACACACAAATCACATAATGTAATATCTCACAAAATTGAACTCAAAGACAGAAACCACATGGTCATATGAATAGATGCCGGAAAGTCTTTTGACAAAATTCATAGCCTTTCATGACAAAAACTTTGAAGAAACTGAGATAAAAGGAAACAACTCAACATAATAAAGGGTGTGTATGACAAACCTACAGCCATCATTTTATTAAAATCAGAAATAAGAAAAGGATGTCCAGGCATTACTCATTATAGTATCCAAAATATTGCTTAGAGCAATAAAAACAAAAGAAGAAAATAAAGTAAGTACAGAGAGGAAGGGAAGAAATCAAAGTATTCCTATTTTGTAGATATGTTTTTATTCATAAGAGACCTTAAGTATTCCACCAGAACATTCTTAGTACTGATAAACACTTCCATAAAGTGGCAGGTTTCAAAGTTCAAATCAATAGCCTATGCATATATCAATAACGAGCATAATGAGAAATAAACCTGGGTGCAAAATTCCTTCATAATAAGCCTCAAAGCATAAAGTAAAACACAATGGAAAAAACTTAATGTAGGAAGTTAAAGATCTCTGATGTAATCTTTAAAGCACTGAATAAAGAAAATCAATGATAGTAGAAGTTGAAAAGACTTCTTGTCTTCATAAATTAGAGAATCTAATATTATAAAATTCCCCAAGAGTTTACTAATTGATCCAATGAAATCTCCATAAAAATTTAAATGTCATTCTTCACAGAAATAGAAGTACTTCTAAATAATACTAAATATATATTAATGCCTAAAGGACCCCAGAGAGCTAAAGCAATCCAGAGCAAAAGTAATAATTCTATAAGTATCAACATACCTGATTTTAAGTTATCCTACAGAGACACCATATCAAGAACATCATGATTCTGGCAATAAACCAAATATGAAGATCAATGGAACAGAATGGAGGTCTCTGATACAATGTGGCACGCAGTTACTGCTGCCCAGTGATGGAACATGAGAACATCTTCAATAAACTGTGTTGGAAAATACATGTAAACTTATCAAACTAGATCTGTGTCCTTCAAACTGTATGAAAATAAACTCAAAATGGACCTTAAACAATATAGTTGGTAAAGAAAAAGTAAGAAAAATGTTTTAATCCATCAGCATATGCAAATGTTTTCCAGATAGGACTCCAGATACTTAAGAAGTAGTGCCAAAAATTAACAAATCGATTTCTTAAGAATTACAAAACTTCTCCACAAAACTATGAAATGACCAAGTGAAGAGATGGCTGATAAAATGCTATAAATCTTTACTACTTACACATTTAATGGAGAATAAATACTTAGAATATATTAACAAACTCAGAAAAAAAAAACTAAACACCACAAAGTAAAACCCAAACAACTCCATGAAGACAGATAAATGGAATGATCAGAAGTTTATCACAAGATCAAATAAAAATAGTAAAAAAAAAAAAAAAAAAATTCTCAAACTTACTAATACTCAGAGCAAGGCAAATTAGGAAAAAAAAATTTAAAAGAATTTTGAAATTCCATCTCAGCCAATCCAAATTAAGTAATATCAACAAAATGAATGACAAATGCTGTTCAGGATACCAAGGATTGAGGAACCATTATTCACTGATGTTATGATTGTAAACTGGTGTAGCTACTCTAGAATTACTTTGGAGAATACTCAAAACAGCTAAAAATCAATAAACTATGTAACTCCACTATGCCACTCCTTGTCACTTGGCCAAAGGACTCAACAGTCTACTCCTCAGACACTTGATCAGCCATGTTTACTCCTTCCTTCTTTACATAGTAGCTAGAAAATGGAAATAGTTTAAATATCCTTCAAGAAACAAACGAATAATGAAAATATGCTAAATACAGACTATAGAATATTATTCAGTTGAAAATGAAAATGGATTCATGAATTTTGCAGGTAAATGGATGAAGGTAGAAAACACAATATAGAATGAAGTTACCCAGACCCAGAAAGACAAGCAGTGCATGTTCTTTCTCATCTATGGTTCTGAGCTCCAAACTTTCAAAGACCAGTACATAATCTGAATAACAGTAGAAAACAAGACAGTAAAAGAAACCATGGAAGGGACGAGAGCATAAGGATCACTAAAAAGAAATAGCAAGGTATAAATGATATGGTGGGGTAAGTGGGAAAATGGTGGAGTGTGGGGAACATTAACTAGGGATGATGGAAGAAGATTAATACGGAAGTGAAGGAGGAGTGTGCTGTGTATGCTACCAAAGAAGAGTAGCAACCTCAGCAGGAGGGAAATCAGGCCTGGCACTGGAAACCTAGCCAAATATCTGAGGCCAGTAAGGTCTTAGAATCTTAAAGAACCTACCACCAGCCCTTTATTAGAACAGCATATTTTGTAACTGTATTCTAAGTACTTAGCATTACATCCACAGATAAATGTAGTGCTCACCCTCATCAAAGAAACTTCTCTTTGCAGCAGATGCAGACCATTACAGAAAGCCACAGCTAAGAAAAACTAATCATGGGTGTTCAGATCCAATGGATATATCTATAATACAACTATGCCTAAGGCTCAAGGAACATTGAGGAAGACTGGGCAGAAAGATAGTAAGAGCCAGAGGAGCATTGAGTATGCTATGAGATCCTGTTTCTTAGGAAAGCCACACTCATGGAACTTCAATCATATGGCTGCCTAAACAAGCCCAGAAGGGACCACACTAACAGACATGCTAATATGGGAGGGGTGAATTTCAAAGGGCCCTATCCCTGCACAAAGAGCTATGAGCAACTAATGACTGCTCGGTAAAGGAGAATTAGTCTTCCTCAAGGATGAATCCTGTAATTTTGTATCTAATACCAAGTGATAATCACTGAATTATATACATACATGTATACATACAAGCAATACTGGATAGACTCAGCAGGTATCATTTATACGTTTATGCATGTATGTGTAACTATAGTAATCGAAGGAAGAGATGTCACTAGTTTATGAGTGAACAAGAGTATAGAAAACGAACTCTCACTAGGTATACAAGCCACACTTAAGGAAGGTTCCATGCCTACCAGTAGATGGCCAACACAAATCCAATATTTTTGGAGATGTTTTGTCTCATAATGGTGTGTTTCACCATTTTGTTTACCTTACTTTTCTCTTGAATATCGATTATAATTCCAAATTTTGTATTTTCATGGATTTTATGTGTGAATGGGGTGTGCATGTGGTTTGTGGTAGGGTGCATGTGCATGTGCATATACTTTGTAGCTGTGCATGCATGAGTCCATGTGAGCATGTATGTGCTTTTCATGCTTTTTTTTCCTGTTTTTCTGTTTTATTTTTTATTAAGGTTGGTTTTCGAATTGGCCTATTTGTTTTCTAAAGAGGAGGTGGAATAGAATTGGATTGTGGAGTGTTGGGAGGTTGTGGGAGATGAGGGAAGAGAACAATGATTACAATATACTGTGTTAAAAAAAACAATATTTTCAGTACAAAAAAAGAGGAAAATGGCTATATTCAAGATCATAAGATTAAGTGAGTTAAAATCTCAAAAGAGAAATGTGCATGTGTTCTTTACTTTTTTAGGTCTTAGATTTTTTTATGGATGCATAAAATCACGAATTTATAGATGACAGGAAAGTAAAAGTGAAATCTCAAAACAAGGAGACACATGGGATGAAGGGGTGATAAAGAGAAATACTGGAGGGTAGACAGGGGAATTTGCTCCAAGCACATTAACTACTTATATGAAAATGCCCATATGGAACCCAGCATAAGAAAAATTTTAAACTAAGGGGAAGAGGAGTTTAGTGAATCTAGATACATTGGCCTCTGTTGTAATACCATTCTGCTGGTCCTTGACTTTCACAATGACTCCTTGTAGACTACAGACTATTCCCATATTTTCTAGGGTCTAGCCCTGCCTCTATTTCCTTTCTTCCTCAGAGAAAGTTCTCTGCTTTATTAGAAAAATCTTTCATTCTCACATTATTGTGAAGCATCAAGGTCAAAGATGAGAATAACAACACATCTGTCTCAAGGTCTGGTGTAGTCCCACATTTGTTCCTATGAGTTTGTGTCTCAAGAGTTTGCTTGGAAATATTCCCTTAGTTTCACACAACACAAGTTCCTCAGGAATGGGAAATGGCCTAATCTCTAGAGATTTTCTTACTGTTTGACTCAGCCATCAGATAGATCAGTTTTAGTACCATTCCTTAGTTTTAGAGTGAGTAAAGATTTGTTGTTTAAAATTCTTTTCAGTTATATTTACATTTGCTTTCTGTCATTCTGTACTCCATGATCTTTCTCAGAAACTCTTCTTGTGCATTTTTTATTCTTAAGATATTTATATATCCTAGCAGGACAGCTGTGGGTAAGCAGAAGGCCTGCTGGAGAGAGATGGACAGGCTGCTTTAACATCAATAAATGCACTAGCAGTCATTGGGGGCTCACAGACTCCATAAAAAACCACAATGGTAATTTCACAGAGCTGAGGGTACACTGGTTTCTTCAGCCTGCACCAGAGGCAGTTTCTCTGAAGCCCCATGCTATCAGTGTCCTGGTAACACTAGGTGGCAGAATGTGCTGCAGGACCTGTTAGAGTGACAGCTTTCTCATTGCACACAGAAAAACTACAGGAGCAAGAGACACCTCCCTCCTCAGGAAAAATGAAAGCTTGGGGAAGTGTAGTTACATAAAGTAGTTATAAAGCTGCAGGCTCAACCTGGAGCAATAAACAGCTGTCCAAGCACTTACCAACCTGCTAGAATCACCTTTGTAGCAATCTAAATGACTAATACTCAGAGGCCAAGGCAGCCAATCCCAGGGTAAGACAAGACTCATTTTAGAGCTTTGCAAGTAAATGCAGCCCTTACTTGAATGAAAACAGCTCAGCCCATACTTGAAAATAATGGACAGTCAGGAAATAAGAAAGCCCTGAAAGTCCTGAGATAGAGCAAAAGGTTGACATTATTTTATAAAATTATTTTTAAGAGAGAAAAAAGCACATTTAATTTTTTAAAAGATTTATTTATTACGTATTCAGAGTTCTGCCTGCATGTATGTCTGCATACCAGAAGGAGGCACCAGATCCCATTTTAGATGGTTGTGAGTCACCGTGTGGTTGCTGGATATTGAGCTCAGGATCTCTGGAAGATCAGCCAGTACACTTAACCTCTGTGCTATCTCTCCATCCCAACATATTTAATCTTTATGTTTACTTTATATTTTAACTGAATCTGATATCATTTTATTGTGAGAGGGTGTAGGCATCAAATTTCAAATGAAACAATTAAAATCATAGTTTGGCTGAAAGTCAAAATTTTTTTAGGCAGCTTTGCATAAAATTCAGGCTCTTGAATGATTTTGCCATGCAATTAACTCCTGCAATAGACCTTACTATGGAGGGAAGTGGAGTTCAGAATGATCACCGTTTTCCCTGGCAAAGTAAATTATAATTGAGTCATGAACCTTTCTAGTTTATTCAGCTGAAACTAGCATATAATTTTTAATTTATTCATTGAAGTTGATAAATATTTATTAGGTATGTATTTACTCTAAGAACTCTCTTAGGAGTTTGGGATATAGAATGGAATAAAAAATTGTCACCAGAGATGGAAGCAACTGACGCAAGGCAGTAATTACGAGAAAATGGGGTGATAGCTGCCTAGGGCCATTAAGTGAGGCTTTGCAGATGTGACACATAGCCTTGCTCCGTGAATTCTCATAGTTTTATGTTGCCTTAGCATCCATTTTGAATTTGAATTTCATGCCAGAGAAGGCTAAACCACTTCACATAGTAGGCAGCTCTCCAACTCTTCCCATCCCTAAGTATGGTCGGTCCACATGTTGGCCTTCTGTATTGCTTCTTGATTAGTGTCTCCTGAGTGACAGATAGATGTCTGAGTAGCTTTGCCAATCACCTCACTTGTTAAAAAAATATTTTTATTGGTTCTTTATAAGTTTTACATCATGTACCCCAGTCCAACTCACCTCCCAGTTCTCTCATATCTGCCTTCACTCTTGCAACCTCACCTGAAACAAAACACACACAGAAAGAGAGAGAGAGAGAGAGAGAGAGAGAGAGAGAGAGAGAGAGAGAGAGAGAGAGAGATCTATAACATATCTCTCTGTCCACACATTTTCACTTGCAAATGTCTATTACTTTGAGTCATTGGTCTGGTTCAAGATCTCTGGCTTCTGGGACACCATCAGTACTCTATCCTCACTGGGACTCCTCCTCGTTACCCTGTTGTTGCCGTGGGTCATGGAAATCCTGCAGCTTTGGATCAGCAAGACTGGTGCTTTCACATGTCTGCAAATGATACAGATTTGGGAGTGGGCCAATGCAGAGTCCTAAATCTGGGCCTGGGTGGTAGCTGAAGCTGGTCAGTGCACCCATTCTCCCTTATTGTCACCACCAGATCGAGTTCTCCAGCACGTCTTCAACTAGGTCATCCAATGCTACCACTGACAGGAGGCACGGTCAGCTCTCCTGCTCTCATACCCTCAGGGATGGCTCACCTACACCAGAGCAGCCCATTCTCCCAAGTGCTGCATCCTATGAGGAGCCTGTCAGCTCACCTGCTCTCACACCATCAGGGCCATCAGGGCCATCAGGGCCAGCTCCACTATGCTGCCTGGGAGAAGTGCAAGGCCCACTCTGCCAAGTACTGCTGCAGATGAGAGGTGTGGCCAGCTCTCCAGAGCGCCCCTAGCCAGTGTAGGGTTGATTCAATACTTCATAGCCTGTGGATATTCACATAGTCCCCAGTGACTGCCCCCACCAGAGACATCTCCTTGTTCACTAGTGATAATACAAGGCTTCTACGTCTACACAGACCCCTGGCACAGCATAGCCATGGACCCAAACATGAACTCCTTGTGGCACCTCTAGCTGGGACCTCACTACAGCCCCAGGTGGAAGGGCTGGCAGTTCACAGCAGGCTCTTCCTCTCCACTCTCCAGTCTACAGTTCCATCATTCCTCGTAATGTTCAAGCTGCTCCACTTCTTTCTTTCCCATCGTCCCATCACATACTTGCACACTGTGGTAGCTTCAGCTATAGGCTGGTGAGCCACTGGGAGACATCGTCAGGATTGTGTGGTGTGGCAGGAAGCAAATGTCTACAAGCTGCATGTGCTGTACACCCAATCATGCACAGGTCTGTGGGTGGCATGGCAGCCAGCAGGTCTCTGACTGTCTTCCTCTTCTCTCATGGCTGCGAGATAATGGGTAGGGGCTCTGTGAGTTCATAGTGCACCTGTGCTGTCAGGTGGAGGGCAGGCCTATGTCCATCTTCTGCTACCCACACTGTGTGGCATGGCAGAACTTGAAACTCTGTCTGCCTTCTTCCTCCTATGTTGTACTGCCTGAGTTTGATTTTATTTGATTTTTATATATCCTAGGCAAAGAACAGCTCTGACTACCAAGTAAGGCATCAAGCTAAGATGAACAAAGGACTGCAAACTGCTCTGCCTCTGACTGATTCAAAAACAACGCAACCAGAAAGATATCTCTTTGCCATTGCAGGGTTGAGACTGGGGAGATTTCTCACTCTCAGTAGACTGCATAAAGATATCTCAATGGCTAACTCTCAGTCAGTACGATCTCCTGGGAGTTTTGTTCTATAGGTGTTTTACACCTACCCATTAAAATCCCCTTGAGGAATATCCTTGGACAATACATCATGGTTTCAGAAAAGTATGGAACAAAAGATACCCTCTCTTACACCATTTTCTAATATTGATGATCAAAAACTAACTACACTTATACTAAACAGCGTCACGTAGACTTTATTTTTATAGTATGTGAAGATGAAAGGGAAAAACTAAGTTTAAATTTATGGAAACATCATCTAATTTCAATCTTTAAATACATAACAAAACTTTTCATCAGTAAAGCCATACATTCTTAAATATTTTCATTTGTCTAAAGCCAAAAACACTTCTTGACCTTTAATTAAACATTATTCATAAATTTGTCACTGTATACTCTATAGACAGATGTGAAATAGACATCAACAATGAACACATTTAGCTTTTTAGCATTCATTAGATAATACTGATTTTACTTTCTCTGAAAATATTTTATAATCTCCATTTAAAATGAAATGCCTTGCTTACTCAGTAATTGTTGAGTCCTACCTTTTTTAACCTTGAATAAAATGCAAGGGCTTCTTGCTCTTGAGTTATATGATCAAAATTTGAAAGCTTATCAATGGTCCCTTAGATAACAGTGATGTCAGTAGATAGACGGGTGCTCTGGAAATAGCCCCTTAGAGTAGTCCATTGGAAGAGTGGCTGCTTCTCTGTTAAAAATTCTCCGCTAACTCTCTTTGACTTTCATTTTTCCCAAAATAGCTTTTCAACTTACAGGAAGCAATACATAACAATCAGAGTGATGCAATTCAGTTGCACTAAAGAGAAAACAATGATCTCATCCTACCTGCTTTTAATGCTACTACTAAGATAATCAATACCTACCCAGTCTTTGAAGTTTTTCCAATTTTCTCTAAAACATTTGTTCAGGTACCTAAGCTAAACATAGTAGATGGAATAGATAGATAGTCTTTTCTCAGAAAGGAAAACACAAATGAAAAATGCACAATAGGTCTGAGCTGCTTGGTTTGATATTTACCTTATAAAATAGTTCTTAGTAATGAGTCATGGGATGGAGCTATGAAATGTCTCCCCTTCTCCTCTTAGAAAAAGACTGAGAATTGCTACTTCCCTGTGTCAATAATAAATTGGAGATGGTTCCAAGAAAGATTTGGAATTCTTGCAAGAAATGAAACTGAACCCACTTTTCCCACAGACTAAGAAACATTCACATACTCCTCTGTTTTGAACCCAGAGATGTTCTTTCCGTGAGTAAGATGCAAATCTCTGGGCATGATCATTAAGAAGTTAGTTGTTTCTGTTCTTCCAGAAGATTTTTCAAGCAAATCCTAGCTGAATCAACTACATGTTACAAAAGGAGGGACTGAACCACTGTAAAAGTAATTGTCCTCAAACATTTGAGAGATTTCAAGGGCCTAGTGACCTCTGAAATAAATAGTCTAGTTTCTGCTATCTTTTTGGCATCCAGCTTGAGGGATTGTTGCTGATAGTAGAATCCCATACGTGCAAATGAAATGCAGCTGCTCCATCAAGAGCAGACACTGATGCAAGAGCTGCTAGGAGCTCACAGGACTCAGCCAGCAATGGCTTCACCAGTTTAGAGATCTGTGCTGTGCTGAGGAAACTGCAGGGTTAGAGTAGCCAATACTTCTTTCCTCATTGCAAAAGCACAGTACAGTCTCAGAAACAGGGTGAATCACAAAGGCCAAACTCAGAAGACTATATACACCTAAGACCCCTTATAAAGTCTTAAATTGAAGCAAAACTAAGCAATATATTGATTTACAATGCATACATGGGCAATAACTCTTTTAAAAAATAATTAAGAGGTACTGGAAAGATGGCAAGCTAATTAAGAGGTTAAGAGAAATGGATGTTCTTCTAGAGAACCCAGATTCAACTCCCAACACCCACATGGTAGTTCACAACTGTCCATCATTCCAGTTCTAGGGGATCTGATATCCTATTCTGACCTCGGTAGATACCAATCACACATGTGATTCAGGGCCATACATGCTAGCAAAACATCTATACACGTAAAATAATTTTTTAAAAAAATCTTTAAAAATAAAGATCAGCATTCCAGTCTGAGCCTGTACCCTGAGCAAACCTTGAATCCACACCAAGTCCCACAACACCCAGAGGAAGCTGGACTCCCAAGGGCTCTAACACGCCCAGGGTCATAGGTGAAGAGGCCACATTTGCAGCAACACCTGGAGTAACTGGGTTCCCCAGAATCCAGGGACTCATAAATCCCCTTAGCCAGTGGCAAGGGTTCCTTCTGGTCTGTACCTGCACCTAGAGAAGACCTGGGGTGCTGGCTCTGTAGCCACTCTTACAACACCCAGAGGGACCCCACCTCCTAGGTGCTCTGAAAACCCGAGGGTTACAGAATCACAGGATCACAGAGGAAGTTTAACTCCGAGGAGATCGGACACATAAGGGAACACTGGAGCTCTGACACACTCAAGATCACAGAGGAGACCACAACATCTTTCCCAACACTCAGAATAATTGGGACCCCCATAAGAACCAGAGAAACATAAATCTCCACTCAGCCAGAGGTGCGGGTTCCTTCCAGCTTGCACCTGTACCCAGAACAAATGCAAGGCTCTGGCTCCCCACCCAACCCTAAAACACCCAGAGAAAGCTTGACTCCCAGGAGCTCTGACATAACAAGATCACAGGAGCTTGACCACACTAGGATTTCAGGATCCCAGTGGCAGCTTGACTCCCAGGAGCTGTAACACACACTGGATCCCAGGATCCCAGGATACCCAGCAAATCTCTCAATTGCCATAGGTAGAGAAACCAAGATATTCCATGACAACAACAAATTTACACAATATCTTTCCAAAAATCCAGCCCTACAAAGGATAATAGATGGAAAACTACAACACAAAGAGGAAAATTGTACCCTAGAAAAACCAAGAAAGTAATCTTCTTTCAATGAACCCAAAAGAAGATAGCCACATAAACATCAATTCCACCTCTAACATAAAAAATAACAGGAAGCAACAATCATACTTCCTTAATATCTCTAAACATCAATGGACTCAATTCTCCAATTAAAAAAACATAGACTAACAGACTGGATACATAAACAGAACCCAGCAATTTGCTGCATACCATAAACATATCTCAGTAAGAAAGACAGACACTACCTCGAGTAAAAGACTAGAAAAAAATTTCCAAGCAAATAGTCCCAAGAAACAAGCTGGTGTAGCCATTCTGATATTGAATAAAATCAACTTTCAACAAAAAGTTATGAAAAAATAAAGAAAAACACTTCATATTCATCAAAGAAAAAAATCTAACAAGATGAAAAATCTCACTTATGAATATCTATGCTGCAAATGCAAGGGCAACCACATTCATAAATGTGGTTTATTACTAAACCACTAAAGCTGAAAGCACACATTACACCTCACACAATAATAGTGGGAGACTTCAACACCCCTCTCTCATCAATAGACAGATCATGGAAACAGAAACTAAACAGAGACAACAATGAAATTAAGAGAAGTTATAAACCAAATAGATTTAACAGATATCTATAAGGCATTTCATCCTAAAACAAAAGAATATACCTTCTCTTAGTACCTCATAGTACCTTCCCCAAAACTGACCATATAGTTGGTCACAAAACAGGTCTCAGTATACAGAAGATTGAAATAATCTCATGCATCCTATCAGTTCACCATGGACTAAGGCTGGTCTTCAATAAAAACAAAAATAACAGAATGTCCACATACACAAGGAAGCTGAACAATGCTCTACTCAATGATAACTTGGTTAAGGAGAAAATAAAGAATGAAATTAAATACTTTTTGGAATTTAATGAAAATGAAGGCACAACATTCTAAAACTTATGGGAAACAATGAAAGTAGTGCTAAGGGGAAAATTTATAGCTCTAAGTGCCTCCAAAAAGAAACTGGAGAAAGCATATACTAACAACATGAATGCACACTTGAAAGCTCTAGAACAAAAAGAAACAAATACACCCAAGAGGAGTAGACAGAAGAAAATAATCAAACACATGGCTAAAATCAATCAAGTAGAAACAAAGAGAACTATACAAAGAATCAAAAAAAAAAAAAAAAAACAAAAACCAGGAGCTGGTTCTTTGAGAAAATCAATAAGATAGATAAACCCTTAGCCAGACTAAGCAGAGGGAACAGAGTATTCAAACTAACAAACTCAGAAACAAAAAGGGAGAAATAACAACAGAAACCGAGGAAATTGAAAGAAATCATTGGATCCTACTACAAAAGCCTACACTCAACAAAACTGGAAAATCTGGATGAGATGGACAATTTTCTAATCAGATGCCAGGTACCAAAGTTAAATCAGGATCAGATAAACCTTCTAAACAGTCCTATAACACTTAAAGAAGTAGAGGCAGTTATTAAAAGTCCCCCAACCAAGTAAAAGCCCAGGACCAGATGGATTTAGTGTAGAATTCTATCAGACCTTCAAAGAAGACCTAATACCAATGCTGCACAAAGTAGAAACAAAAGGAACACTATCCAATTTGTTTTATGAAGCCACAATTATTATACCTAAAACATACAAAGACCAACAAAGAAAGAGAACTTCAGACCAATTTCCCTTATTGATATTGATGCAAAATACTCAATAAACTTGTCACAAACCAAATCCAAGAATACATTCATGATGATTCACCATGATCAAGTAGGTTTTATCCCAGGGATGCAAGGATTGTTCCATATACAGAAATGAATCAATGTAGTGTACTATATAAACAAACTCAAAGAAAAAAAACACATGATCATCTCACTAGATACTGAGAAAGCATTTGACAAAATTCAACACCTTTTCATCGTAAAAGTGTTGGAAAGATCAGGAATTCAAGGCCCATACCTAAACATAGTAAAAGTAATATACAGCAAACCAGCAGCCAACATCAAACTAAATGGAGAGAAACTTGAAGCAAATCAAAATCAGGGACTAGACAAGGCTGCCCACTCTCTCCCTACCTACACAATATAGTACTCAAAGTTTTAGCCAGAGCTATTAGACAACAAATGGAGGTCAAAAGGATACAAATTGGAAAAGAAGTAGTTAAAACACCACTATTTGCAGATGATATGATAATATACTTAAGTGACCCAAAAAATCCACCAGAGAACTCCAAAACTTGATAAACAACTTCAGCAAAGTGCTGGATATAAAATTAACTCAAACAAATCAGTAGCCTTCCTATACTCAAAGAATAAACAGGCTGAGAAAGAAATTAAGGAAACAACACATTTCACAATAGTCACAAATAATATAAAACACCTTAGTGTGAATCTAACCAAGCAAATGAAAGATCTCTATGATAAGAACTCCAAGTCTCTGCAGAAAGAAGTCAGAGAATATCTCAAAAGATGGAAAGATCTCCAATGCTCATGGATGGTCAGGATTAATATAGTAAAACTGGCCACTTTATCAAAATCAATCTACAGATTCAATGCAATCCCCATCAAAATTACAGCTTGTCTGTTGGTTGCTGTTTTATCCTATTGACAGTGTCCTTTGCCTTACAGAAACTGCAATTTTATGAAGTCCCATTTGTCAATTCTTGATCTTAGAGCATAAGCCATTGGTGTTTTGTTCAGGAACTTTTCCCCTGTGTCCAAGTACTCAAGGTTCTTCCCCACCTTCTCTTCTGTTAGTTTCAGTGTATCTGGTTTTATGTGAAGGTCCTTTATCCACCTGGACTTGAGCTTTGTACAAGGAGACAACAATGGATCGATTTGCATTTTTCTACATGTTGTCCCCCAGTTGAACCAGCACCATTTGTTGATCCACTGGATGGATTTAGCTCCTTTGTCAAAGATCAAGTGACCATAGGTGTGTGGATTCATTTTTGGGTCTTCAATTCTATTCCATTGATCTTCCTGCCTGTCTCTGTACAAATATCATGCAGTTTTTATCACTATTGCTCTGTAGTACAGCTTTAGGTCAGGGATGATGATTCCCCCAGAAGTTCTTTTATTGTTGAGAATAGTTTTCGCTATCCTGGGTTTTTTGTTATTCCAAATGAATTTGAGAATTTCTCTTTCTAACTCTGTGAAGAATTGAGTTGGGATTTTAATGGGGACTGCATTGAATCTGTAGATTGCTTTTGGCAAGATGGCTATTTTTACTATGTTAATCCTGCCAATCCATGAGCATAGGAGATATTTCCATTTTCTGAGATCTTCTTCGATTTCTTTCTTCAGAGACTTGAAGTTTTTGTCATACAGATCTTTCACTTGCTTGGTTAGATTCACACCAATGTATTTTATATTATTTGTCACTATTTGGAAGGGTGACAAAACAGCAACCAACAGATTAGGAAAAGATCTTTACCAATGCTATATCCCATAGAAGGCTAATATCCAATGTATAAAAAAAGAACTCAAGAAATTAGACTCTAGACAACAAAATAGTCTTATTAAAAAATGGGTACAGAGCTTAGCAAAGAATTCTCAACTGAGGAAACTCAAATGGCCGAGAAGCACCTAAAGAAATGTTCAACATCCTTAGTCATTAGGGAAATGCAAATCAAAACAACCCTGAGAGTCCACCTTATACCAGTCAGAATGGCTAAGATCAAAAATTCAGGTAATAGCAGATGCTGGCAAGAATGTGGAGAAAGAGAAACATTCCTCCATTGTTGGTGGGATTGCAAGCTGTTACAACCACTCTGGAAATCAGTCTGGTAGTTCCTCAGAAAATTGAACATAGCATTACCTGAGGACCCAGCTATACCACTCCTGGGCATATACCCAGAAGATGCTCCAACAGATAACAAGGACACATGATCTACTATGTTCATAGCACCCTTATTCAGCATAGCCAGAAGCTGGAACAAACCCAGATGTCCTTCAACAGAGGAATGGATACAGAAAATGTGGTACATTTACACGATGGATGGAACTAGAAAATATCATCCTGAGTGAAGTAATCCAATCACAAAAGAGCATTCATGGTATGCACTCACTAATAATTGGATATTAGCCCAAAAGCTCACAATACCCAAGACACAACTCATAGACCACATGAAGCTCATGGAGAAGGAAAACCAAAGTGTGGATGTTTCGGTCCTTCTGAGGAGGAATCACAAAATACTCATGGGAGCAAATAGGGAGACAAAGTGTGGAGCAGAAACTGAAGGAGGGGCTGTCTCACCTGGGTATCCATCCCATGTCCAGTCACCAAAGATAGACAAAGTGCATGCTTAAATGAGCCTGATATAGCTGTCTCCTTAGAGGTCACCCAGAGACTCACATATACAGAGGCAGACGCTCACAGCTAACCATTGAACTGATCTTAACATTCCCAGTGGGAAGTTAGGGAGAAGACTGAAGGAGCTGAAAGGGTTTGAGGCCCCATAGGGAGAGCAACAATATCAAACTATCAGAGTTCCCAGGGTTTAAACCAGGAGCCTGGGAGCACATAGGGAGGTACCCATGGTTCCAGCTGTATATGTAGGGCATAGGTGGGAGAGGAGATACTTTGTCCTGTGAAGGCTGGACACCCCAGTGTTTGGGTTTCATGGGTGGGGAGGTGGGAATGGGTAGGTAGGTGGGGGCACATCCTTATAGAACCAGGAGGAGGGGGGATGGGATAGGGGGTTCCTGGGCTGGGGGTTGAGAATGGGTTAAGGGGATAACATCTGAAATGTAAATAAAATATCCAATAAAAAAATTACAACTTATTTCTTCATAGAGTTAGAAAGAGCAATTTGCAAATTGATTTGGAATGACCAAAAAACCCAGGATAGTGAACACTATTCTGAACAATAAATGAACTTTTGGGGAAATCTCCATCCCTGACCTCAAGCTGTATTACAGGGCAATCCCACATCCGATAGAGAGCTAATATCCATTATATACAGAGAACTCAAGAAAGTTAGACTCCAGAAAATCAAATAACCCTATTAAAAATGGAGTACAGAGCTAAACAAAGAATTTTCAACTGAGGAATCTAGAATGACTGAGAATCACCTTAGAGAAATGTTCAATATCCTTAGTCATCAGGGAAATGCAAATCAAAACAACCCTGAGATCCCACCTCATACCAGTCAGAATGGCTAAGATCAAAAACACAGGCACTAGAAAATATCATACTGAGTGAGGTAACTCAATCACAAAAGAACACACATGATATGCACTCAATGATAAGTGGATATTAGTCCAAAAGCTCGGAATAACCAAGATACAATTCACAGACCACATGAAGCTCAAGAAGAAGAAAGACCAAAGTGTGGATGCTTCAGCCATTCTCAGAAGGGGAACAAAATACTCATGAGAGAAATATGGAGACATAGTGTGGTTCAGAGACTGAAAGAAAGGCGGTCCAGAGACTGCCCCACCTGGGGACCCATCCCATATACAGACACCAAACCCAGACACTATTACTGATGCCAAGAAGTGCTTGCTGACAGGAGCCTGACATAGCTATCTCCTGAGAGGCTTTGTCAGAGCCTGTCAAACACAGATTTAGATGCTAGCAGCCAAACGTTGAACTGAGGAAGGAGATCCTAATGGAGAAGTTAGGGGAAGGATTGAAGGAGCTGAAGGGCTTTGCAACCCCATAGGAAGAACAATAATATCAACCACCAGACACCCCAGAATTCCCAGGGACTAAAACACCAACCAAAAGTATACATGGAGGGACCCATGGCTCCAGCCGCACATGTAGCAGAGGATGGTCTTGTTGGACGTCAATGGGAAGAGAAGCCCTTGGTCCTGTGGAGGCTGGATGCCCCAGTGTAGGGGAATACCAGGGCTGGGAGTGGGAGTGTTTGGGTGGGTGGGTGAGCATCCTCATAGTAGCAAGAGGTGGGGGAATAGGGTAGGGGGTTTCCAGGGGGAAACCATGAAAGGGGATACATTTGAAATGTAAAGAAAATATCCAATAAAAAAGACCAAAAAAATATAATATATAGTAAAAATAAGAATAAGGGGCAAAATAATATTGAGCATAAAAATGTTATATGTCAATCATCTTTGAGATACACACAAAGGGACAAAGAGTACCACATGGCTAGAGTTAATTAATGTAATTGAGTTTTTTTTTTTAACTTGGAATTGAGTTTGACAATATCCCTTGCAGTACTAAAGTTAACAACACAAACCATTAAATAACTGAAAAGACCCTTACTTGTGACAGCATAGCATAAGTAAGAGATTACAACTTATTTCTCTCCTTAAAACCATCATATCTACAAAGGAGAAAGAAGACTCAATGAGCTAGCTATGTCCTCTACTGTAGCAATTTGAACTGATAACAGCTGTCAGTCTCCTATAGAAGCAGTAGCAGTGGCTCTCTGTGCCAGGTATAAGACTGAACACTGGAATGATACCTTGTCCACCAGCTTCCCTAAATCTGCCTTTCACTCAATTCCTGCAGTTACATACCTGGGGCTATAAGTGGAAAACGCCACTTTTGCTTGCAGGCATTGTATTAATTTTCCATGTGGAGAACAATATGAGCAAACCCATTTTTTTCTATAAACTAAACTTCCCTAAGAGAACTACAGGCCTCTTGAGCCTCTACCTTGGACTCCAGGCTAACAAATATATTCACAATTCTTCAATCCCGTATTGACAATTAGAAGCTGGGTCAAACTGAATCTGTGTGCTAACACCATGACATTGCAGCAGAAATCATCTCAGTTTAGAAAGAGATAATTAAATAAATCTAAAGTCTAATCAATTATTGAATTTTTTGACCTAAAAGGTGTTTTATTGAGGTGACTGGGAGTGTGGGATACCTGCCCCCCAGCCCTACTTAGTCTCCTCAGTATAGTCTCATTTCGGGGAAAGACCAAGCCTCTGGACAGCTCTGAGTCACCACCCAGGAGAGACTGAGCAGTGGAGCAGCAGGGTTGGGGCTCCAGTCCAAGGCAGATGTTCTGGGTAACAAGGGTGATGGTGGCTGAGGTAGGGACGGGGTGGGCAGATATCATAGAGCTGGGGTAGAGTTGGTGTGGCTGTGAACCAGATGCTTTTCAGTAAAACAAAAGCTATTGGGGGACCCCAAGGTGCTCCAGATGGTGAAGATGCTGAGGACAAGAATGGCAGTTGGCGATCTTGAGGCTGCATCTGGTTGACCCTGTGTGCAGGGGTGGTGCCACTGCAAGTATGAGGTATGGCAAAGTCACACCCCTTTGTTGCCTGCTGAGTCCTTTGCCTCTCCTCCCTTGGAGCATGCTCAGGAACGTTGATAAAAGAAGGTGCCACCCTCTGTCTTTCAGGGACCCTTGGCTTGGCCTAAGGCAAGGGTAGCTGGCAACCTTGGAGCACCGGGCAAGATCAGGCACACAGCCATAGCAGCCCTGTAAGGTTCTTAATGATGATGTCTCTGGCCTCCTGCACTAGGTTCCTCCTGGGAAAGGCTTGTGGCACAATCGGCTGGCACTGCAGCTCTTCCAAAAGTTGCCTCAACACAGGAGGATCTGGGGAATTTGGTGTGCCTGGGTCTGAGCCTCCTGGTACCTTGTTATCCTTGCCTTTTGACTGAAGGTCTGGTTCTTGGACTCTGACTGGGCTGCAGGAGGACTTGGTTGGTAGCAGAAGGGTACATGATTCCAAGGAGCCTCTGTTAAGCAGCCAGGCCACATCCAGGGATTTCACTTCGTGGTTGAGGAGACTCCAGTACTTCCAGCTTAATCTGCCTTGAGTTACCACAACAAGCTTGGGGGCTGCAGAGGCCATAGGATCCTGGAGGATCACACATGGATCCCGACTGGATATGGGGGGATCCTGACAGGCCAATGGCCTATTTCCGCTCACCAGGGCCTTATTTTGCTCCCTCCCTATCTTGTGACAGAGAATTCGGGCAAGTCTCTCAAGCTGCTGGAAAGGCTGAGGGACTGGTCCCCGAGGGTTCATGATATCCTTCTTCTCTCCTAATGGACCGGGCCCTGGACTCCACGTGGCTGTGGAGAGCGGTGGCTTCTTTTTCTGTAGAGACACAAGCCTGGAAGCTCGCACTTTGGAGTCTTGAGTGTCCAATTATTGAATACTTACTGAGTGAAAACAAGAAATATTCCATTTTTTCTTTCGGTGAATATATTTCAAAGAAGCTTTCAAAATTAAAGTTACTGAGCTCTCTTTGGATGCTACTGTTGAAACCCTGAAGTTTTTCAGAGCTGGACCTCTTGCCATTTTTCTCACTGGGAACATAAAAGCACTTAGACCAGCACCTAATTTAAAGGACACACAACAAATCACAGCAGAATAAACACATTGAGTTTGCAGTGTTGTGTTTGTGACGCCTTTACCTTTTTCGTGTGAATGTTTTGTATTGAATCTCCATTTCATGAGAAATTTGAATTGGGGGAGGAGTTATATATTCTTTTATAAAAATTAGCATTATTTTTAGACCTTTTTATCTCAAAATCCTTTTTACTACCTTTATGACCTGCAGGTGAGGGTATAGGGGGCTGTGCATATTTAAATTTAAATTCTTATGAGAAAGAATCCTATTATTCAAAGTATTTCTCAGAAAGACAAATACTGAAAGCTATATATATTTATGTTATATATTTTGAATAGAAGATTTTTTCATTGCCACCTTAGTAAAGTGGTTTATATTTTTATCACTTCTAAGTAAACTTGAACACATACTTGGCAAGCATCTTGTCTTCCCATTGGAAACAGACAAGCCAACCCAACTCACAACTGAAATGGGAACTCAGCTTGGAAGTATCGAAGCAGAGAAAGACATATAAGTTAGATGATGATTTTTAATTGCTTGTGGCATCAAGTAATGTTAATCTGACTCATGCAATTTTCCTGAAGAGACGCAGATAAATATGTTGGAAGTCCCATACAAGTAGGATCTCGCAAACATGCTGTGTTTTTCTAGTTTCTTATTACTCTCCTATGAATATCTTGTAGACCTCCAACCTCTTATCACACAGCTTTATTTAATTAAAATGTCATTCAAGTCACATGTTGCAGCATGTGCAGGCAGAGTCTTTATTAAAGATTTTACATTTTCTAAGTCCTTGATAACAAAATTAGAGGCGGTAGCTGGATTGCTTCATTTCCTTAGCAAGGTGATCTCATCAATTGCATTGACATTCTCCCTAATTTCACTTTTAGAAAGTAATCTTCAGCTAAGTAGACATAATATTAAACTAACTCCTAATGACTTATCACCACGCCCATAGATTACGCCATCATTCAACCCTCATTAAAGAAGTTTCTCTTTGCAGTAAATGGTGATCAGTTCAATCACAAAATGGGCTAATGTGCAGAGAATATAAGATCAGAAAAATTTCATCCCTAAATGGAACACATATAACACAGATACTCCTCCAAAGACTCAGTGGCCATTGCAGAAGAGGGAACAGAAAGAGTCTAAGAGCCAGAGGTGGCAGATGATGAAAAAGAAGCAATGTCTTCTGAACTCAGCAGGGCAACTGCACATTAAAGTTCACAGTTGCTGTGGCAGCATGCCTAAGATGTAGGCAAGCCCAAATCATTGGGGGGGAGGGGTCAACATGAACTGCCACTTCTACCTGAGGACCCATCTGCAATTGTTAGGAGCTAGGAGAGGAAAGGTCGGTTCTCTGAGGTTGTGAATAAGTACTCCAAAAATTAGAATTTAAGCATCAAAACTTCTTGTGCTTTTTAGTTATAGATGCTACTTCCAAATTCTATGAAAAGACCACACTGTCTCTCATACAAGTTGACAAATGTTTTGTGAAGTCATGATTAATTTACCAATATAATTCCATAATATCTACATCAATAATTTTAGTAAGAAAAATTAGAGTACTTATTATTTGAGCAAGTTGTTTCCTATTTGGAAGGTGTTATTAGCAAATAAGACTTCATTTTACAATAACCTATATCTGATATTGGTCAATGACATTACTGAGCAGATGAGTTATGATTGTATAATCTTAAACATTTCACTAATTCACAATTAGTTGATTGGTATTTTACATAGTGATTGGCTCTTCTGTTTTCTAAAATATGTATTTATTAGTTCTTTATTAGAATTTTGTGTAGTTGGGGTTGATCCTATTTACCCTCCCTCCACAAATTCTTCCCAGATTCACCCCACTACCCTTCCCCTGCAATGCTGTGTCCTTTTCCTGCACAGAGGGACATGTGGCCTTCCAACTGGATGTGGTCAACTGATTAAGGTCAATTGATAATCTCAGAGAACCTACCTTTCCTCTCCTAGCTCTTAACAATTGCAGATAGCTCCTCAGGTAGGAGTGGCACTCTTCTCCCTTATTAAAATAGAGTTTCAAAAACTCTCCATATTTTAATACTTTTAGGCTATTTCTTACTTCTTATTATTCTTATATTAGCACTGAAATCTTCTCCAAACTACAAGGAGATTTAGAATATATAAATGAGAGAAGATAAATTTAATAATTTTTGCGTGAGATCTGAAAATAACCGGGTCATGTATAAATTTATAAATCAACTTTTCACAAATAATATATAATTTTAAAAAGCTTTCCACAACAAAATGAAGAACTTTTTTCTTATTTCTGCAACTGAAATCCCTAAGGTGTTAGAAAGTAAGGGCATTGAAAGTTTCCTAATAATTAAAAAAAAAAGTAGCTTGAAAAATAATCAAGAATCATTTATGAAGCTGAGTGGAAAGATCTTCATCCGTGCTGGGAGAAATGATGGAATGATATGATTTCTCTCGAACTGTGAATATATGAAAATGATCAAAGGTATTTAGCAAATTATTTTTGCAATCTGAACTGTGGACCTCAATAACACATCCTGAGATATAAAAATCGCTATGAGCCATATTCTGTATACCTCAGTGAATAAGCCTACATCAAAGATGTCTCTTAGGTTTTGATCCCTAAGTAAAAGTGGTTAGCTGAGCTCTGCGCTGCACTGTTGCTTCGGGTCAGAAAGCTTGAACTTCTCCGTTTCAGACACTCTAAAGTATGAAGTCATTAATAAAGATGCAGGAAGTTATTCCCATCATAGTCTCTGCTAAACCTCATGAGCATTGACAAATATAAATACTTTCTGCTAATAAAGGGAAGCTTTGGATATGACTATTCCTATTATTGCAATGTATTATAACTGGCTTCACATATGGGACAATGCCCTTGTGGGTACATCACACACAGTATCAGAAGAATGACCCCAGTTTTGAAAGAGGCACATGACCATTATTTCTAAAGTGAGGACAATTATAGGGCTAACCATACATCCCCACAGAAAAACCAATTTAACTTTTTTTTGTAGCCTTTCAGATCAGAAATAACCTAGATATTTTTATAGCTACATTCTTAAAATTGTAAGTAATGTTACATTGGAACAGTACAAACTTTAAAAATACAATTGCATTTATGGACTGTGTAGCTATGAACACATAAGACAGTTATGTATACATATGCTATTATAGCAAGGGACAACTTGAATTATGGTTCTTTGATGTATGTATGCAGCTTTAGGGTCATCTAAATATTCTTCTTTGTCTCCTTTGCGTGATTTGCTTCTAAATAGTTCTAGCTTTAAATGTTAAGTGGAAAAATGAGTTTCTCTGTAGATAAGAGTGAAATGAGGTTAAGGAATTAAAAATAAGACATGTATGAGCCCATAAAATATGATCAGCTAACAATCTGGAGAGAGAGATTTTAAATCCCACTTCTACAATAATCAGTTGTTTAAAGAACAGTTTATTGAAATGAACTTCCTCCATCTTGACATATGTTAATTACGATAAGGTGTGACCAAAAAAGCTTCCTAAAATGCCATGAGATGGAACCCATACCTGATACAATTAATGAAATCAAGAACCTCAGACTAGAAAGTTTATAGGTCCCAGAGGAAAGCCTACTATTATTATTCTGCTAAATAAACATAGCTATAAAATGACCCCTAACGACACGATGCTATTTACATAGTTCAGCACATTATTCAGTCCTTATCAGAGAAGTAACACAGAGAGCTGCAACTGGAAAACATGCAGAGTGGGAGATTCTGGACTGCTCAGCCCCAGATTGGATATCTTTATTACACCTCTACTCTCATGACTCATCAACCTACAAAAAAGAGAATGGAAAGATTATAAGAACCAGATGGGTCAGACAACTCTAGGAAAAACTGTTTTCCAAACACAGCAGAGCAGATGACATATGAACTCCTAGAAACTGTGACAGTATGCACGAGACCCTCAAACCCTCAGGCCAGACAAAATCCCACTGTAGCAAAAAGGAAGCCAGCACAAAGTCCCACCCCTAACCAAGAAACCGTTCACATATAGTAGTATACTGAGGCACAGTCTGTCTCCAATGGTATAATATTGGGTATACCAACCAAACTCCACAACAGCCCCCATGCTCAGTAGCACATGGTCAGCAAAAATCAGACTCCATGCTTTTAGTGACTTTTTCTTTTATGTTTCATTTTTTTACCATTAAGAGTGAGATAGAATTTGAAGTTGAGTAGATAGGGAAGGGAAAATCTGAGAGGAGGTGTTGGACAGGACAAAATATGATAAAAATATAATTCATGAAATTCTCATAGAATAAGTAAATTTTTAAAAATTCCAAATTAAAGAATTTCCTAGTTCTTAGAAGTCTTAATAATTCCATGGTTTTTGCCTCTACAAATAAATATGTACCGATATATAATTCACAAAAGTATGCAATACACTGTTTTTAAATACATTACTTAAAAAAAGAAAAAAACAAACCAAAAAAGTATGGCTGAAGTATGCGATTTTGGCAATATAATGAATGTACTTTTTATTAAAGGTGTCCTGACTACTTTGACTATAGTCTTCAGAGAGGAGGGAAACTCAATTGGAAAAATGTCTCCACAAGATTGAGCTGCAAGCAAGTATCAGGGGATTTCTTTTCTTTTTTTCTTTTTCTTTTTTTATTAATGAATTTATTTATTCACTTTACATCCCAATAGCAGCCCTTCTCCTCCCAGTCCCCCATCATATAGTCCCTCCCTCCATCCCTTCTTCCCTTCTCCTCTAAGAAGAGGGAGGCTCCCCTGGGTATCAACCTACCCTGGCATATCAAGTCAATGTAGGACTAAGCCCATCCTCTCCCACTGAGGCAAGACAAAGGAAAAGGAAAGGTAGGGAAAAGGATCCAGAGAGAGGTAACAGAGTCAGGGACAGCCCCAGCTCCAGTTGTTGGAGGACCCACATGAAGGCCAACCTGTATGTGTGCTACATATGTTCTGGGAGCCTATGTCTAGCCCATGTTACTCTATGGTTATTAGTGGTCCAATCTCTGGGAGCCTGTAGGGGTCCAGGTTACATAAACCTTTTGGTCTTCTTGTTGATTCCCTATCCTTCATGTCCCTCAATCCTTTTCCCAACTCTTCCACAAGACTCTCTGAACTCCATAGAATGTTTGGCTGTGGATTTCTGCATATTTCCCTCAGCTGCTAGGTGGATCCTCTCAAAGGATAGTTTTGCTAGGCTTCTGTCTGAAAGCATAACAGAATATTATTAGTAGAGTCAGAGATTAGTTCCTGCTGACCCCCCTGGGAAAACCCAGCAACAGTGAGTTCTGACATGTCCCCTCTGAACTCCACTTGCTGGGCCACAGCTCCATCTGCAACCCTGGAGGCTTGCTATCACCTGGGACAAACAGAGGCCTGCAGCCATCAGGGACCACCAGCTCTGACTGCATCCCTGGAGGCCTGCTGCCACCAAGATCAACCTGCTCTACCTGTATTCCTAGAGGCCTGTTGACATAAGGGAGTAACAGGCAAGCCAACACTAGGTACAACCAGATGACTAAAGGCCAGAGTAAGAACTTACAAGAAAAGCCATGGCAATATTGTACCACCTAAACCCAGATATCCTACTATAGCAAACCTTGAATACTAACACATCTGAAGCACATGAAAAATAGCCTTAAATCTAATCTTATGAAGACGATAGAGTCCTTGAAAAAAGACATGAATAAATCCCTTAAGGAAATATAGAAAAATACAGTCAAACAGATTAAGGAAATGAATAAAATTATTCAAGACCTGAAAAGGGAAATAGAAGCAATTAAAAAAACATAAACGTAGGCAATCCTTGAGGTGGAAATCTAGGGCATTTCTTAATTAATGATTGATGAGAGAGGGCTCAGCTCATTGTAGTTAGGGTTAACTCTGGGCTGGTGGTCCTGAGTTTCATAAGAAAGTAGGCTGAGAAAGCCATGGGGTTCAAGGCAGTAAGATGTACCACTCCATGGCCTCTGATTCAGTTCCTTTCTGCAGGCTCCAGTCCTGCTTGAGCTCCTGTCCTGACTTCCTTAGATGAAGAACAGTGATATGGAATTATAAGCCGAATATACCCTTTCCTCTGAAACTCTGTTTATTGCGTTTTACCAGAGCAATAGTAACCCTAACTAAGACAAAGGGTAAGAATTAAAATTTAATGAAAAACTGAAATTCTTTTTGATCGTCAGGTAAAATCACCACCTGTGCATTATTCCAGGGTTTTCTGAATAAATTCGAAAAGAGATGAGATAAGAGAGGGGCCTCAATGAGCAAGAGTTAGCAGGAAGCAATACTGAAGCCATAGCACTCCGTAGAGATTCATACCTAAGAAGCCAGTAGTGAGATTGAAGCCACTGGGAAAGTATATTTCCTGGTGATTCTCAAGAGCTGCTGCCCAAAGATAAGGCAATAAGCCCCACTGGGCATTTTTCTTGTGAGAGAACACAGACACTGCACACAGATAACTGTAAAGTCTCAGATATCTGCTACAGGGACAACACGAAAGGATCAGAGCAACAGACTCATTACAAACACTGTTCGCTGAACTTTGGCAGCCCTGCTGTGATCACTGATTTACCATCAGCACACCTGGGTTCTGTTTTCGATCCCTTGCACCTCCACTTTCATATTGGCTATTTCTATCATCTCTCTGTCAATTCATCGAGTTTTGAAATTAAGTATTAAGAGTGGTCGCTTTTGCTCATATGGCAGAGAGCATTGAATTATTTTGTAGATTTGAAGCAATAACCTGTTCTTCTACAGAACCATCATTCTGAAGGTAAATTATGCACAATAATGTGTATGTGTATCAGGCTATTAAAGGATATATTATTGTATAATTGAAAAAAAAACATGGGTGTGGAGTTGGAAAATGTCTTTTGTGTCCCCAGCCTATGTCTTAGTAGGACTTGGTCATTCTATCTTCCCTGGTCTATCCTTAAGGTAGAGGGGCTGTCCAACTTTCAAAGAAGACTTTTAGAGCAAGAATTCCAGAAGTAAAGAATAAATAAATAATAAATAAATAAATAAATAAATGTAAGGAATCATCCTAAAATTATTTAAAATCAGAATCCTAAATATGAGTGTTCTTAGTGATAGAGTACCAATATCCACAAAACAAAAGTAACAGCCAAAAAGTAAAATTCCAGTTATAAAGATGTCAGCCATCAACCTTAGAACAAGGAGAGTTAGAAGTCCATAACCTAAACAAGACCAGAAAACACTGTCACCTGATTTGACCAAACAGATATTTATAGATTCTTCCCCTGTAAAAGACACATATGTATAATTTTAAATAACCATAAAATACAACAAAATGTTCTAGAACCCAAGCCAGAAAGCAGTTTCCTAACATTTACAGTAATTCAGAACATACAAGATATGATATCTGACAAAACAAAATTAAAATAAAACCTAATTTTAGAAAAAAAGGTAGACATTCCTCCTTTTATAGTTTGCAGATTTTTCTTCCCTTTTATTAAAAGTATGTTTTAAACAGATATTGTATCCTGATTATGGCTTCCAATTTCTCTACTTTTCTCAGGTTCCTCTTTCTTCCCCTCCAAACACTATACACACATTTCTGTCTCTCATTAGAAAACCAACAGGTAATATCCAGAAGCTGGAAAGAACCAAGATGTCCTTCAACAGAAGAACGAATACAGAAAATGTGGTACATTTACACAATGGAGTACTACTCAACTATTAAAAATAATAAATTCATGAAATTCTTAGGCAAATTGATGGAACTAGAAAATATCACCCTGAGTCAGGTAACCCAGTCTACAAAAGGATACACATGATATGCACTCACTGATAAGTGGATGTTAGCCCAAAAGCGCACATTAACTAAGATACAACTCACAGATCACATGAAGCTCATGAAGAAAGAAGACCAAAGTGTGGGTGCTTTAGTCCTTCTTAGAAGGAGTAACAAAATACTCATGGGAGCAAATATGGAGACAAAGTGTGGAGCAGAAAATGAAGGAGGGGCCTTTCATAGACTGCCCCACCTGGGGATCCATCCCATGTGTAGTCACCAAAGGAAGACACTGATGTGGATCCCAGGAAGTGCATGCTGACAGGAGCCTGATCTAGCTGTCTCCTGAGAGGCTCTGCCAGAACCTGACATATACAAAGGAGGGTACTTGCAGCTAACCATTGAACTGATCACTGGGTTTCCAATGGAGGAGTTAGAGATGAGACTGAAGGATCTAAAGGAGTTTGTGTCCCCATGGGGAGAACGACAATACCAACTAACCACAGCTCCCAGGGTCTAAACAGCCAGCCTGATAACACAGCTGTATATGTAGTGGAGGAAGATGGCCTTGTCAGGCATTGGTGGAAGAGGACGTCTTGGTCCCGTGAAGGCTGGATGCACCAGTGTTGGGGAATTTGAGGCCAGGAAGGTGGGAGTGGGTGAGTGGGTGGGTGGGTGAACACCCTCATAGAAGCAGTAGGAGGGGGGATGGGATGGGGGTTTCTGGGGTGCGGGAGAAATGGGGAAAAGGGATAACATCTGAAATGTAAATAAATAAAATATCCAATAAAAATATTTTAAAAAGAAAACTAATAGGATTCTATAATAAAATAAAAAATATTAAGATAAAACAAAAATTAACACATAGGTATTGGACAAGACAAACAGAAGGAAAAGCACCTAGAAGAGAATAAGAGACTCACTGTACACTCACTCACAAATCCCATAAAAACACTAAATTCAGAACCATAACACAAGGACAAAGGACCTGGTACAGATCTGAGCAGGCCCTATGCTTGCTACTTCTGTCCCTTTGAGTTCATATGAGGTATGATCCTGTTGGTTTAGAAGGCCTTGTTCTCTTGGTGTCCTCCATATCTCTCTGGCTTTTACACTTCTTTCGTCTCCACTACTGCAGTGTTACCTAAGTCCTGAGGAGAGTGATTTGATGGAGACATCCCACTCAGGGCTGAGTATTCCAAGGTTTCTCACTCTCTGCATAATTTCAGGCTGTGTGTCTTTGTATTTGTTCCTACTGGCTGAACAAGAAAGCTTTGCTGATAATGGCTGCAAGGCACTGAACTGTGAATAGAACAGAATTATCATTAGGAGTGACTTCTTTTTTAACCCTCATTCACTGGGCTATCTAGTTTCAGGTACACACAAGCAGTGTCCAGTATGGGTTATGTCTAGAGCAATTGGCCTTAAGTCAAATCAGATATTGGCTAGTGACTACCAAAGGCTTTGTGCCACCACTGAACTAGCATATTTTACAGGCAGGAAATCATTATAGATCAAAGAATTTGCAGCTGGAATTCTGTTTCCTTTTCTCTTCTGGTAGCATGCAGAGAAGCTTTCTGTACCAAAGACACTAAAATGTAGCAATGAAGGCTCTATAAAGGCAACAGAGTTCTATGAGTTCTGTAGGTGTTGTCTTCAGCAATGGAGCCTGGATATCACTTTGTGAAGAACAACTTATAGTCTTCTCAATAGCCTAGGTTGTCTGAGGTTTACCAGATGACCCCTTTTGGTCAGTAACTCAATCAGAAATACCCCAATTCCAGTACTTGAAGCTTACTTTGGAGACAAGAGATGGCTAGTAAGGACTCTGTCTCCCCCACTGTTTGGCAATTTAATTTAGTTCATCTTCTTACTTGAATATATTTTAGAAAGCTCCTAAGGTATGTTTTCATACCACCTCTCAAATGGCCCTTAATTTTAGTTGTCTCTTCTTATATTTCCTCTACCCTCTCTTAGTGCCTGAGATTTACTCTTCCATCTCTTTTATTCTGTTGGTGGGTATTGCCTCTGAAATTCTTGTTTGATTTCCTAAGATTTCCATTTCTAGATTCTCTTCAGTTTGAGTTTTCTTTATTGATTCCATTTCCATTTTCAAGACTTGAACTTCATTGCTTTCCATTTTTTGTTGCGTTTTTGTAGAATTTTTAAAGCAATTTACTCATTTCCTCTTTAAGTAACTCTATAGTATTCCTAAATGTTATTTATGATCTTTTCTTGTACTTCGGTTATGGTGGAATACTTAGAGCCTGCTGTAGTGAGGTTGCTGGGCTCTGCTTAAGACATATTGTCCTGGCTGTCATCCGCTGTGTTTGTCTACACTGATGTCAAGACATATGGCTTTGGGAGATGTGTAATGATAGATACCGATATCTAGTCTTGTCTTGGTGTGTGGGAAGTTTTGTTCCCTGGTTTCTCTTCCCTTCTCCAGTTCTTAGGAGAGTGAGGTGGCTATCTGTTTCCTAGTTGGAAATTTTTCTGGGACTATGATAAGTATGACCACTAGAGGTTCCAGGTCAAATGTGTTTGTAACTAGTAGGAGCTGATGCTTAGGAATGTGGCTGGCCTAAGCTGTGCTGAGGAGACAACAGGAAAAAGGAAAGTAGAATCTCCTTCTATGTAAGAGAAATTAGGAAGGAGAAGTCTGTGTGATCCACTGGAGATGGAGGCACAGAACTGGGGAAGGATGTCACAGATGGTGTTCTGCTGCAGAGGTGGAAATGAGGGATTAGGTAAGTAGAAACAGAGGGAGGGGTTCTGCAGTTAGCCTACCTGTTTCCCAGGTCAGAATGATATGTTGGTTCCAGGGAGTGCCTCGTGGAGTTGAAGGTTGCCAAAAAGCAATGATTTTGGGGGAAGGAGAGAATTGGGAAGGGAAGATTGGTGTGCTTCTCAGAGGAAGAGGCATAGGAGAAGACTACAACAGGTGTTCTACTGCAGAGCTGGGGATGAGACTGTCTCTTATGTTTTCAACTTGAATATAACATCAACAAGTAGCAAGTATGTAAAACAACTCACAAAGAAATAAAAATATCAAGTGAATGGAAATGAACACTCACAATAGCAAAGCTACATATATATGTAGTACATAAGTAAATTCAGTACATTAATAAGACATGGTATTAAATGAAGACAAATCTAATCTCAGAAAACAGTATGTGGCTAAAATCAGTAAGTTTGTACACTTAGAAATTAGATTTTCAAAAGAAACTTGAAACCCGAGTCATGGAATGAGAGAAACAAAATTCTCTTGCACAGGTAAGTTATGAGACTGGATAAGAATAATATTAAGAGGGAAATTATACTCTAATAAAGTGTGAAAGTGTAAATGGCATACTACTCTGAAATGGCTATATACAAAAAGTACATAAACATGTGTCAAGGGTAAATATATACAAAATGCAGCCATTAATTTAAAAAAATCAATAGATCTTGTAAACTATAGTGTAGACTGAATGTCTTCATGTTGTCTTCATGTTTTCTTCATGTCTTCATGTTGTCTTCATGTCTTCAGTAGTTTGCTTCTTTCTGGGTTGAATAACTCTCTGTTGTAAAAAGTAAACCATTTTATTATCCATTTAACTGCTGAAAGAGTTGTATTATTTCCTCTTCATAGCTACAAGTTATAGCATTAATTACATTGCTTGTGTCAATACAATTACTTAATTGTTGTGTGGGGCTAGACATTACTTTTTAGACTTTCCCAAAATGTTATTCAAAATGGGAAATATTGTCATAATATCTCAGTCAGCAGTGTGTGAGAGTTCTTATTTCTCTATTCCTCTGTCACAGTGTCGTTGCTTAAATTATGACTATCTCATTATTTTGATTTTATTGTTATATAATGCTATCTTGTTTACAGTATTGAGTGATAATAAAGAGGTATCTGTCACATACACATACCACACACACACACACACACACAGAGAGAGAGAGAGAGAGAGAGAGCCAGGCTCTATTGAGTCATCTGCTTAAACTTTCACGTGGATAAAAACAAGGTGTTATCTAGGGGCAGCCAAGACTACTATCAAGTAAATTTTATGCAGTACTTACCCAATAAGGATAGCCTATCACCTTTGTAATATTTTATTATTCAGAAACAAGCCACAGTTCTCTTCATCTTGAAAGAAAACAAAACATGCATGGATGTGAAATCGGGGGAAGGATGAAGCTTACTAGTGTACAACTAAAATATGGGACATTTTTTCATGTGAATATATGTCATTTAGTGTCATCTGTGGTTAAAAAAAAAAATAACAATCCACACTTCTGGCCTTCATTAACATGAGATTTCTATTTCTTACTCATTTAGGGTATCATTATTAACTTATTAATGATTTAAAGGCTCTTTCTTAATATATTAATGCTAAAATGATTTCTTTCTCATAAAAATATTATACTATCTTAGTCTATAGATTGTCTTTTTATTCCACCATATTTTTGAACTGCAAAACATTGTTTGGATTTTCAGGAAGTTCCAACTAACAATGTTCACTTTTTCTTTAAGGTTTTCACACTGTTCAGACATATTTTAGGTTCTTATACTTTTCTTTAGCAGCTCCATGAGATGTCATAATAGATAAATTTCTCTGCTGCTAGTGTATGTGTAGGCTGTTACTTTTGAGTTCTGCATTCAATGACAACTTCAACTGTTTTCAACTTGCAGAAATACTTGGAGACTTTGTAGTTATTCTCCTTCCATTCTCATCCTTTTAGAAGAATAAGATACATGATCAGATGCTTTATTTTCATATCAGTTTCATGACTTCATTGCATTACATGTTGCCGAAG
The DNA here is from genome assembly GCF_004785775.1 of Grammomys surdaster. Taxonomy (NCBI): domain Eukaryota; kingdom Metazoa; phylum Chordata; class Mammalia; order Rodentia; family Muridae; genus Grammomys; species Grammomys surdaster. The sequence continues at coordinate 2,401,209 of NW_021604782.1, forward strand.
ACGATGTGGGTGTTTTCCTCTTATCTTAAATGAAATGGACTTTTTTGTTTAAACACATTTGTCTTCATATATATATATGTTTATGAGTCATGTATGAACTCTGAATTCCTCTGGGGATGTATCTGTGAAATGCAGTGGGCTCCATTGTGAGTTATCTATACTCCAAAGTATTCCTATGTGTTGGGTTTATGTATTGGTTTCCATTTAAGTTGCAGTGAAACATGTAAGACTTTTTTAAAAGAAAAAAATATTTTTCCATTTCCAGATAGATTTAACTCGACTTAATTTGATTGGTTTCAGTAGAAAGACTCAAATATTCCCAGATGCTCTTGAATCCTCTTTGTAGTCAAGGATAACCTTGAAATTTTGGTCTTCTTGGTTTCTTAGCTCTATTCCTGAAGGCTGTGATTAAGAGACTATGGAAACATTCCCAGTTTATGCAGTGCTGGGAAAAGACTCAAAGCTTTATGCATGCTAGGCAATCTCTAAACCTAATAAGAGTATTCATAGTCTGCATGCAAGTACGTGTGTGTGTGTGTGTGTGTGTGTGTGTGTCTGAGAGAGAGAGAAAGAGAGAGAGAGAGAGGGGGGGGGAGGGAGGGAGAGAGAGAGAGAGAGAGAGAGAGAGAGAGAGAGAGAGAATGTGTATGTAAATCATGAAACTACAAAGAGATTTTAAAGAAGAGGCAAAATCTCAAAGAGAATGACATAGATGTGTGAAGAAAGCAGAGTGGGGCTCTTGGGTGGGAGAAAGGGTAGCATCCAGGAAGCACAGGGAAGAGAAATGGCAGAGGGAGGCAAATAAAAGAAAGTATTTTAAATGTTATAACAAAAGTGTTAAGAAAATCAATGTTTTACAACCACAATGTTACTGACAGAACAAAAAGAATGCAAATGTGATTGTGACTTAAAGTAGCACTGTTCCTTTCAGCAGTGCTACTTCCAACTCTTCCTGCTGCAGAGACTTAGTCAACCATGTTCATTGATTCTCTACTCATAATAGTCACGAACTGGAAACAGACTATATGCCCATCAATATATGGATGGATAAAGAAACTATGGTTCATTTACAAAATGTAATAATACTCAGTCATTAAAACCTGAAATTATAAAATATGCAGGTAGATGGATAGAGCTAGAAAAGTTCATTCTGTGTGAGGTAACCTAGACTCCAAAAGACAAATATGGCATGTATTTACCTATATGTTGACATTAGCTATTAGGTCTCCAATAAGCAAACTTCTACTCATATAACCAAAGAGGTTAGAACAGAGTAAGGAACAACTGGAGAAAGAACTGTATCTCTATAGGAAAGAGAAACAGCATAGATAGTTATGTACGGATGGTGGGGAGAATGGAACAGGAAGATCAAACAAAAAGGAGTGAGGGATGGAATATTGGAGAGACAGTTAAAGCTAAAAGCCATTTGAAAGGATTGTGTGAAAAGTTAATACTATAGAAAATTCCTAAAATATATACATCTACAAAGGTGATCTAATTAAAATCACCAAATACTGTAGGAAAGAAAGCCCTAGCGGGAGATCTCACATCATCAAATGAAGACTCCTGGAGTAGGTCACATCTAATGGAGTTGTTTGCGAAGGGGTTCCATGAGAACTCTCAAGCACCTAGGCTATGTCGAGGCTATTAGTTTCTCTCCCCAAGGTGATGGTAAGGCACTTCTGCTGATGACAATACCTATACAACTCATTGAACACAAAGAAGTTGAACTGTTGCCTACCAAGAGCCTCACCCCTAATGATTCATGCTTAGGGTACAATAAGGTACCCTGCAAGCTACCAGAAGGAAAATGTAAAGAGCAACCCAGTTATAAGCCCTTCGATCTACAATGGTGACTTGCAAGACCACCAGCACAATAGTAGTATAAAGCTTGTGGGAATAACCAATCACTATCTGATAGGATTTAAGGCCTGCTCCATGAGATGGGACCCATCTCAAGCTTTGCTCATGTGGCCAAGGACCTACTGATTGCCAAAGAAACATAACAACAAAATGACTTCCAATAACATTCTGCTATATTGGTCAGTTTCTTCCTGAGCCGTTATCAGAAAAGTTTCTTCCTGCAGCACATGGGAACAAATACAGAGACCCACAGCTAGACAATGTGTAGGAAGAGACCTAATCAGCATGTCTCCATTAATTTCTCCCTCCCTTCGCAGTTCATGGACCCTGCAGAAGGCAAAAACAGGCACAACAGTAGACGCCCAACACAAAACAAATTCAGTGGTATTTTTGGGGGGTTGTTTGGGGTTTTGTTTCTCAATTTTTGTGTCATATGCTTTGTCTGGATTTTTTTCTCCCCTACAGATCTTTTGTTTATATGGCTTCTGATTTTGTATTTTTATGGTATTTCTATTGGCCATTGTCTGTCTCTGCATCTCTATGCTCCTGAGCTTTTTCTTTGGTTCTTCGTTTTCATGTTTGTTTGTTTGCTTGTTTGTTTTTATCCCATTTGTGATTGTTCTTATTTTATTCAGATAGATAGATAGATAGATAGATAGATAGATAGATAGATAGATAGAGAATTAAAATGTACATATACATATATATGTGTGCTTGTTTATCTATATATATGTGTGTGTGTTGTGTGTTTACCTAATGAGAGAAACATTTAAAAAGGATGTGAATTTGAGTAGGTGGAGAGGTAGATGGAGGGGGTGTTGGAGAGGCAGCTATAATCAGGATATATCATATAAAAAATTATTTTCAAAAAATATGTGTGTTGGGAATAGGTAGATAGATAGATAGATAGATGGATAGATGGATAGATGGATAGATAGATAGATAGATAGATAGATAGATAGATAGATGATAGATAGATGATAGATAGATTATAGATAGATAGATAGATAGATAGATAGATAGATAGATAGATAGATGATAGATAGATAGATGATAGATAGATAGATAGATAGATAGATAGATAGATAGATAGATAGATAGACAGACAGATAGATACATGGTCCATAAATAAAGTAGTACTGCTCATTCTGTGCAGACAGAAAAAGAGAAGACAGTTCATTGTAAATATTCTGCATCTCTTCAGGAGGCAAATCATTTATGTGAGATAATAGGACATTCAAGTAGATGTAAGTTCAAATCTATCAATCCATTAAAGCTGATTTTTAAGGATAAGTAAATGAAGCACAGAGTAAGCAAACTTTCAAATAGCTTGGCCTAAGGAGGAGAAGGCTACAAAGTAGCCTTTCTTTCTTCAATATAGAAAATCCAGAGTATACTATAAATTCACTTCTATCCTTAGCAAACCTACAATAGTAACTATAGGAACCAGTAATAGTTATTGAAATATTGCCACATTACTATGCCTGTATTTCATTTGTTATGACCAGTTCATAGTCTTGAAACCTTTTTCTTCTTAATCTGTTTGCCGAGGGTGTGACAGTCAGGAGACCATCTGTCAAGCATCTCAAATCCCTATGTTTGTTTCCCCAGTACCACAAATTGACTATGACGTATGACTGGGCATAGTCATACGTGCCTGTAATCTCAGCAGTCTGAGAGTGGAGGAAGTTCAGAAACTCAAGTTCACCTTTAGCTGGCTGCACAGAGAGGTTGAGGCCTGCCTGCACCAATGTCTCAAAGCTTAAAAAGAAAACCTGGATGCTCAAAAGTGGAGAATCAACTTTCTCTAAAAATGAGTTCCCTTGTAAGTCAACCACATGCCTGTGGAAGGCCACACAGCCCAGAATAAGCACCAGGAGTTGATAAATGTGTGAAAACTAAAAATAAGAGGAGGCAAATTAGGTAGGCAGAGAAGAAGTGTATCTGGGAGGACCTAGAAGAGGTGTGGCAAATATGATTAAAACACACTATACAACATCCCCAAAGAACTAATAAAAAATTTAAAAACAGGTTCTGGAACAAATTACCTTTAGCTATTACTAAAATATGAGGTTTTTCTCCCACTCTTCCTAAAAATATTGAGTCAGCAATAAAGGGCAGTGTGCACGGCTCAGCAGGTGCACTTAGATTTTAATGTAATCATTAGCGAAAATGCACTGCACCTGCAATTAGCTCAGCCTGTTACTGTCCTTTCACTCCAAAGTTCCCCAAGGGAAAAGGTGAAAGCAGGCAATAGCTTCCATGTGCTGGTTCTGATTAGACACAAAGTTTCAAGCCTGTTCTTTTGGTATGTGATTATTTCTGTCATTGTCCAGTAAGGAAAAGAAAGGGAAAATCACTAGTGAGATGTGTCAACCAGCATGACCAATGATTTGCTTCTCTTCCCTATGCCAAAGAGTAAAATAAATATGAAAATTTTTATAAATGTTATAAATATAAATAAATATAAAATGTTATACATATATATAAATTTTTATACATTTTAATAGGTAGAATGGATAAGATTGTCCATACAAAATTCCCATCTTTTAGTGACAAAAGTCTCCAACTAGAGTTCACAGTCAGGTGGTAGATTGCTCATAAAGTCAATTTTGTACACTGAAAACAGAAATGTCATAAAATTTAAAGAAAATGAAATGCCTGGACAAATGCACCCAAATCACTTGCCTGGAAGAATATAATACCTTTAGTATACAGCTTTAAAGTCACCCACAATTCTAAATTCGTCAAGTGAAGAAATCTGAGAAAATGTTTCTAATTTTACCTCCCAGGGGGCGGGGGGGGGAACTCTAAATACAGGAGAGAAAGATTTCAGTATGTGTGTTAAATGCAAAGATTATACATCTTTGCAATTTCCCGCAGAGCTCTGGCACAATCACTAATAGGTAGTTCTCTCTCCACTTTACAAAAAGATGTTGTTGGTTATAATTAGGTTTGTATATTTTATTGTTGTAGGAGCTGCATTGGGAGAATTACACTGGAAGAAATTCCTAGCCTTCTACCTATAAATGTGTGTTATCATTATGAATGTTTCAAGACTGTCAGGTACTGTGGGAAATTTCTAAAGATTTGAAAGCCCACAACAAACTTGAAGTTTATGTAACTATTCATCAACTCTACTATAAAATATGTATTTGCAATAGGGATTTTATTGAACCTAATATGTTATCTCTAAAATGCTGATACTATAATTACAGTAACAATTAATGTCAGTAATTAAGTTGAGACCATATGTAGCAATTTTTCTTTTCTTTTTTTTTGTACACATGTGCTTTTCTTAGATGTTAACATATTCCAAATTTCTCTGAAAACAGGGTGAGAATTTTGAAAAATAGAAAGACTGGATGAACTGGCACATGGTTACTTAACTGAATGAACAAAAGAACAAAGTTTCATTAAGGTAAAAACAAAAGAAGAAAACTGTGAAAAACTACAACCAAATTTCGTTCATGTGTATATGATATGACTTTCATTCACAGAAATCAAAACATAAATTTGTGGAGCAAAGAAACTGTTTCATCTTAGTTTGACACTGATCTTTTTTCAGAAATTGTATTTTTAATTATGCCTTCCTTGTTCCATGTTAAACAGAATTGTTTCCTTGTTTTAAGACGTTCTAATGTAGTATATTATCAGCCTTTGATAATAATATCTCTTTACTATGTAAATACAGCTGATTAATTCACAGCCTTAAATTGGTGAGGTCAGTAAATTGCAGGAGAGATTACAAACATCTGGATTGGAAATCTTAAACTCTGAGTCAAAATGATTAGTTTTGCTGGATGTAACTCTCAGGAAGTAAGAACTGCAGGCTATTTGCACAAGTGATATGTCTTAGAAGAAAATGATGGCATATGTGTGATAAACTACAAGTGCATAAAAGTTCTTGAAATTTACTGGAATTGGGTATACCAGATGCCACGATAACATTTGGCAAGTGGCAGCCTAAATGAGTGATTGGAGAAGTAAATAGTCTACAGGGTTTTAATATAATGTGTGCATACACCAGAGACTTGTGAAACTATTAAACATTTAAATGTATATACTGGCATTGTACCTGGTGGATGTGTTTAAGGTGCCAAAGCAAAAATCAATGATTCATAGAGGAGAGATTTTTCTTCTTCTCCATAAATCTTAGGAACATGTGCTTCACTAAAAAGATATGGATCAATGTCTCTTAGAGATTTGTAGAAAATGTTAAAAGAAAAGAAATAGGAATGCTAGAGAAATACATTAAATACCACATAGAAGACATGAGGTGCACATAAATACCAAATTCTCTCCATCATCAGAAGCATAAAATTCACTGAGTGTTCTCCATGTTCTTCATGAGGCTAAAGCAAAATTACTGTCAACATTTAGATCACATAGAAGTTACGTTAGCAAGATCAGATCAAACAATACATGAAGATGGTGAGAAGCTAACAATTTGCTGAAAAATGAAGAAGCAAATGTCCAAGCAGAAGGACCTAAGGTTTGGGACTTGCCACCAGGACTACATTTTGCTACAATATAGCTGCTTGTTCAGCTGTAAGTTACTGTGTATGTATAAATCAAAAAAAAAAAAAAACCCAGCAAATAAACTGAGAATGTGAGGTACTGAACAAGAGCGTTGGCAAGTTAAGTTGATATATGCTGGACCTCAGGATTTAGTTACCAAAGGGAAATGTTTAAGAAATAAATCACTCCCATGGGACTGTGAAATTGAAGGTCAGGAGAGAAAAGGAGAGAAAATCAAAATGTAAAGCTTTAATTACTGAGCACTCTCCAAACTGATTAGCTACATAAAGCAATGATTTTAAGAACCATTGTGAAGTACAAGAGAGGGTCTTAAAAGCAGCTAGAATAACTATGGAGGCCGCAACTCATTGGAACGAAAATTTCAATGTTCTTAGAAAAAATAACTGCCAAGTTTATAACATATCCTTTTAAATCAAAAGCAAAATACGCGTTTTCTGAGGCAAAAAAAAACAAAGGGGAACAGGTTTGAGGCAAGCAGAAAGACAATAAGTAAAACATAAAATACGAACTAAAGAAAAAGAGCAATAATCCCTGAAGGAAGTTTACAAATGCGAGAACACAAAGAAACCATAAAGTTAGTGTGTACAGAACAGAAAAATGCTGAGCAAACAAAAACAATAACATATTTTCATAAACATTTAAAATTAATGTATACTACATATACATTGTGCATCTATATGCCATCAATATGTAAATATCACTATTACTTTATTTAAATACTAAAATGCTTCACAGCACTATAAGATTATTATTTGTCAATAATCATATGTGAGAATATTTTTAAAGATTTAATTATGAGTATGTATGTATATCTGTGTGGAAGGATTATGTATACATGAATGCAGGTGCCCAGGATTGTTGGACCAAGGCTACAAAGGCCCTAGTGCTGGAGTTACAGGTGACTAACACCACCTGACAGGTGTTAGGAGCTGAACTCAGATACTCTGCAAGAGCTATGTGTGTTCTTAATTACTTACCCATTCCCGGAGCAATTCAACAACATCAGTAATAGTCAGAGAAATGCAAAGTGAACAAACATGAGTGCCAGAACATACTGACTAGAATATACTTTAAATTCTCCAGCAGAATCCCACCAAGGTACCGTATTTGTGGCAAAGGCGATGATTAAGCGCCATGTCTATAGTAGATGTGTTCTTGGGTGTTTTCTTCTTTAAATGTGGAAGGCTCTACTAAGTCAACACATAATAATGTCTGCAGGACACAGTGAATCTTATGCCTAAGAAAAGAAAGTTGAACATTAGCTATAGGTGTCAGACTGATGCCCTTTGCAAGGATCCATGGATGGACACCAAAATGCTGAGGATCGATATATCAGAAAATGGTCAGGTTCAATAATACATTTTATGATGGCCACGGAAAAAAGTTTCAAAATGAATTAAATTCCATAACCTCAGGTGAAAGTGACAACATTGGTGGGTCAGGAGGTGGTGAAGGAAAGATTTTTTTCAAAGCACCTAGCCTCTAATATTAATTTAGGAGCTATTTTGTAGCCTTAATGGGTAAAAACAGCTTTTATGAAAAGGAAAAGACTGAAAACAAGTTGAAGACCATGTTTAAATGTAACAGGATAATTCAGTGTATTCTGCCTTGGAACTTAGGAAACTCTATAATTTTTGCTGTACACTCAGTAGGCTCTAAAACTAAAGAACTTAAAAAATCAGCATGAGGGCTGAAGAGATGGCTCAGTGGTTAAGACCACTGACTGATCTTCTAAAGGTCCCAAGTTCAATTCCCAGCAACCACATGGTAGCTCACAACCATCTTAAATGAGATCAGATGTCCTCTTCTGGTGTGTCTGAAGACAGCTACAGTATATGTATATATATTTTTATATATTTATATATATTATAAATACATATGTGTGTGTATATATATAATCTTAAACCAAAATGAATAATCTTGAAGTAAATTTTAAAATATTAAGTATTAATATTTTAATATTAATATTTTAATAATTAATATTGTTAAATGCTTCACAAGTCTTACTGGAAAGAAAATGGAGGAAGATTATGTGGAATGACTAAAGAGAACTCATATTTTTGAGGTACCTATAGAGCTAGAACGCATGAACTGTATTCCATCTCTCCCTCTTTGTATATATAACAAATCTATGAGTCATATAGCAAAATTAACCATCTATTCATACTACACAGTAAACATCATGTTTGATCAAACAGTTTTATCCTAGGTAAATTTGGGGGAGTTTAATTAATTAATTAAGAAATAGCCACGAAGATGTGGACAGTATGATATTTTTCATGGTGTGCACTAATTTAGACAACATTTATTTCAAACTGTTTTATGAATGCCATTTATACTTTCCATTGTTTATATGGTTCTAGTCAAAACTTGACATACTAAAAATTATTTTTTACAACTGTTGTGGGTGGTAGCATTTAGGACATTAGATGTGATTTACTCATGTATATCATGGACTATGAAAAATCCTATTTTCAGAAATAGGAAATTCATTTATCATAAAATATTCAAACCAATGTCTTATTCTTTGCCATGTAATTAGCTACTCGGAATTTACAGAGAAAAGAAGGTCAATGGCCTCAACTCTCTGGAGAACACAATTACTCTATGACTCACTATGTAAGTTAGGAAGTGAATTATTAGAATTTAGCCTGTCATGAGGAAAATATAACAAGAATTTAATATCCAAGAGAGGCTTGCAAAGTAGAATGTTTCTCATGAGTATTTTTTAAGTTTACCAATACAGCTAATGAGCTACAAATAACTTTCTGGGAAGAGTGAATTTTATAAAAGTTAGTGCTACATTTCATATATACATCTGAGAGTGTGTGTGTGTGTGTGTGTGTGCGTGCGCACGCACGCACATGTGCATGTGTACACACATTTTCATTCACTGGAATCCATCACAAAAAAAAGCCTTATTAATATGTTTCTATAAATGTTCACTAATTTACATACGTTTAATCTAGTTAAAGTTTTGGGGGGCTTTTAAGGTAAAAATTCAGAAAACTTTAAGTAGAAGGATAATCAGTAGAGGTCTATGAAACAAAGGTCAAAGAGCTACACTATGCACTTGCTATAAAGAAATTTGGTACTATTAATTTACCTAGGAAATTTTATTTTAAAAGAGTAGGTATTACAATATTAAAAGAAAGCAGAGGCACATGCAATAAAGTTAGCAACTGTAGGTTAAACAAGCATATTATATATAATTAAAATTTATTTTTCCACTCAATAATTCATTTACTTGGTCTTAATGAGAATGAGAAGAATTTATTGTTGGGTAATCATCTTCTTGGTAGTGTTTTGCTAGCTCACATGAGGGTGATAAACGGTCTGTACTGCCAAGAAGTAAGGCAAATTCTAACTGTCCCTTTTTCTTGTTTTGCACATAAAGTAAATACCATCTTGCTCAGGAAGCAATGGAACACTATTGATTTAAAAGAATACAAAGGACCAGGATTTGAGGAATTCTCTCTACTAACCTCTTAGGGTATTATCTCTGTCTTTGTCTTTTTGAGACAACGAAAAATCTGGAATAAGTGCTCTTTATGGACAGAGCTTGTTTTAGTCGACTTCTGTTGCTTTATAAGGAGTCCTGAAGGATGCAGGATCTACTTAGTTGCATAGTTAACATCGTAACTGAAGGAAAACTTAAATGTCAGTTATTATATCTCAAACCATCTGAAAAAAATGAATTTTTTCAAATTAAATAACTAGGGCTGTAGTACTTGAGATAAACTCACAATCTTTTGATGTTAACAACTCATATTTGACTTTCCAGAGAAGCAAAGTTCATGCTTATGTCTTTTTTACACTCCATCATTGAAGTAATACAAGTTTTTCTTATTGGTGACAGCAGTGTTGAATCCATTGACAATCAAGATGATAGATTATGGTGTTCTTGTGCTGTTGAATGAGAATGGCAAGAGGTTTGAGGACAGCAGACATGGCGTGGGTATAAATTAGCAAGAAAAATAAGTCAGTGACTTAGAGACAAAAGTTTAAAAATGTAAAAGGACAAAACACACCTATTTACAATAATCATGAATTTTATCTAATCTGGGTATCCAACCCAGGGCCTTGTTTATGCTTGGGAAGAGTTCAAACACAGCAATATACCTAGCCCCTGTAGACATTTATTTAATTACTAGTTTTTCATTAGATCTTATTGAGCCTGCACGGAAGTACGTAAGAGAATAGTTAAAGTTATGTATTTTTCTAGACATTCTGGTAAAAGGGCATAGTGACATATCTCATTTGTTTTAGAAAATGGAAAATTTCCTCCAACATAGACAATTAAAAAAGCAGAGTCAAATTGCAAAGACAAAGAAAAGGCTCCTACAATAATATATAGTTCAGGGTTGTCTCTTCCCTGCTCCCCAACCTGGTAATACAGAAGTCAAGTAAAAGGAGAAAGCAACATGGAAAAGCAGGTGGTCACCTTGACCTTGGTACTGCCAGAAGACACCTCACACAGTCCGGTTGCATCACATCTTCCTTTTCTAGAATAAGTATCAAAATTTTCTATATTCATGTGCCCATAATGGTTTTAAAAGAAAATGACAAGAATGAAATAGAATAAAATAATATTATCTTTGTAATAGGTTCATATAGCTTGGTCTTAAAATTACCTACTTAGAGTCTTTTGGCAAGAAAATGTTAACTGAAAACCGTGGAAAGTACAGCCTAAATAGAACGAGAACAAAATAGCAATAAGGAAGTTAAGGGCTAACTTTTTGATAAATTACAGAGGCAGTACTCTACCTCATTATATTCAGAGTTACAAATTAAAACCTCAGCTCATATTTCTCATTTTCACCTTTTCTATTTTTCCAGGAGGACTATCTGGCATTTTCTTTCATTTTGTCTCATTAATAGTAATGAGTCAAAGTGAAAAGGATTAAATTTTGCACCATCCATTACTGTTAATGGTAACATTGGTGGAGGACATATTCCATGTCTAGTGATGTCAGCTTTCTTATTTTCAAATACATAATATTCAGTGTTTCTTTAAAAAATATAGTTGAAAATTATTTTTTAAATAATAAGAATATTTCTTCCACAGAGAACTATGGGATATTTTCAGTTCCTCAAATGAAAACTAGTTGACTTCTGTCCTAAAGTGTTTTGCCCCCACTTTTCTCAGGGTACTTTTAGTTCTGTATTATAGTTTCGTTCATAAGCATAAATACACCTGCACAGATAATAAACTGACCTCTCCACAGCAATATAGTCAGGACATGGAATCAATTCTTTTAATTTAATATAAAGTAAACAAAATGGAAATTATGTAGCACTTTAAAACTCTATTAAATAAAATTCAGTGGTCTATAAAATTTATATTTTAGAATCCAAAATATGCACTTCGAAATAACATATAAGAATTAAGTACACTATGTGATGGGATCATATACTGACCCTTAGAGATATGCAAAAGAGCATTGTATCCTAGAATATTAAGTATCAGTCAGGAGTTTTCTTATCCCTAAGAAAATGTAAACTAAACCTTCCATAGAAAATAAGACACATTAAATAGAATTATGTTGAAAAGAACAGCAAAAACCCCATATAAATAGGGTAACAGTTAATAACTTTAGAGTGGAAATGTTATTTTCTTTTCTAATTGAATTTTAGGGGAGCTGGAAAGATGGCTCAGAGGTTAAGAGCACTGACTGCTCTTCCAGAGGTCCTGAGTTCAATTCCCACCAACCACATGGTGGCTGACAAACATCTATAATGGGAAGTTCTGGTGTGTCTGACGATAGCAACCGTGTACTCATATCTGTAAATAAATAAACAAATAAATAAATCTTTAAAAAGAAAAAAAAAGAAAAGAAATTTAGGCAACGGGAACCCAGGTAGAAAACTTTAAGACGTTGAGCTCCCTGCTAGTGGAACTAAAGACCATGAAAACCCTATCCTGAAATGTCAATCAAAATTTTGAGAATTCACTGAGAGAGACCATGTCTCACTTACTTGACAAGTTGGGACAAGGGACCTAGAGACATATAAAACATGGCATTGCATATGGTTAAGAATGTAACCTCAAGGGACTCAGAATTACAAGAATTTTCTAAATATACAGCACAAAGCAAAACCTCTACTGCTTGCTTTATTTTATCTTTTAAATTTTAATTGAAATATAATTAAATCACTTTTCTCCCTCCCTTTTCTTCCTCCAATCCCTCTCAAATTGATGACCTCGATATTATCATAATAATTATTGTTAAATATGTGCATGAATATGTAAATACAGCCTTCTGAATCACCTTAGCAGTATTTGTACGTATATGATTTCAGGGCTGAACACTGTGTATGGGATAACCAATCAGGGGCCTCTTTCCTGGGGAAGACTAATTCTCTCCCTCTCTGTAGTCATTTGTTCCTTATACTTGTTTGTCGAGAGTCAGTCTCTGTGAGATTTCTCTCTTCCATGTTAGCACGTCTATCAATATTATAATTATTTACATCTTACTTGGGCATGAAGAGGGCTAGATAGGGGACTGCCAGGATACAGATGAAGTGAAGAGAGAAGTGGGGAAAATAAGGAATGAGTCTCCAATTGAAAAGGGAAAGAGAGCTCAACTCATAAAGATGAAATGAAAAGAAGGACAAAAAAATTACTAAGGATGTCTGATATAGCCTCAAGGAATCATTATTTTATTTTAAGCTATAATTACGTATAATGCATACACGAAAATTTGTGCTGGATTTAACCTGGAAGTCTCATTCCTTCAATCTGGCTTCCACATTATCAGGAGGTACTCAGGGTGCTAACAAGGGGAGGAAGCAGTCTATAGTCCTATCTTGCTGTAATGTCTATAAGCCACAACAATGACCAGCATGAGAAGAAATTTCTACAGGTGCAATAGTGCCACTCACATTTTGGTGGTAATCAACATCTGTCTAATGAACTTAAGGCCTGCTCAACAAAAGAGAAATCTTGTGTAGTATTAGAAATCTGGCCAACTACCCAGGGCTAGTAAGTTCACAGCTCTTAAAAGAGAATCTATTACCCACATTTTAATAGACCCACATAATTTTTGGTCTTAGTTCCGAGGATTAGGAATACTTATCATCCCACACTAAATAAGCTTCTCCTTTCAGCCATTAGAGAGCATTATGAAAACTATAAGTAGACACAATGCAGAGTTCAACTGGTTTGAGGGAGCCCAGCCCCGGCAGATACATCTACAACACAAGTTCTGCCTCAAAGGCTCAGAGAACACTGAGGAAGAGAAGGCATAAAAATTGTAAGAGACAAGGGACAAGAAAATGGAAATCTTTTGAGATTAGGTCTCCTAGGAATGACAGAGAAGCTATACCCATTATAAATTTTACTCCCTAAATATATATCGGGGAGTAAAGGAAAAGCATCACTGAAGGCATATGTGGAGGGTATATCTTATCCATGGCACCTCTTTCCTCCTTTCTTTCTTTCTTTCTTTCTTTCTTTCTTTCTTTCTTTCTTTCTTTCTTTCTATCTATCTATCTATCTATCATCTATCATCTATCTCCATCATCTATAAATAACTGTCTCCTCCTCTTTCTCCCTGCTTCTTCTTTTCTTGCTCTTTCTGTCTCTCCTAGATTCCATGAAGTGACAGCCTTTCCTTTCCCTCCTCCCACAATGTCCCTGCCTCCCCAAAGGCCTAAAGCAATGACACTCTACTGATCATTTGAAATCATCAGCCAAATTCATTTCTTTTTCCTGGAAGTTGACTAGCTCTGAAATTTTGTCACAGTGATAGAAACCTACTAATGCATCTGCTTTTAAGGAGATATTTTATCATTTTATAATGAAAACACAAAACAAGACCAAAAAGGAAAAAAAATGAATATATACGTATGTATATATAAATTTCCTCATAAATTTACAAGTAAACTCTATGTATATTTGTTTCTGTCAGCCTGAAAAACTGCTCTATACCTACTGCCAAAACTTCCTCTATATCTTTGAAATATCTCAACTTGATAGCAAAACTGAGGAAAACTGAGCGCTTGCCTGCCAAAGAAGGTATAGTATTGCCTTTTGAAAAAGAATGTCTTTCCTGAGACAGTTTCTCTCACATGACCTTTTGATTAATAACATGAAGAGAAACAGAAGCAATTCATGATCCTGAGACTTTTTTTTAATCTTTTATGTATGTATGTATGTATGTATGTATGTATGTATGTATGTATGTATTTACACTCCAGATTTTATTCCCCTTCCTGTCCACCCTCTAACGGTTTCACATCCCATACTTCCTTCCCGCCCACCTGTTTCCACAAGGATGTCCCCACCACCCACCACCCACCCCATCGGACTTCTAAACTCCCTGGGACCTCCAGTCTTTTGAGAGTTAGGTGCATCTTCTCTGACTGAACCCAGACCCGGCAGTCCTCTGCTGTATATGTGTTGGGGCCTCATATTAGCAGTTGTATGCTGCATATTTGGTGGTCCAGTGTTTGAGAGATCTCGGAGGTCCAGGTTAATTGAGACTGCTGGTCTTCCTTACAGGATTGCCCTCCTCCTTAGCTTCCTCCAGCTTTTCCCTAATTCAACCACAGGACTCAGCAGCTTCTCTCAATTGTTTAGGAGCAAATATTTACATCTGACTCTTTTAGCTGCTTGTTGGGTCTTTCGGAGGGCAGACATGATAGGTCCCTTTTTTGAGTGTTCAATAGTCTCAATAAAAATGTCAGGTCTTGGGGCCTCTCCTTGAGCTGGATCCCAATTTGGGCCTGTTGCTGTACCTTCTTTTCCTCAGGCCCTTCTCCATTTATACCCCTGCAGTTCTTTCAGACAGGAACAATTATGGATCAGAGTTTTGACTGTGGGATGGCAATCCCCGCCCTCACTTGATGCCCTGTCTTTCTGGTGGAGGTGGGTTCTACAAGTTCCCTCTCCCCACTGTAGCTCATTTCATCTAAGATCCCTCCGTTGAGTCTCTTGTATGTTTTGGAGGGTCCCACTAACTTCCTACCTCTTGAGGTTGCCTGTTTCCATTCTTCCTGCTGACCCTTTTCAGTCCTTTTTCCCCCACCCAATTAACTCTAAGGGGAGACATCAGATAGATCATGACCAAAAGCTCTGAATATACATTTCTTGTTTGATTTTTGTATTGGATATTTTATTTATATCTCAGATGTTATCCCTTACCTCATTTCCCCCCCTCCTGACCAGGAACCCACTATCCCGTACCCTCCCCTCCTGCTTCTATGAGGATGTGCCTCCACCTACCCCAGACTCCCACCTCCCCACCCTCAAATTCCCCCACAGACAGCATCCAGCCTTCATGGGACCAAGGATCTCCTCTCCCACCTATACCTAACAAGACCATCCTCCCTTGCATATACAGCTGGAGCCATGGGTCCTTCCCTAAGTGGTCCCAGGCTGGTGGTTTAGACCCTGGGGGCTCTGGTTGGTTGGTATTGTTGCTCTCCTCATGGGGTCACAAACCCTTTCAACTCCTTCAGTCTTCACTCTAACTCCTCCATTGGGAATCCCATGATTATTTCAATGGTTAGCTGTGAGCATCTGCCTCTGAATATGTCAGACTCTTGCAGACTTCTAAGGACACAGCTATGTCAGGCTCATGTCAACATGCACTTCCTGACATCCACATCAGCATCTGCCTTTGGTGACTACATATGGAATGGATACCCAAGTGGAATGGTCTCCAGATGGCCCCTACTTCAGTTTCTGTCCTACACTTTGTCTCCATATTTGCTCCCTTGAGTATTTTGTTACTCCTTTTAAGAAGGACTGAAGCACCCTCACTTGGTCTTCATTCTTCATGAGCTTTATGTGGTCTGTGAGTTGAATCTTGGGTATTTCAAGCTTCTGGGCTACAATCCAATAATCAGTGAGTGAATGCCATGTGTGTTGTTTTGTGATTGGGTTACTGTGGGGCTGCAGAAATCCTGGGGTGTTTGGCCATGCCCCCAGAACCCAGAGACCTAACATGCAGTCTGGCAAGTAAGGCGAAGTTAGAGAGCGTGAAACAGGTCTTTGCCTCAAGATTTACATATTACCTGAAGGTCCTAGCCCCTCTCTTTTTCCCACTCCCCCAAATAAGGGAGCCCCTCCTGGCATTTTGTGGGAGAGCACTACCATTCAGATACAACCATCAACATGATCAATAAAATCTCCATGTCTTCAATTCCACGTGTCTCCTGGGACTCTGGACTCTCTTTGTGTAAGTGGGAAACTCCCGCAGGGAAAAGCCTTCCCTGCCCTCCCTGCGCTCCCTGCTGCAGCGGTCTGTGGGGCATTCTCCCTGCTCCGATGGCCTGGGGCCCCCTGAGCTCCCCTGCAGCAGTGGTCGGTGCAACCGGGCCCTCTCGGGCTGCCCCATCCCTGCTCCGGACAACCCCTCCTCCCCTGTGCCACTGCTCCGGGGCCCTGCGGCCACCTGCACTGAATGGACAGCCCAAGCCCCACAGCGTGGGCAAGATCAAACCATCATCAGAGAGTGTAGACAAGTCCCGAGTCCTGCTGACTGTAACCTCAGTTCCCTGGACAGCACGTAGGCATGCAGCGACCCCGCCCACGCCCCTCTAGAGTTTTGAACCACAGGATACCTCACTCAGGATGATATTTTCTAGTTCCATCCATTTACCTAAGAATTTCTGGAATTCATTGTTTTTAATAGCTGAATAATACTCCATTGTTTAAATGTACCATATATTTTGTATCCATTCCTCTGCTGAAAGACATCTGGGTTCTTTCCAGCTTCTGGTTATTATAAATAAAGCTGCTATGAACATAGTTGAGCATATGTCCTTGTTATATGTTAGAGCATCTTCTGGGTATATGCCCAGGAGTGGTATAGCTGGGTCCTCAGGTAATGCTATGTCCAATTTTCTGAGGAACTACCAGACTGATTTCCAGAGTGGTTGTAACAGCTTGCAATCCCACCAACAATGGAGAAGTGTTTCTCTTTCTCCACATCCTCACCAGCACCTACTATCACCTGACTTTTTGATCTTAGCCATTCTGACTGGTGTGAGGTGGAATCTCAGGGTTGTTTTGATTTGCATTTCCCTGATGACTAAGGATGCTGAACATTTCTTTAGGTGTTTCTTGGCCATTAGAGTTTCCTCAGTTGAGAATTCTTTGTTTAGCTCAATACCCTATTTTTTTAATAGGGCTATTTGGTTGTCTGGAGTCTAATTTCTTGCGTTCTTTGTATATATTGTATATTTGTCCTCTATCAGATGTAGGATTGGTAAAGATATTTTCCCAATCTGTTGGTTGTCGTTTTGAACTATTGACAATGTCCTTTGCCTTACAGAAATTTTGCAATTTTATGAAGTTCCATTTGTCAATTCTTGATCTTAGAGCATAAACCATTGGTGTTCTGTTCAGGAACTTTTCCCCTATGCCTAGGTATTCACAGGGCTTCCCCACCTTCTCTTCTATTAGTTTCAGTGTATCTTGTTTTATGTGGAGGTCCTTTATCCACTTGGACTTCAGCTTTGTACAAGGAGATAAGAATGGATCGATTTGCAATCTTCTACATATTGTCCTCCAGTTGAACCAACACCATTTGTTGAAAATGCTGTCCTTTTTCCACTGGATGGTTTTGGCTCCTTTGTCAAAGATCAAATGACCATAA
Organism: Grammomys surdaster; assembly: GCF_004785775.1. NCBI lineage: Eukaryota > Metazoa > Chordata > Mammalia > Rodentia > Muridae > Grammomys > Grammomys surdaster. The sequence goes on from NW_021604782.1 coordinate 2,419,223, forward strand.
GTATGTGGGTTCACTTCTGGGTCTTGAATTCTATTCCACTGATCTTCCTGCCTGTCTCTGTGCCAATATCATGCTGTTTTTATCACTATTGCTCTGTAGTACAGCTTGAGGTCAGGGACGGTGATTCCTCCAGAAGTTCTTTTATTGTTGAGAATAGTTTGCACTATCCTGGGTTTTTTGTTATTCCAAATGAATCTGAGAATTTCTCTTTCTAACTCTGTAAAGAATTGAGTTGGGATTTTAATGGGGATTGCATTGAATCTGTAGATTGCTTTTGGCAAGATGGTCATTTTTTATTATACTAATCCTGCCAATCCATGAGCATGGGAGATATTTCCATTTTCTGAGATCTTCTTCGATTTCTTTCTTCAGAGACTTGAAGTTCTTGTCATACAGATCTTTCATTTGCTCGATTAGATTCACACCAAGGTATTTTATATTATTTGTGACTATTGTGTATGGTGTCGTTTCCCTAACTTCTTTTTCAGTCTGTTTATCTTTCACATAGAGGAAGTCTACTGAATTGCTTGAGTTGATTTTATAATCAGCCACTTTGCTGAAGTTGTTTATCAGGTTTAGGAGTTCTCTGGTGGAAGCTCTTGGGTCACTTAAGTATACTGTCATATCATCTGCAAATACTGATATTTTGACTTCTTTCTTTCTTATTTGTATCCCTTTGACTTCTTTTTGCTGTCTAATTGCTCTGGCTAGGACTTCCAGTACTAAATTGAATAGGTAGGGAGAGAGTGGGCAGCCTTGTCTAGTCCCTGATTTTAGTGGGATTGCTTCAAGTTTCTCTCCTTTTAGTTTGGTGTTGGCTACTGGTTTATTATATATTGCTTTTACTTTGTTTAGGTATGCGCCTTGAATTCCTGATCTTTCCAAGACTTTTACCATGAAGAGATGCTGAATTTTGTAAAATGCTTTTTCAGCATCTAGTGAGATGATCATTTGGTTGTTTTCTTTGAGTTTGTTTATACAGTGGATTACATTGATGGATTTCCGAATATTGAACCATCCCTGCATTCCTGGAATAAAGCCTACTTGATCATGATAGATGATTGTTTTGATGTGGTCTTGGATTCGGTTTGCTAGAATTTTATTGAGCATTTTTGCATCGATAGTCATAAGGGAGATTGGTCTGAAGTACTCGTTCTTTGTTGGGTCTTTGTTAGGTTTAGATATGAGTGTGATTGTAGCTTCATACAGCGAATTGGGTAGTGTTCCTTCCATTTCTATTTTGTGGAATCGTTTGAAGAGAATTGGTATTAGGTCTTCCTTGAAGGTCTGATAGAATTCAGCACTAAAACCATCTGGTCCTGGGCTTTTTTGTTGGGGAGACTTTTAATGACTGCTGCTATTTCTTTAGGGGTTATGGGACAGTTTAGATGGTTTATTAGCTCCTGATTTAACTTTGGTACCTGTTATCTGTCTAGAAAATTGTCCATTTCATCCAGATTTTCTAGTTTTGTTGAGTATAGGCCTTTGTAGTAGGATCTGATGATTTTTTTTCAGTTTCCTCAGTTTCTGTTGTTATGTCTCCCTTTTTAGTTCTGATTTTATTAATTTGGATATTGTCTCTGTGCCCTCTGGTTAATCTGGCTAAGAGTCTATCTATCTTGTTGATTTTTTCAAAGAAACAACTCCTGGATTTGTTAATATTTTGTATAGTTCTTTCTGTTTCTACTTGGATGATTTCAGCCCTGAGTTCGTTTATTTCCTGATGTCTACTCCTCTTTGGTATATTTGTTTCTTTTTGTTCTAGAGCTTTCAGGTGTGCTGTCAAGTTGTTAATGTATGCTCTCTCCAACTTGTTTTTGTAGGCACTTAGAACTATGAGTTTTTCTATTAGCATTGCTTTCATGGAGTCCCACAAGTTTTGGTATGATGTCTCCTCATTTTCATTAAATTCTTAAAAGTCTTTAATTTCGTTCTTTATTCCTTCCTTGACCAAGTCATCATTGAGTAGAGAGTTCTTCAGTTTCCACATGCATGTGCGTTTTCCATTGGTTTTGCCATTATTAAAGACCAGCCTTAGTCCGTGGTGATCTGATAGGATGCAAGGGATTATTTCAATCTTTTTGTATCTGTTGATATCTGTTTTGTGACCAATTATATGGTCTATTTTGGAGAATGTACCATGAGGTGCTGAGAAAAACATATATTCTTTTGTTTTAGGATGAAATGTTCTATAGATATCTGTTAAATCCATTTGGTTCATAACTTCTGTTAATTTCAATGTGTTTCTCTTTAGTTTCTGTTTCCATGGTCTGTCTATTGCTGAGAGCAAAGTGTTAAATTCCTCCATTATAATTGTTTGAGGTGCAATGTGTGTTTCGAGCTTTAGTAAAGTTTCTTTTATGTTTGTGGATGCCCTTGCATTTGGAGCATAGATGTTCAGAATTGAGAGTTCATCTTGGTAGATTTTTCCTTTGATGTGTATGAAGTGTCTTTCCTTATCTTTTTTGATTACTTTTGGTTGAAAGTCAATTTTATTTGATATTAGAATGTCTACTCCAGCTTGTTTCTTGGGACCATTTGCTTGGAAAATTGTTTTTCATCCTTTTACTCTGAGGTAATGTCTGTCTTTGTCACTCAGGTGTGTTTCCTGTATGCAGCAAAATTCTGGGTCCTGTTTGTGCATCCAGTCTGATAGTTTGCGTCTTTTTATTGGGGAATTGAGTCCATTGATGTTAAGAGGTATTAAGGAAAAATGATTGTTGCTTCCTATTATTTTTGTTATTAGAGGTGAAATTATGTTTGTGTGGCTATCTTCTTTTGAGGTTGTTGGAAGATTATTTCCTTGCTTTTTCTAGGTTGTAGTTTCCTTCCTTGTGTTGGCATTTTTCCATCAATTATCCTTTGAAGTGCTGTGCTTGTGAGAAGGTATTGTGCAAATTTGGTTTTGTCGTGGAATATTTTGGGATCTCCATCTATAGTGATTGAGAGTTTTGCTGGGTATAGTAGTCTGGGTGGCATTTGTGTTCCCATAGGTTCTGTATGATATCAGTCCAGGATCTTCTGACTTTTATAGTCTCTGGTGAGAATTCTGGTGCAATTCTTATAGGTCTGCCTTTATATGTTACTTGACCTTTTTCCCTTACTGCTTTTAGTATTTCTTCTTTGTTTTGTGCATTTGATGCTTTGATTATTATGTGACAGGAGGTATTTCTTTTCTGGTCTAGTCTATTTGGCATTCTGTAGGCTTCTTGTATGTTTATGGGCATCTCGTTATTTAAGTTACAAAAGTTTTCCTCTGTAATTTTGTTGAAAATATTTACTGGCCCTTTAAGTTGGGAATCTTACTTTCATCTATACCCATTATCCTTAGGTTTGGTCTTCTCATTGTGTCCTGGATTTCCTGGATGTTTTGGGTTAGGAGATTTTTGCATTTTGCATTTTCTTTGACAGTTGTGTCAGTTTTCCATGGTATCTTCTGCACATGAGATTCTCTCTTTTATCTCTTGGATTCTGTTGGTGATGCTTGCATCTATGACTCCTGATTTCTTACCTACGCTTTCTATCTCCAGGGTAGTCTCGTTTTGAGATTTCTTTTTTGTTTCTATTTCCATTTTTAGAACCTGGATGGTTTTGTTCAATTCCTTCACCTGTTTGGTTGTGTTTTCTTGCAATTCTTTAAGGGATTTTTGTGTTTCCTCTTTAAGGGCTTCTACCTGTTTACCTGTGTTCTCCTGTACTTCTTTAAGGGAGTTACTTATGTCCTTCTTAAAATCCTCTATCATCATCATGAGAAGTGATTTTAATTCTGAATCCTGCTTTTCCTGTGTGATGGGTGTCCAGGGCTTGCTATGGTAGGAGAACTGGGTTCTGATGATGCCAAGGACTTTGGTTTTTGTTGCTTGTGTTCTTGTGCTTGCCTTTTGCCATCAGGTTAACTCTAGTGCTACCTGTGCTCACTGTGTCTGACTGGAGTCTGTCTTTCCAGTTATCTTGCTTGGGTCAGAACTCCTCAGAGTCCAGAGGTCTCTGTGATCCTGTGATCCTAATCTCCTGGGTGAAAGAACTCCTGGGACTCAGGCCACCTCTGGGATCCTGAAATCCTGCTGCTCTGAGTGCAGTGGTTCCTCTAGGATGGTTCAGGATTTGATGTCTTCACAGGAGCAGACCAGCTAGGTGTTCACTGGTCTGAGTGGAGTGACTCCTCTAGAATGTCTCAGGGTACATTGTCCACTGCTCTGCTTGCAGCAGCTCTCAGCTGCTCTGAGTGCAGTGGCTCTTCTAGGATGGCTCAGGTTAAGGTGTCTCCACAGGAGCAGACCAGCTAGGTGCCTGCTCCAGCCAACAGGACCAGGCATAGGGCAGAGGGAAGTAGTATTCCAGAGGGGTGGGTTTTGAGTGGCTGATGGTTCCTGAGCACCCCTGGCTCCCAATTGTAGCTCTGGGGCATAGGGTAGTGGATGAGGTTTCTTACCTGCTGCTCTGAGTCCAGTGGCTCCTCTAAGATGGGTCAGGGATAAGGTGTCTGCCCCAGCCAAAAGGACCTGGCGCTCAATTCCAAAATTAAAAAATTATATATTTCTACCCAAATAATATAGGTCTCATCTACCAGAAATACTAAGGATATAAAAAGATGCAAAATACGTATATAAGCACATCTTTGAAATATTCTTGTCCATCACAACTTAAAAATAAGATATTTGGTTTGTGCCACAAATATTTCTAGACTAATAATTATTTCTTATCATTTTCTCAGTACATATATTCTTTTAGATTTCATAAAGTGATTCTAGGTTTCCTTATTTGTTGTTTGTTTGTTTGTTTGTTTTACTTCCATTTAAAACTATGCTAAAGTATTTTTAACTATGATCTATTTCTAAATGTATCCCATGATTGATGTAGGCCATTATTTAGAGCCACTCTTTAGCCTCAGAACTGAGTAAGTCGGTTATGCCACCTCAGTCCCCAAAGGAGCATCTGTGGAAGTTTGTATTCTTGAGGGAGCAGGTGTTTGTCTAACACAATGTCCTTCCCTGACATTTATGGTTTCACAAGGAGGCTGGCTCAGAAGTCACTAATCTACACTTTGAACAACATCTGAAAGCAGAAATGACCTGAAACAAAACCCCTTCCAAAAAGCGATGATGTGAAAATCATCAAGTTGGCTTCTCTTTCTGAATTGTAAATGTGAAATAGAAATGGAAGAAGAGTAGTAAAATAGAATTTGAGAACAACACAGAAAGCCTGTGAGGCCACCAGACTCCATAGTGAAAGGTAGTTTTGAAAATTTTCATTCAATTTGTTTCTTCATGTTTGGAAAAAAAAAGATTCCACTTTCTGATTTTGTTTTGATACTAATACTTGCAATGGAATTTCTACCAAATGTCTGGCATACTGTAAGCACTCATCTGAATAAAACACTCCTAATAACACATATTACAATGTTTGTTTTACTATCTGCATCTACCCTAGGGCTTGGTTACATGAGGGCAGGGAGAAAGGACCTTCGGCTTTCAGTGGTTACTCACTAGCATAGCAACAAGTACAGTGTTTTTCACATGTTTTAGATACTGCAATAAATGTTAATCAAATGAAACAACCATTAGCTTTCCCCTGTCACCATCTTCCTTATTTTTCCCTTCACACTCATCCATTTAGCACATCATATTTAAACCACTGTTAGCTTAGAAATTTTCAAAACCTACTTTAATAAGGTTTCTCAGATGCTTTGATCCCCTCTTCTATCCCACTGTCCAACGGTGGGGGAAAAAAGATGGTAAATAATACAGGGGGATGTGGACCTGTGTAGAAGTAGTTCTTTGGGAGGATTTCAATCTCCGTCATCAGGATATTAGCAGTAGTCCAGTTCAATAGTGTCGAGATACCAACAGTTCAGTTCAAACATGTCACCAAGCACAAATCAGTGGCACAATCCAGCAGAAACCACCAGGTCTCCACTGAATTGACACAAGTCAGCAGGAACAACCAGGACCAGCCAGATGCCTTGAGAAGTTCTTGGCTGTGCCTCTCTCAACAAAGCAAATGAAGATCAGGGAAGACTTGAGACCAGTGAAATATTGCTAGCTATGCAAGTGCCCGCACCATCACTGTTTGTTAAATCCTACTATACTTTCTCCAAACATCATGTGTTCTCCCACATGTCTTGGTTCAGCAAAACATCACATGAGTCTGCTTCAGCAAAATAACACATGAGTCTGCATCACATGACTCAATCAGAAATTTCCACTTCAAACCACCTTAGGCGAACTCATGCATTCAAATAACAAACTCAGATTTTATTCATTGATAATCATCCTGAGTGAGGTAACCCAATCACAAAAGAACACACATGGTATGCACTCATTGATAAGTGGATATTAGCCCAAAAGCTCACAATATCCAAGATACAATTCACAGACCATATGAACCTCATGAAGAAGGAAAACCAAAGTGTGGATGCTTCAGTCCTTCTTAGAAGATGTAACAGAATACTCATGGGAGCAACTATGGAGACAAAGTGTGGAGCAGAAACTGAAGGAGGGGCCATCCAGATACTGCTCCACCTGGGGATCCATCCCATGTGCAGTCACCAAAAGCAGAAGCTGATGTGGATGCCAGGAAGTGCATGCTGACAGGAGCCTGATATAGCTGTCTCTGTAGAGATCTGCCAAAGCCTGACATATACAGAAGCAGATGCTCACAGCTAACCATTGAACTGATCATGGGGTTACCAATGGAGAAGTTAGAGAGAAGACTGAAGGAACTGAAGGGCCTTGCGGTCCCATTGGGAGAGCAACAATACCAACCAACCAGAGCTCCCAGTGTCTAAACCACCAGCCTGGGAGCACATAGGGAGGGACCTATGGTTCCAGCTGTATATATATGGGAGTATGGCCTTGTCCGGCATAGGTGGGAGAGAAAGTCCTTGGTCCTGTGAAGGGGACCCAGTGGGTGGGTGGGGGTACATCCTCATAGAAGCAGGAGGAAGGGGGATGTAATAGGGGATTTCTGGATAGGGGGAATGGGAAAAGGGGAAAGGGGATAATATCTGAAGTGTAAATAAAATACCCAATTTAAAAAAGCTAATACCATAAGAATCGATCCTACACCCTACTCAGATTTTCTTTCTGTCCTAAAAGTTACATATATTTCAAGACGTCCTAATATAGTCTCATGAATGCATTTCAGTCCTTTTTGTACCTGCTATACAGTATAGAGCACAGAATTGAGGGAATAATGGTATTAATGAAAGGAGAAAGAACAGTCTCTATTGGTTGAGTTTGGGTACAGATTTGATTTTAAACACAAAATACCTTTATTTTAATACTAAAAAGACCTTTGCTATCCAGACAAAGCATTTGCTTTATACATGGGAAAATTAAGATCCAGACAAGACAAATAATCAACAGTACATAAGAGGCTAGCATTGACAGGGCTGTGACTGACTATAGGACTTTCTATGTTTTTAACAGTCTCTCCTTACATCACAACACAGGATGCATATATATCACACATGATGGTAGGATGAGCTAACATAAAATATTTATGCTATTTTATTGTGGGATAACATGCAACTCCGTGCCATTAAATTTAATTTTATTAGAGATAAGCATTTGTGTAATTCATCCTTGGGGAGAAACCAGTTCCAGCATTAACAGTGTTGACTTCATCATTGTCAACAAATGTACTAAATTATTAACGGGTATCACAGATGCCAACTAGAATGAAAGACTAATGGCTTATGGTACTTTCATTTATTTGATTTACACATATTGTCAGAGACAACCTTTACGGAGAGACATAAAATAATTAAGCACTTGTCAGAATGGCTAAATGTCACTGTAAAATAAACTAGTAATCTGAATCCCTTGGGATAATTTTCATATGTCACCAACTCTCCTGGGAAGGGAGGTTTTTGAGGCACCATTTTGTAAAATGTAGCCAGTGTGCCAGGTTCAAAGAATCAATAGATTTCACTTATGGATCTAAGAGTAATAGGCCAGGCAAAAATCCAAGTTGTAATGGGAAATAAGTAACTAACTTTTATGAATAAGAGCAGATTATATTGATGAAGGGTCAAATACAGTTAAATCAATTTCCCCGAGTTTTTCCTTTATCTCTTCCCTTCTATTTTTGCTCCATTATTTTATTTTATTTTATTTTATTCATATTTCACTCCTGTTAGCTTTCCTAAATTTTCCAAGCATGGGTCTAGAGAGATAGCTGGGGAGTTAAGAGCATTTTTTTATTACTCCATCATGAGGACCAGAGTTCTGATTTTAGTGCTCATATCTGGCAGCTCACAACCACATATAACTCCAGCTCTAAGCAAGGAATCTGACATCCTCTTCACACATCTGCACACATTCACACACACATGCACACAGAAATAATAATAACAATAATAATAATTATCATTATTATTAATATTATAATATTATAATTATTATTAATAGTAATAACAATAACTATTATTGTTATTATTATTATTAATAAAACAAGTAAAATCCTAAAAATTAACAACCATAGCATTAATTAACCATTAGTCATAATTTATCCATCCTCTGTGCCCCTTTCTTTTCTCCATATCACAATCATCTCCAATTTCCCTAGTAGATGCTCATTAATTTTATGGAAATTAGATGTTTTCTTTTATCCTTTTGGTAACTCATTAATATCTTGCTTAAACTGAGTATAGCCAGACAACCTAAATAGTTAACTTCCTTTTATTCTAAGGCTATTTATGAAATCCCTGGCATTGTTTTTTATCCAAGTATCAAGCAGGCAGTATGTATTAACTAAAATCTCCATGCTGTCCATTGGCCTCCTAGAATTTATTTATATGAGCATTAAATTTGTGTATCCTTTGAACCTCCCCCTTCTTCTGTTCTCAGCCTGTGGCAACCATTATTCCTGTTTCCATGAGTCCAGTGCTTTTTTAAAATATCAATTGATCAGAAGTGAAATCACACACAAAAAAAAATATGTAAATATAAAATAATTTAAAGTATAAATAATTTTTAAAAAAGCTCTTCTCTGACCTTAGTAAACCAACTAGAAATCAAAGAAGGAAAGATAACCATAAAATCACAAACAATGAAAAAGAATATGGCACAGCTGAGGAATTCAAGTATCAAAGAAAAAACTGTAAAGAAAATTAACAATTTGGGTATAGTAACATTCTGCCTGTGTAACCTCCAAGAAATTAGTCAACCACACAGTTTGAATATAGTCTAAGCCTCAGGATCCAGAGTTTTCCTCTTGGCTGCTTTACATAATTACTCTACTCCACCAAGCTTAGTGCACTTTCTCCAGGCCACGAGGTGTTATAATTTAATTAACTTAACATTTCTGCAGTGTTTGGTGCCCTGAGATTGGCAAAGTGCTTGGTCAGAGAGCTCTAACACCAGTAGTCTGTCATTCTTCCTTCTTCTTCTGTTGAGGACACCTTGTTTCTCACTCTAGATCTACCCCTCCAAGAAACACTTTGGCAGGCAATATCCCTTAAGGTTCAAATAAAGCTGCAGAAGGCACTGGCAGAGTCTTTCTCATGCTAATACACAAACAACAGCCCCTGTGTGAAATGGGAAGGATGGCTTTGTTTTCTTGGCTCTGAACCTCTGCTAGCACCAAAGCTGCAGCTAAACACTGTGCTCAACATACCTTTCACTTGGGGGCCTGGGCAGATGCAGGCTGTTCTCTCACTATGATGGCCCATCTGACACTACCATGGTGATGAATGTGTCACACCAGGATACTTTATTCTCTCTGAAAGTAGAAATTAAATTTCAGATGTGACATTATAAAATATTCATGTCCCAAAGCTGCCTTTCAAATTTAATGGATTGCATGCAAAAGAAGTTTAATTTGCTTCAGAACTTTACATTACAAAGTGACCAAAATTATGTTATTTTCCTTTCGTAAGAGTAGAATGCTCTTTTGACATGAATTTGACTTGAGTATTTTTAAGCTGATTTGACCTGAATTGATTTTCTGGTTAATGTTTGATTAAACCTGTTGGCATGTGTACTTCCACCCTTCATATTCCCTTAGTTCCTCAATGTTGTAGGAAATACACTGAATGGATGTTGGTAAGGGCCTACTGAATAGTCTCAAGGTATGTATTTAGTTAATTAAAAAAATCTTTAATTAAAAAAATTGTGTCACAAATAAGAAACTAAAAAGTTGTTTGAATATGATTTGTTATTTAACTTAAAATTGTTTCTTACAAAAGACAGAAAATCCTAAAACACTCTGAGTTTAACCAAACAACATGATTGTTTTCCTTGAAAATATTAAGTAATTTAAAAGTCTTCAGAATAAAGGCCAAGGGATGCAACAGAAACATATAGAATGCAATGTGTTTCTGTATTTGGAACAATAAAATGCCAGAGCTTTAAAAATCCACATCACATAGAGTAGCACATAAATCATGTTAGGTGACCACCTAGCAAGGCATTTTCCATATTTGTAGATCAAAGCTAGGAACATCAAAGTGTTAAATCAGAAATCCTTCCAGGATGAGAAATAAAAAGAATCCCTCCCATTAAAATGTCAGCAAGCTTTTTTGAAGAATTTGACAACTACTTTCTAAAATGTATATGGAAATTCATAAAATAAACCTTTCATCCCTTTGTAATAGGCTGCAGATATCTAGAGAATATAGAGCTGGTATTATAATATACACTTTCAATATAATAATATAATATTTTACAATATAAAAAATACAATATATATGATCAATTGATTTATATTTGCTTAAAATATAATGTATTTTATTTTTAGTTAACTTTGCTCCTGAGAAATATATATATATATATATATATATATATATATATATATGACACTCTGATTACTCTCATTTCCCCATCTTTTTATCACCCTCACTACTGACACCTGATATCCTGATTGATCATTTGTGTTTAACACACAAAGTCAAGGTAAATATCTGAACTGCTACTACCTGGTCAAACAAATTTACAATGTAGGTTGGTAATACCAAATATTACAGCTTATTATTAACTTATTGTTTTGAAATCTCTAAAATGTCTTACTGAGGAAAAGAACAAGAACAATTTAAAACTGAAACATCACAGCTAGGATTCTATCAGGCAATTCTAACAGTTGTTTATAACAAAATATTGCATCTCATGTAAAACAGTCACCATAATGAATTGAAGATCTTATTGCAGTCTTATTACAGCATTGAAGGAATCAATGGTATTTTGAGTGAGCTGCACAAAATTCTCCTTATGCTAATAACAACAGCTGTTCAAACATCTACCTGGCTAAAGCCATAGTTTACCAGTCTTTATATGAACATACTTTTGATTATTTTTTCAGCCTGCCTGATAAATTATCTCATTTATAATGTCAGGTACACAAAGATCCAGAATTAAGGAAGTAGGAAGTATATTCCAAAAGGCCAAGAGGAAGCTGCCATTAAAATGCAAAATCAGACCACTATATAAAGGAGGTAAAAAAAATGAATCCTGTCTTTGATTCTTACAATGTCTGTAAGAGAACTGTTCATCACAGGAGTAATTTTATTCTCATAAGCTCCTTCTGTAGGAATCCCATGGGCCTCTTTGATATCCCAAAGTCAACTAAGCATATTACCTCTCCTCTTAGTAAAGAAGATATTGAGGTCATTGGCCTGTGGCCATATTAACTATGCAGTGGTAGTACACCATAGACTAGAAATGCTTCATCAGAATAAAAGTTACTCTGACAGTAACAACCCCTTCATCTCAAGCTAGCCCATCATCTACTACTAGCTCTGCCTCTCTACATGGGAAGCAAGTACTGAAAGAATGATTTGTCGACATTTTAGCATGTCTGGGTGCCTGAGTATATATATGCATACCGCATGCATACAGGTGACCACAGAAACCAAAAGATGTTTGGTCCCCTGATCAGGAGGTACAGGAAGTTGTGAGTGACCCAGTACAATTCTATTTTTAATAAACTTATTATTGTACAGTATCACTAATTTCAAAGCTTTGAATTTAAACCTAGAAAAAGAAATAAATATATAGATTAAATAAATAATTGAAAAAATAGAAATAAACACATAGAATGTCTCTAATGCCTTCTGTAGGAGTTGCGAGGTTCCTAATTTCACTTGTGATTCATCCAAAAACCACATCTGTAGCCATCCCTACCAAGCACAGTGACACTGGCACTGTCAGTGTCTATTTGGACTTGTACCAAAATGACACATTTAAAATTAAAAGGGTAATAACCTTTCTAGTTAATCTATCATAGTATCAGGCTTTATTGCCTGCTTTTTCATATTTATTTTTAACTACATATTTACAATAGAACAGACCTCTGTGATTTTATACTATTATAAAATATATTAAAAATTGCAGGCATATAAATACCTAGCATGTATTGTGGTAGAAAAGAAATAGTAATACTCATCTCAGATGAAAATTATTACAGGAGTGAAGGGAGATAATGATTGCCTAAATGTGCTTTATTTGTACTATAATACACATTATTAGTATGTAATTAACTTACTTACCTTGTTTTCCAGTTTATGTCTTATGCTTAGCCATATGTCAAGATCCTTAACCCCAAGAGAAAATTATAGGGAGAGATAGACAAGAGAGAGAAAAAAAGAAAGGGAGAAAGAGAGAGAGAGAGATTGAGAGAGAGAGAGAG